>NC_135309.1:780352-1146949 GCF_048772815.1 Callospermophilus lateralis
AGTTTCAGTACTAGGAAACAAATATGTATTTCAGGTGAATGAATATTTTTGAGAATCATCTTGTGAAAAGTTGATTATAAATCCACATACATGAACAGGAATAAATTTATGAAGTGTATAATAAGACACATATATTTAATTTTTTTAAATATCTGGAGAGTATATATATATATATATATATATATATATATATATATATATATATATATATATATATATATAATACCCACACACAGAATATAAAAAGTAGCAATATATATGCCAATAGAATTACACTGTGAAATATATATCATCCACAGATCCAAAAATATTCATTTTAGTGAATATGGATTGATGTATAACTTTTTTCAACTAAGAAGCTCACCCATAGTTTGAATTTTCAGTTCCAACAGCGTTTAGGAAGAGTGATCTCTTCTCACACTTTGTATCTGCCAAGTCATGTAATTCACAAGAATGTACGTGTGATACCAGGTAAGATTCTATATGTGCATATAAAAATACATGTGCTTAATAGACTAGAGAGAAAGGGGGACAGGAATTCACATATTTGTTAACTTTAAAAATACATGTAGATCTATTTCAACAAAAAATTGACTAGATTTATAACTCCTACACTATATAATGCAAAAGGCAAGTCCAAGTATACAACATGCCTCCCCTGAACTGCTTGTATTTCTATTCTGTTTGTTTTTTTTCCTCCATCATATTAGGATTAGTATTCAGAGTCTAGTATGGTATGTGTTAGTGTCAGGGATTCATTATTTCAAATGTAAAATAGGAAAATGTATCCAATGTGTATGCAAATATGTGCTAAAACAAAATCTTCCCACTCTCATCCAGAACAATTCCTTGAGTAAGACACAATTAGAAGAGAACAGTTAGAAAATCTGTGAATACATATCTGGAATGGAATATGCTCAGGAGTTCATAACCTTGGAAGTGGTTGAGGAATTTCCAAAAGTATGGGACAGATTAAACACTCTACAAATATGGAGCTCTGCTGGCCTAAAGACTTTTTGAGAAACTGCCTCTGAGGTTGGGCACTTGAAATATATGTTGTTGTCAGGAGCTTTAGCTTTTTTTCTAGTGAGACCATCAATGCTTTGTCTGCATCTATGTGGCCTGGAGGACATGGTTTCTTCTTTTCCAATGAACATGAGGCAGCAGTGCTAAATTCTCTCTTTGTAGGTAAACTGTGGCCACTGGGGGCTAAGTGTCTTCCCATGTGGACTGTGAAGCCTTCGGGTCATCCTCCACTTTTCGTGGTGTTCCTCGCTGTTGCACTGGGAATTTGGCATTTGCTTCATAAAATACAAGGAGTTCAACTCGGACACAGTGCTGGAGGCAATTCTGTGACATGTGGTGGGTCAGGGTCTGCAGGAGAATGCACCAAACAGGCTTCTATCCCACATAGCTTGCCTCCTTGTCCATAGCAACATGATTCTGAACATTGCCCAGAAACATCTCCATATAACAAGATGACTTTACATGGAAGGGTCTTCTGGCTGCACCATGTCAGTCACAAGCTATTTGGAAGCCAATGGCAGATCTACATGGGCCCACCAGAGATGTTTTATCACACACCTGCCACCACTGCTCTACGCCCACTACTAAGAAGGTGCCAACTTCCTGGCATCTCTGTTCTACACCATTTTCATGAAACCAAGTCTATCAAGGCACTGTCTGGTACACTCATGATCAGCAACAGGAAATCCAAATGTTATCCAGTGCCACCTGGTCATGGGAATTTCAAAAATTTCATGGTATTTATCTAGGCATTTTTCAAGGATAAAATTGGAGGCACTGTGTGATTCAACTCATTCAGGAACCATTAAATGGTGAGGAAGCTCATTTCAATGAAAGCTCTGGAGAACTCTCACAGGAAAGGCCTCCCAGAGAGTGGCCAAAAGGTCACATGAAGCCAGGCCCATTGAGGTCTACAATGTGACGTCCATGGGTGTTGGGACTCTCACCTATGGATGCCACGTCTTTCAGAATAAAATCATGTGATACCCTGGCTGAGAATTGCAGGGCTCTGTGGAAAGCAACCCTGGGCCTAGATCTCACTTTCCAAGGGTAATTCTCATGGGTGGACTCCTAAAATCTCAACAAAATTTATGGCAAAACTTCTCTGAAGTCAGTTCCAGAACTCATTCTCTAAGGGAAATCACACCAGAGTTCAAGCCCAGGTGGACCCAGTCATCTCTTCCAACCGCCACAAAAATGAACACGATTCAAACCAAAACACTCCCACATGGCCCTCATCTTCTTTCATATAGACACTAATCATAATCTCTGGCTGGAGTTTTCCATGAGGGGAGGAGTCCATGAGAGTGCCCAAAATAACTCCTTTGATCCTTATTGGCCTAAAGTCAGCGTGGTCTGGACACCCTTCATGTGAACCAGGAGTGATCAAATATGCTAGACGTTAATACTGTGATGCTTCTCCAATTTGAGTAAACCTGACTGTCAGGTATATATTTTTTTGCAATTTGGAGTCATAAGGAAACACAAGAACCTCTTCAGGTCTTTGAAGAACTCTTTTGACCCAAGGGATCCCTATTCTCACTTGATGGAGTTCAAGAACCTTACAGAGGATGGCGAGAGACTTCATCCACAGTGACTGCTTTTTAGGCCATTTTGGTTTTGGATGCACACATGGGATCTCTCTTTACATCCATCAGGTGCTGAGAATCTAAGCCACAGCCTCACACAGGGCCAAGAGGCTGATTCAGACACATCCATTTCCAAAGCAATTAAGCAAAGAGCCACAGGTAATGCCCACTCATTTCCATTTCAAAATTGTTTTCTTCAGGCTTCATAAAGGGGTGGCCTGAGGCAAAGACCTTCCTCACATTCAGGGCAACAGAACAATAGGTACAAAAAAGGCCAAAACAGGGTTTCTCCACTGAGACTTTTCTGGTCACACTGATATCTGAGTTTTCTGAGATGCTCGCCATTCCTATCACCTATCCAGTACATTGCCATGTCATAGAGCTTGGAGGTGGTACATATCTTGGACACAAAACCATGAGCCTATTCTGGAGAGTGGCAAGAATTCCGGAAGAAAACAGGAACTTAGGAAGATAGCAGGTGTTGCCCATCGATAAGGCAAGCCCTATTCCATTCATAAACTGAGCAGGATGAATTCTAGGAAGCTTTCTACAAGACAGGACACATCCATTGATGCATTCTCTTTTCTCATGTGTACAACCACGGACACAGTGAGATACACAGACATAGAAACACTCACCTTGTCAAACGACTTACTAGAAACTTTTCACTCCAAACAAAAAAACACCGCCTTTTTTTTCTATTCTCAGAACATGAGACAAAACTACAAACCCACACCCATAACCACAAAGTCACCTCCTTCCCCCCAAAATGTCTGTGACTACCCAGAGTGACCTCTGACTGGTGGGCAATACACAGTTCCCCCACAATTGCCTGTCCTGTCTCAGATTTGGTCTCCTTGGCCACCTCTATGAAGTGGTCAGGAAACACTGCTTAGCCACTACCTGCTTTCTAAGGAACAGCCGCCATTCAGAGCTTTTCTGGCATTTGGCCATCCTCACATCATTAGATACCAAGAAAGACTGAATCTGTCCTTGGTAAATCCAAACAACTGAGACCACTGGGACTAGGACTGGCACTGGTTCTGGTTGCCTGGCTTCCTGGATCCCAAGTTCAGAGAGTTCCTTCACCAAGGAAGTGAGGTGAGGTCACTCCCTTCAGGAACTGAATGAAGTCACTGCCTTAGCAACCACTTTGTCCTAACAGTTGCTTCCAATGATCCCATGAGTTGGAGGCTGCCCCTACTTCCTGTGACACTTTCACAAGTTAGAATGGTATACCAACCATAGGCACCTGGGAACAGCTCTCCACTCAGGCCTTGTTTGGTCCATCTTCTCTACAATAAGAAGAGAGAGGCTGATTCAGACACATCCCTTCATCCTGACCAGGTTGTTTGCCATGGAAGATGGCTATTACTCTCTCAGGTCTTTCATACCTGCCTACATCTTCTCCAGGGATCATTTCTGCATGGACCTTTGAAGTTCTCAGCAGGTGGAAGATCCCCTACATTCCTCTATTTTAAGAACAACTCAGTCCCTGCTGTTCTGTAAAGTTAGATTGAGGGAACAATATATGGTAATGGTTAAAAACCCTTTTGATTTGGTTTAGGAATCATTCTGCTGGATGAATTATGGTATTGGGAAAATGCGATATTTATAAGAATATACAGGTGAAATATATGTATGAAATCAGAAATCTAGGTAAGATTTGAAGCCCAGAAGGGCATCGCACCCTTGTTTGGGATACTAAGGTTTGAATTACGTTCTGCACAAATGTCTCAGATAAATTGATATACAATGACATAGAACCTTGTACCTTGGATGATTGAATGTAGAAGAAAACATCCACTCAAACAGGGATAGTCGGTAGGATCTGGAAGATAGTCAGTAGGTTTCCGGAGAAGAGTCAGTATAGGATTTTGACCAAATGTTCTTTAGCAATAGGGTTTCGGTAAGAGAGTGAATGTAAATATCAGTACATGTGAATAGTCAGTCACAATGATGAACTGGGAAAAATATGTAGGAAAGCAAATATCAATAGAGAAATCAGGGAATCACGCAAAGTATAAAGTGAGTGGTAGGATTAGACATTTTCAACAGGGTTGAGTTTGAATATATAATCTTAGGAAGAAACAAATATGTAGTCACCAATAGGATTGACATTTGAGAGCATTAGGCAACCTGGACATGGATGTTTTCAGTAATCCTTGCTCACTTTCCATTTAGGCTTTTGTGCAATCATAAGGATGAACTTTGCCTTTTGTGTCCAGAATATTACTCTGATAAAATGTATATATAGCTCAGATAACATGAGTATTTCTTTTACCATTTCTGGGAGCAATATTTTTGAAGACATATAAATTAGTATTGGGGGTAAAAGAGGTGTACCCTCTGTCTATGAATATAGAGATAATGCATGAATAGACCATACTGTGAATAAATAATATACCTGTTTCCACTTTAAATAACGCATTGAATTTATATATGAAAATATATAAGAAATCTTATATTGATATACAATCATTAATTCCAACCAGTTATATATCTAATGGTAATTATAAGGTTATGGTTTATCATGAATTCTGTGTGAATTTTGCTTCAAAAGTGATCATGGAAATCGAAAATAATGTGTTTGGAAAATAGTATCATGAAAAGACAAGTCAAGAAACATGGAGGAATACATGTGTTCTGAAGCAGGTTGTGATTGAAAGTGAAACAAATGTGCATAAATTTGCTAACTTGTGGATGAAATATGTTTCCTATGATGTGCATAAACTGAAGAAATAGTAATGTACTAGTGTTGAAAAAAATGAACGTCAAAATACACATCAGGTCCCATAGGGATCTACTTGCATTGCTGTTAAACTGGGTCAGTTTCTGTAGAAATTTTAGGATTTGTATGCATTATTCACTGATTTTAGTTGTCAGTACTAGGAAACAAATATGTATTTCAGGTGTATGAATATTTCTTAGAATAATCTTTTGAAAATTTCATTATTAATCCACACATATGAATATGAATGAATTTGGCGAGTGTATAATAAGACACATATTTCATAATGTGAAAAATCTGGAGAGTATATATATATATATATATATATATATATATATATATATATATATATATACACACACACACAGACATTAAAATAGCAATATATATGCCAATCAAAATTCACCATGAAATATATACTATCCACACATACATAAATATATATATGTATGAATATGGATTTATTTAGAATGTTGTTCAACTAGGAAACTCACCGATAGGTTTAATTTTCAGTTCCAAAAGCGTTTAGGAGTAGTGATCTCTTACAATTTGTAACTGCCAAGTCAGCCACCCCACAAGAATGCACGTGTGGTACCAGCTAGTATTCTATATGAGCACTTAAAAAATGATGTGCTGAATAGGTACAGAGAAAGGGAGACAGGAATTCACATCTTTGTTAACTTTAAAAACACATGGAGAGCGATTTCAACAAAAAATTGAACAGATTTATAACTCCTACTGTATACAATGCAAAAGGCAAGTCCAACTCTACACCATGACTCCTCTGAACTGCTTGTATTTCTATTCTGTTTGGGTTATTTTTATCAATCTTATTAAGATTAGTAGTCAGAGTCTAGTAGGGTAGTGGTTAGTGTCAGTAATTCAGTATTTAGATTGGAAAATTGGAAAATAAATTCAATGTGTATGTAAATATGTGCTACACAAAAATCTTCCCACTCTTCTCCAGGACATTGCCTTGACATTACTTTCGTCCCAAGAAAGACCCAATTAAAAGAGAAGAGTTAGAAAATCTGTGAATACATATATGGAATGGAAAATGCTCAGGAGTTCACAACCTTGGAGTTGGTAGAAGAGTTTCCAAAAGTAAGGAAAGGGTAAACACTGCACAAACATGGAGCTCTGCTGGCCTATATAGTTCTTGAGAAACTGCCTCTGAGTTTGGGCACTTGAAATATATGTTCTTGTCAGGAGCTTTAGCTTCTTTGTAGTGAGACCATCAAAGCTAGGTATGCATCTATGTGACCTGGAGAAAATGGTTTCTTATTTTCCAATGAACATGAGGCAGCAGTGCTGAATTCTCTCATTGTAGGTAAACTGCGGGCTAAGTGTCTCCCCATATGGACTGTGAAGCCATTTGGTCATCCTCCAGTATTCCTGGTGTTTCTTGTTGCTGCTCTGGGAGTTTGGTATTTGCTTCACAAATTACAAGGAGATCAACAGGGACACAGAGTTGGAGGGAGTTCTGTCACATGTGGTGATTCATGGTCTGCAGGAGAATGCACCAACCAGGCTTCTATCCCACATAGCTTGCCCCCTTGACCATAGCAAACTGATTCTGAACATTGCCCTGAAAACTCTCCATATAACAAGATGCCTTTACATAGAATTGTCTGCTGGCTTCACCATGTCAGTCACAAGAAATTGGGAAGCCAATGGCAGATTCACATTGCCCCACCACAGATGTTTTATCACACACCTGCACACCACTGCTCTAGGCCCACTATTCATTAGGCTCCAACATACTGGCATCTCTGTTCTACACCATTTTAATGAAACCCAGTCAATCAAGCACTGTCTGGTACACTCCTGATCAGCAATAGGTCATAGAATGGTTCTCCAGTGCCACTTGGTCATGAAAATTTCAAAAATATCATGGTATTTATCTAGACATTTTTCATGGATGAAGTTGAAAGCACTGTGGGTTTCAATTCATTCAGGAACCATGAAATGGTGAGGAAGTTCATTTCAATGAAAGCTCTGGAGAACTCTCACAGGCAAAGCTTCCCAAAGAGTGGCAAAATGGTCACATGAAGCCAGGCCCATTGAGGTCTACAATGTGAGGTCCATGTGTGTTTTGACACAAAAAAAGAGTTCAAGCCCAAGTGGACAAACTCATCTCTTTCAACTGCAACACAATTGACCACATTTGAAAGAAAACACTCCCACATGGCCCTCATCTTCTTCCATATAGACACTCATCATAACTTCTGGTTCGAGGTTTCCATGAGGGGTCACCCCAAGACAGTGTCCAAAATAATCTCCCTTGACCTTCATTTACCTAAAGTCAGGGAGTCCTGGATACCCTTCCTTTGAACCAGGAGTGATCAAATAGGCCTGCCCTTAATACTGCTCTGCTTCTCCAACTTGCGGCTTACTGACTGTCCTGTATAGACTCTTTGTGTGAATTGGAGTCATGAGAAAACCCAAGCACCATGGTCTAGCCTCTGCAGGGCTTTGAAAAACTCATTTGACCCAAAGGATTCCAATGCTCACTTGATGGAGTTCAGGAACCAAAGAGCGGAAGGCAAGAGTCTTCATGCACTATTACTGATCTTTTTGCCATTTTGGTTTTAGATGCACACATGGGATCTTTCTTTAGATCCATCAAGTGCTGAGAATCTAAGTCACAGGCTCACACAGGGCCAAGAGGCTGATTCAGACTCATCCCTTTCCAAAGCAATTAAGCAAAGAGCCATAGGTGATGCCCATTCATTTCCATTTGAAAACTATTTTTTTCAGGCTTCAAAAAGGGGTGGCATGAGGCAAAAACCTTCCTGACATTCAGGGCAACAGAACAATAGGTAAGCAAAAGGCCCAAAGCAGGGTTTCTCCACTGAGACTTTCCTGGTCACACTGATATCTGAGTTTTCTGAGATGTTCGCCATTCCCTTCAGCTATCCAGTACATGCCCATTTCACAGTGTTTGGATTTGGTACATATCATGGAGAAAATCCATGAGCCTATTGTGGAGATTGGCCAGAATTCAGAAAGAAAACAGGATCTTAGGAAGATAGCAGGTGTTGCCCATCCATAAGGCAAGTCACAGTCCATTCATGAATTGGGCAGGATGAATGATGGGAAGCTTTCTACAAGACAGGACACATCCATTGATGCCTTTTCTTTGCTATGGTCTACAACCACCGAAAAAGTGGGATACACAGACATAGAAACACTCGCTTTGTCAAAAGACTTACTAGAAACAGTTCACTCCAAACCAAACAAACCGCCTTTCCTACCTATTCTCATAACATAAGACAAAACCACAAACTCACACCCACACCCAAAAAGGCATCTCCTTAACTCAAGTAGGTCTGTGACTATCAGGCGTGTGTTCTGACTGGTGGACCATACTATGTTCCCGCAAAATGGCCTGTCCTGTCTCAAATCGGGTCTCCATGGCCAACTCTGCAAAGTTGGATGGAGCCATGGGTGAGCCACTACCTGCTTTCTCAGGAAAGGCACCTCTTCTGAGATCTCTTGGTATTTGGCCATCCTCACATCAGTAGGTACCAAGAAAGACTGACACGATACTTTGTAAAAACAAACAAGGAGGCCACTGGGACTGGGACTGGGATTGGCTCTGCGTACCTAACTTCCTGGATCCCAAGTTCAGAGAGTTCCATCACCAAGGAAGTGATGTAGGTCACTTCCTTCAGGAACTGAATGAAGTCACTGCCTTGGCAACCACATTGTCTTAACAGTTGCTTCCAAGTGTCCCATGAGATGGAGACTGCCCCTACTTCCTTGACACTTTCCCAAGTTAAAAAGGTATATCAACCATAGGCACCCGGGTACACCTCTCCACACAGACCAGGTTTCGTCCATCTTCTCTACATTAAGAAGTGAGAGGATGATTCAGACACATCCCTTCATCCTGACCAGGTAGTTTGCCATGGAAGATAAATTTTGCTCTCTCAGGTCCTTCATTGCTGCCTACATCTTCTTCAGTGATTTTTTTTCTGCATGAACCTTTGAGGTTCTCAGCAGTTGGAAGATCCCCTACATTCCTGTATTGTAAGAGCAACTCTGTCCCTGCTCTTCTGTAAAGTTAGACTGAGGTAACAGTGTATGGTTAGGGTTAATAATAGGTTCGATTTGGGTTAGGGATCATTCTGCAAGATGAATAATAGTATTGGGAACCTGTAATATTTATAAGAATATAGACGTGAAATATAAGTATGAATACAGAAATCTAGGTAAGATTTGAAGCCTAGAAGAGCATTGGGGCCTTGATTGGGATACTTAGCGTTGAATCAATTTCTGCACAGATGTCTCAGATAAATCCATATACAATGGCATAAGACTTTGTACCTTGGATGATTGAATGTGGAAGAGAACATCCAGTCCAAAAGGGATAGTCATTTGGATTAAGAAGATAGTCGGTAGGTTTAGAAATAAATTAGAGGATAGGATTTGGACCAAAAGTTCTTTACCAATAGGGTTTTGGTTAGAGAGTGAATGTAAATGTCAGCACATGTGAAGAGTCATTCACAATGTTGAACTGGGGAAATTATGTAGGAAAGCAGATATCAATAGAGACATTAGGAAATCAGGCAAAGTATAAAGTGAGTGATAGGATTAGTCATTTTCAACAGGGTTGAGTTTGAATATATAATCTTAGGAAGAAACAAATATGTAGTCACCAATAGGATTGACAGTTGCGAATATTTGGCAACCTTAAAATGGATGTTTTTAGTAATCCATGCTCACTTTTCATTTAGGCTTTGATACAATCTTAAGTGTGATCTTTGCTGTTTGTGTCCAGAATATTAATGTGATAAAACGTATATGTAGATCAGGTGACATGAGTATTTCTTCCACCATTTCTGGGAGCAATATTTTGAAGATATATAAATTAGTATTGGGGGTACAAATAGGTGTACACTGTGTCTATGAAAATAGAGATAATGGATGAATAGTCCATACTGTGAATAAATAATATAACTGGTTCCAAATTTAAATATGGTTTGACAAAATTAGAGGAGAAGAGTTAGACAATCTTTGAATACATATCTGGAATGAAAAATGCTCAGGAGTTCACAACCTGGGAGGTGGTAGAAAAGTTTCCAAAAGTAAGGAACAGTGTAAAAACTCCACCAACAATAAGCTTGGAGAGCCTAAATACTTCTGTAGAAACTCTATCTGAAGTTGGGCATTTGAAATATATGTTGTTGTCATGAGCTTTAGCTTCCTTTATACTGAGACCATCAAAGTTGGGTCTGCATCTATGTGACCAGGAGGACATAGTTTCTTATTTTCCAATGAACATAATGCAGCAGTGCTGAATTTTCTCTTTGTAGGTAAACTGTTGTCACTGTGTGCTAAGTGTCTCCCCATGTGGACTGTGTAGCCATTTGGTCATTCTCCACTTTTCGTGGTGTTTCTTGCTGCTGCACTGGGAGTTTTGTATTTGCTTCACGAAATACAATGAGTTCAACAAGGACACAGTGCTGGAGGGAATTCTGTCACGTGTGGTGGGTCAGGGTCTGCAGGAGAATGTACCAACCAGGCTTCTATCCCACATCGCTTGACCCCTTGACCATAGCAAACTGATTCTGAAAATTGCCCTGAAACCTCTACATATAAAATGATGCCTCTACATATAAGGGTCTGCTGCCTGCACCATGTCATCACAAGCCATTTGGAAGCCAATGGAAGATCCACATATCTTTACCACAGATGTTTTATTGCACACCTGCACACTACTGCTCTTGGCCCACTACTCAGCAGGCTCCAACTTACTGGCATCTCTGTTCTACATCATTTTCATGAAACCTAGTCAATCAAGGCACTGTTTGGTACACTGCTGATAAGCAACAGGACATCCAAAGGTTCTCCAGTGCCAGCTGGTCATGGGAATTTCAAAAATGTGATGGTATTTATCTAGTCATTTTTCAAGGATGAAGTTGGAGGCACTGTGTGTTCCAATTATTCAGGAACCATTAAGTGGTGAGTAAGCTTATTTCAATGAAAGGTCTGGAGAACTCGCACTAGCAATGCTTCCCAAAGAGTGGCAAAAAGGTCACATGAACCCAGGCCCATTCAGGTCTACAATGTGAGGTCCATTTGTGTTTTGACTCTCAACTATGGCTGCCAAGTCTTTCAGAAAAAAAATCTTGTGATATCCTGCCTGAGATAACCGTGCTCTGTGGAAAGTCACCCTGGGCCTAGACCTCAGGCTCTAAGGGAGACTGTCATGAGTGGCCTTCTATAATCCCAACACAATTCATGGCAATACTTCTCTGAGGTTAGTTCCAGAACTCAGTCTCTAAGGGAAATCACACTAGATTTCAAACCCAGGTGGACCTAGTAATCCCTTCCAACCGCCAAACAAATGACCACAATTGAACCAAACACTTTCACATGGCCCTCATCTTCTTCCATATAGACACTCATTATAGCCTCTGGCTGAAGATGTCCATGAGAGGCACAGTCAAAGACAGTGTCAAAACTAAGCTCGTTGCCACTCATTTGTCTAAAGTGGGGCTGGCCTGGACACCCTTCCTGTGAACCAGGAGTGATCAAATAGGCCTGCCCTTAATACTGCTCCACTTCTCCAATTTGAGGCCTATTGACTGTCAGGTATTGATTCTTTGTTTGAATTGGAGTCATGAGAAAACCCAAGCACCTATGGGCAAGCCTCTGCAGGGCTTGAAGAACTCAGTTGACCCAAAGGATCCCTCTTCTCACTTGATGGAGGTCAGAAACCAAACAGAGGATGGGAAGACTGATTTTTTGCCATTTTGGTTTTGGATGCACACATGGGATCTTTATTTAGATCCATCAGGTGCTTAGAATATATTCCACAGCCTCACACAAGCCAAGAAGGTGATTCAGACACATCCCTCTCCAAAGCATTTAAGCAAAGAGCCACAGGTGATGCCCATTCATATCCATTTGAAAACTGTTTTCTTCCGGCTTCACAAGCAGGTAGCCTGTGGCAAAGACCTTCCTGACATTCAGGGCAATAGAGCGATATTTAAGCAAAAGGCCCAAATCAGGGTTTCTCCACTGAGACTTTCCTGTTCACAACAATATCAGTATATTCTGAGATGCTCTTTTTCTCTTCAGCTATTTAATACATGGGGTTGTCACAGAGCTTGGAGGTGGTACATATTTTGGACAAGAAACCATGAGCCTATTCTGGAGAGTGCCCAGAATTCATGAAGAAAACAGGAACATAGGAAAGTAGTAGGTGTTGCCCATTCATAAGGCAATCCGCAGTCCATTCATAAATTGGGCAGGATGAATGCTTGGAAGCTTTCTACTCGACAGGACACATCAATAGATGCATTCTCTTTTCTAATGTCTACAATCACGGACACAGTGGGATACACAGACATAGAATCACTCACCTTGTCAAACAACTGTCTAGAAACAGTCCACTCTAAACCAAAAAAACCACCTTTTCTACCTATTATCAGAACAGGAGACAAAACCACAAACTCACACCCACATTCACAAAGGCACCTCCTTTTCCCAAGTAGGTCTGTGACTATCCCGAGTGTCCTCTGACTGGTGGACCATACTATGTTCCCCCGAAATGGCATGTCCTGTGTCAGATCTGGTCACCTTGGACAACTTTGTGAAGGTGTCAAGAGCCAGCAGTGAGCCACTACCTGCTCTCTAAGGAAACGCCCCTCTTCAGAGCTCTCCTGGCATTTGGCCATCCTCACATCAGTAAATCTCAAGAAAGACTGAGTCTGTCCTTGGTAAATCAAAATAAGTTCTACCACTGGGAATGGGACTGGGACTGGCTCTGGGTGCCTGGCTTCCTGGATTCCAAGTTCAGAGAGTTCCATCACCAAGGAAGTGAGGTGAGGTCACATCCTTCAGGAACTGGATGAGGTCACTGATTTGGCAACCACTTTGTCCTAACAGTTGCTTCCAAGGTTCTGATGAGATGGAGGCTGCCCCTACTTCCTGTGAAACTTTCACAAGTTAGAATGGTATATTAACCATTGGCACGCAGGAGCAGCTCTCAACACACGCGTGGTTTGGTCCATCTTCTCTACATTAAGAAGAGAGCGGCTGATACAGACACATCCCTTCATCCTGACCAGGTTGTTTGCCATGGAAGATGACTTTTGCTCTCTCAGGTCCTTCATAGCAGCCCTCGTGTTCTCCAGGGATCATTTCTGCATGGACCTTTGAGGTTCTCAGCAGGTGCAAGATACTCTATATTCCTGTATTTTAAGACCAACTCTGTTCCCGCTCTTCTGTAAAATTAGATTGAGGGAACAGTGTATGGTTATGTTTAATAACAGGTTCGATTTGGGTTAGAAAGGAAACTACACAGTTGAGCAAACAGGGTTCTACAGTTAGCAATAATATGAGGATTATTAATGGACCGGCCAGGACGGATAAAAGCATAGTCAACCAGGAGGATTGTGTGAACAAAGACTCAAACCATCCTTTTTGGGCCACTTTCTCTCATTGGTGCTCTTCAAGGCGTTTTCTTAATTTTCTCATAGATTCTTTTACAACTACAGGATTGTCGTCATAAAAACAACATTCTTCCCTCAATGCAAGCACAAAGGCCCCCTTCATGAAGAGGAGTTTCAACACTCGCCTGTTCTGTAAAACAACTTCAGAGAGAGAAAGGTTACAAATTCCTGTAAAGCTGTGATGGATGTTTTTAATATCTTATGTTTTGGTCTATTGCTGCTTCTAATTGTGTCATTTGTTTTGTCCCATGGGCAAGGGCAGTTGTTCCTGTGCCCACCCCTGAAGCAACTATTGTTAATCATAGGATGGCTAAAGTGAGGGATACAGGTTCCAGGTGGAACCGGGTTATATGCCCCCCTATTTGAACTTTAAATGAACCTGCATCATGATAGAGTACTCTGGAAAACATCTGCATCATTACATAATTAATCACATCTGTTGACCATTTTTTGAAAACATAAACAATGTAAAAGTGTATAGAATTATACTGTTGTAGCGACGGACAAGGCAAGGCTCCTAAGATAGCACCGAAGACAGAAAAACAGTCTTATTTGGTTGCATCCGGATTTACAGGGCATTGCCTCTGTTGTAATCAATTAATCCCCTGAACCCCAAGTTTTGGTAGTTTTAGAATTTGTACCCAACATGTAAGGGAAGGGGCTCAGAAGTCCACAGTCTGCAGAAGTTCACAAAAAGCAGTTTTTGTTTCTGTTTTTTTCTTTCCTCAGTTCTTGGCAAGTTAACTGTTCAAGGACACCTAGGAAGGAAACAGCTTTTTGCCTATTTTTTTCTCCCTGCCAGCTGTCACCACGGAGCCCATTTGGTAAATTTTTAATCTTAGAAATGTAGCCATCTCTGTGAAGTCCCAGCTCAAGGCCAGAGGCCTTGTTCACATATTTTGTGAAAAACTAGTAAGGGGGTGTCTAGCTTAGGAGTGGTGATTCTTCCAACCAATGGCCAAGTAGAACAGGACAACACGAAAAGAGGAAGTTTATCTACATTGAACTCATTCAGAGGGACTCTTTTGCTGAAAGACCTAAAATAAGCCTTGGTGAAGACTTCAGGAGAAGGTAATTTAAGACTTTTCTCTGGGCCTGGTACAGAGGGGGAAGACGGGGTAGTCGAGGCTGAGAGCAGCTCAGTGGATCTGAGAATGAGGAAGGAGAGATGTAAAAGAATAATGGGAAAAGCGTTTGGGATTTTCCTAGCAACAAAAACTTGAGCAGTAGAATGGGTAGAACAGAGGGGAAGACGGGAGTGAGTATCCCACAAAGCCTGTGAGAGACTTTAAATTTTTAGAAACCTGTTTTCAGTGATCACAAAGCAACTTTAAAGGCCATTTTCATTACATCTTGGAGAGTGGTCTGAGGGCTCTTCTCAGCTGGTTTGATCTTTGGGTTAGCTTGTTAGATTACCTGGTGGGACCCAGTGCGGGCACTGTCAAGAGAAGAGAAGAGTGAGTGGGTCGAGGGGTGCCTCAGTACCTGCTACTTCAGCAAGGAGGCAATGGTCTGAGATCTGGCAGAGGTTTGGGTTTCTGTTCTAGTAATTGGAGGGGAGAAATCAGGTTGCTGAGGTGGGAATGACAGCAGAGAGTCTAAAGCAGAAGGCTGAGGGTGAGGAACTATTGGAAAAGCATTGTACAGGATGTGAGAGAAGGAGGGAAAAGGACTCCACATAGGAAAATTTCCTTCCACCCTTTTGAGCACTTGATGAAGTTAAAAAGGTCACGCAGAATTTGAGGATCTAGAGACCCCTCTGTGGGCCATAGTTTTTGGTTGTCTAATTGGTAATATGGCCAATGCTGTGTACTGAATTTGATGAGGAGTTTGGTTCCACCAGGCAGCCCCTGTATGCTCACATCCTCATGACTTACAGAAGAAGTCGGCTTTTCCCAAACACAGCCCTGGCTGTTTGTGGCTTTGATAGTCGGCCGGGCAAACATAGTAATCTAGGCTAGCCAACCTGAATCTGGCTCGCGTGTCCCTGCATCCATAATGTTTGTTTCCATTATCTATGGTAGGGAAGGGATTTAATTGAATATTAGTGGGATCCTCTTCATCAAGTATATCCCAATAGGAACGACGTATAGCCAGCTGAAAACTGTCTGGGTGGAGAGATGGCCACCAGGTCCCTAAGGGAGATGTGTGCAAGATGGACCATACTTCTTGTCTAGTAGGATTTGTGATCAGCCATCGCTGCTGAACGGGCTGATGAATGTTAGGACTACTGGTGGCCAAGGGGAGAGTCTATAGACTTATCCACATGGTGAATACCTAATTTGAAATGGTTACCAGTCTTTTCCAGTTTCGAACCAGAATCTGGACACGGCGCAGGCTTGAGATGAGAGGCATGGATCCAGGAAGTGATTCCGTCTTCTTTTACCACTGAAGGAGTTTGAAGTAGCACCTGGTATGTTCCTTTCCAGTGGGGTTCCAGGGATGACACTTGATGTCGTCTTATGTAGATGAAGTCTCTTACTTGATATTGATGTGGAGTCCCCTCGTCCCCAGGTTGTTAGGCAGTGGCCAGCTGTTTCCACAGGTATCGCTGAGTTCTCCCAAGAGCTTTAAGTCTGTCAAGCAAGGGGGTGTGGAAGGGATCGTTAGGCCTTAGAGTTGGGGTTAGGTCCCTTACTGGAGGAGCAGCACCATAAAGAATTTCATAGAGAGTGAGTTTACACAAAGAAACAGAGGGAGTATTTCTCGCATGAAACAGTGCATTAAGCAGGAGAATAGTCCAATCATTTATGCCGGTCTCTAAGCTTAAATTTGTTAAGGTCTCTTTAATGGTTCTATTTATTTTTCTACCTGTCCTGAGCTCTGGGGTGTATAAGCACAATCTAACTTCCAATTAATCCTCAGGGTCCTGGTTAACCCCTGACTTACCTGGGCCATGAACACCGGTCCATTATCAGACCCTATTACCTTAGGCAGACCATATCTTGGAAAAAATATCTTTCAGGATCTTCTTGAAAACTATTTGTGCCATTGTTTGTTTGTTTTTTGTTTTTGTTTTTGTTTTTTTTGTGTGTGTGTGTGTGAGTAAGGCTTCAATCCATCCTGAAAATATATCTACAAAGACTAGGATATTTTTAAGTCCATACCTTGCTGGCTTAATTTCAGAAAGTCCACTTCCAAGAATTTTCCTTGTCTGGTTCCTTATAGGTGCTTTCCTGCAGGAAGCTTGGAAGGGTAAGCATTAACCAATTGACACCCAACAGGCTTTTGTTACCCGTTCAGATATTTCCTTTCACTGTGAGTCGATTAGTGGAAAACTCTGTTCTTGATCCTTCAGGAATGCCTGTAGTTTCTTTGAACCAAGGTGAGTTAGTTGATGTACATTTGTAACTTAGTGTATGGCTTTCTAAAATTGAAGGCTGGGCTCAGTGAAGTTGAGGCGTTCAGTGTCAGTGTCCTTTGATGTTATCAAAAACTTCCTGGTGCTCAGGGGTCCATTGGAAATGGGTATCTCCCTTTAACAGCGGGTATGAAGGAGCAACTAAGGACCCAAACACAGGTATCCATTACCTGCAAAAGCCATCAGTCCCATGAAACTCTCTGAGTTGTCTCCTGATAGATGGGGGTGGTATCTGCAAAACGATTTGTTTTCTGGGCTCAGTTAGCCATCGTTTACTGCCCCTAAGGGAATAGCCCAGGAAGATGACTTCATGCTAGCAAATTTGGGCTTTTTTGGCAGAAGCTCTATACCTGAGTTTAGCAAGGTCAGATAATAGTGCTTGGGACCCAGACTCACAGTTTTTCTTGGTGTTGGCTGCCAGTAGGTTGTCATCCACGTATTGAAGCAGTGTGACTTTGAGGTGCATAGTTCTGAAGTTGTTGAGATCTCTGCAGAGGGCTTCATCAAAGAGAGTGGGGGAGTTTTTGAAGCCCTGTGGGTGTCTAGTCCAAGTTAGTTGACCAGACGTTCTGGATTCTGGGTGTATCCACTCAAAATCAAACAGCAACTGACTATCTTTATTCAGAGGCAAGCAAAAGAAAGCATCTTTTACGTCCAGAACAGTATACCATTTCCTCTTAGGGTTCAGAGTGCTAAGCAGATTGTCCGGATTAGGTATCGTGTGTTGAATGTCCTGCACTCTGTTGTTGATCTCTCTTAGGTCTTTAACGGGGCGATAGTCCCCAGTTCCTGGCTTTTTTTTTTTCTGGTAGCAGAGAAGTGTTCATGGCCGATTGACAGGGCCTTAGGACCCCAAGGCCAGATATTTCTGAATATGGGGCCTTATCCATTTTTAGCTTTTTTTTTGCTCAGAGGATATTGTTTGACATTGATTGGTGAGTCTGAGGTTTTTAACTCCACTGTTATTGGAGGTTTTTCACAGCCAGGCCTAAACCAGCAGTTTTTGTCCAGGTATCTGGGTAATCTGTTATCGATTTCTGGGGTAGCTTGCCTGTTTTATCAGCTTGGGGGGTGTGAATAGTTGATGTTCATCTTCTACTAACATAGTTAAAGCTGTGACTATAAGAGTTTTTACTGAAGGATTTTGAAATTTCATTTTGGGGACTTCAGGGTTAAAAGTTATTTTGGCCCAGAGCATGGTGAGCAGATCTCTGCCCATTAATGGGTCCAGGCTTTCTAGGATTACAAGGAAGGAGTGATGGATGTTTCCTTTTCCCAGGTCCAATGTACTCTTAGTTGTCTAAGCCCGATATTTACTGCCATTAGCCCTTTGAACTACAGACCTTTTATTTGATAGAGGGCCCAATGGGGCCTTAAGGGCTGAGTATACTGCTTCTGTATTCACTTCAAAGTTTACTGGGGTCCCCTATACTTCAAAAGTTACCCTGAGTTAGGGGAAAAGATCTGAGCCCCGACTTTCTTAGTCATCCTCCAGAGTCAGAATGTCTGGCTGGCGTGGCGAAGTAGAATGATCCTTCTGGGGGCCATCCGACTCCAAAGGTGGATCATTCTGAGACACAGAATCTGCCAGGTCTGGCGTTTTACTGAAAAAGAAAGATTTTGAGCCCTTAAGCAGACTTTGGTCCAATGATCAAGGATCAGGCACAGAGGCATTGAAGTGCTCTGTCCCATTAAGAAAGATACACAGACAGTGAAAGCAAGGATACATGACACAGACAAGACAAGACAATAAAGACAGGAAATGGACATCCAATACTGAAACCAGGACTGAGTAGCTGGCAAAACTCGATGGGCTGCAATACCGAATCCAAAACAAAATGTCACTGAGTCGAGGAGACTATTGTTCCTCGAGTTCCCGAGTCCATTCCCCAGGGACATGGCCTGTGGCTCTATGACATAGCTGTCAGCCACTGTCGGAGAGAGCTCATGCTCGTCACCGATAGCAATTTTGCCAAGCCCTAACCTGAAAACTGAAACCAGAAAGAGGGGCCTTATTTAACCCAGAGGAGCTTATTGGGGGTCTTTCGTCTGTGGCTGCTGGATCTCGCTGGGGCCACCAGATGTAAAGATCGGGCGAGCATTGGAGGAGGAGACCACCAAGAGACTGTCTCATGCAACAGCAAAGGGTTAATTTTGGGTCTGGCATGCAAGGGCTCAGACCTCACTTGAATAGATCAGAGAACCCTGAGAACAGCTTAAGAAGTGCTTATATACTTTCCTTGGAGAGGGCAGGGAGGGAAGTTTATTTATGGGTCACGGTGAGTGGGTGGTTTGCGTGCAAATGGGTGACGGAGTACATTCTGCAGTTTGGCAGTTGGGGACAACACATTCTGCGACCAAGAATAGCAAACAGTTCTCAAGATTTCAACAGTGTTTTCTTAATCATACAGAAAAACAGCAAGTGACAAGTAGCTATTTTATTAACCTTTCAATATAAGTATGAAAACAGAAATCTAGGTAAGATTTGAAGCCCAGAAGTTCATTGGGCCCTTGATTGGTACACTTATCATTGAATTAAGTTCTGCACAAATGTCCCAGAAATATCGATATACAATGGCATAGGACCTTTAACCTTCTCTGAGGTCAGTTCCAGAACACAGTCTCTAAGTGGAATCACACCAGAGTTCAAGCCAAGTTGGACCCAGTTATCTCTTCCAAAAGCCACGCAAATGACCACATTTAAAACCAAAACACCCCACATGGCACTAATCTTCTTCCATATAGACACTCATCATAACCTCTGGCTGGAGGTTTCCATGAGTGGTGCAGCCCAAGACAGTGTCCAAAATGACCTCACTTGCGCCTCATTTCCCTAAAGTTAGCGTGGCCTGGACATCCTTCCTGTGAGCCAGGAGTGATCAAATAGGCCTGTTGTTAATACTTCTCTGCTTCTCCAACTTGAGGTCTATTGACTGTGGGGTTTAGATTCTTTAAGTGAATTTGAGTCATGAAAAAACCAAGCACCTATGGCCTAGCCTCTGCAGGGCTTTGAAGAACTCATTTGACCCAAAGGGTCCCTATTCTCACTTGATGGAATTAAGGAACCCTACAGTGGAAGGCGAGAGACTTCATCCACAATGACTGCTCTTTTGGCCATTTTGGTTCTGGATGCACACATGGGATCTTTCTTTAGATCCATCAGGTGGTGAGGATCTAAGCCATCGCCTTACACAGGGCCAAGAGGCTGATTCAGACACATCCCTTTCCAAAGCAATTAAGCAAAGAGCCACAGGTGATGCCCTTTTATTTCCGTTTGAAAACTGATTTCTTCAGGCTTCCCAAAGTGTGGGGCAGAGGCAAAGACATTCCTGACGTTCGGGGCAACAGAACAATAGGTAAGCAAAGGCCGAAGGCAAGGTTTCTCCACTGAGACTTTCTTGGTCACACTTATATCTGAGTTTTCTGAAATGCTCCCATTCCCTTCAGCTATCAAGTAAATGGACATGTCACAGAGCTTGGAGGTGGTACATATCTTCGACAAAAATCCATGAGCCTATTCTGGAGAGTGGCCAGAATTCAGGAAGAAAACAGGAACTAAGTAAGATAGTAGGTGTTGCCCATTCACCAGTCAAGCACAGTCCACTCTTAAATTGGGCAAGATGAAGTCTGGGAAGCTTTTTTCTAGACAGGACATACCCATTGATGCATTCTCTTTTCTAATGTCTACAACCACGGACACAGTGGGATAAACAGACTTAGAAACACTCGCATTGTCAAACGACTTACTAGAAACAGTCCACTCCAAACCATACAAACCGACTTTCCTACCTATTCTCAGAACATGAGACAAAACCGCAAACCCACACCCACACCCACAAAGGCACCTCCTTCCCCCAAGTACATCTGTGACTATCTGAAATGTCCTCTTACTGATGGGCCATACTATGTTCCCCCAAAATGGCCTGTCCTGTGTCAGATCTGGTCTCCTTGGCCAATTCTGTGGAGTTGGCAGGAGCCAGCAATGAGACACTACATGTTTTTACAGAAAAGGCCCCTCTTCAAAGCTTTTATGACATTTGTCCATCCTCACATCAGTAGATACCAAGACTGACTCTGTCCTTGGTAAATCCAAACAAGTGAGACCACTGGGACTGGGAATGGGACTGGCAATGGGTGCCTGGATTCCTGGATCCCAAGTTCAGAGAGTTCCATCACCAAGGAAGTGAGTTGAGGTTACTTTCTTCAGGAATTGAATGACGTCACTGCCTTGGCATCCACTTTGTCCTAACAGATGCTTCCAAGGGTCGCAATGAGAAGGAGGCTACCCCTACTTCCTTTGACAATTTCAGAAGTTAGTATGGTATATCAACCATAGGCACCCAGGAGCAGCTCTCCACACAAGCCTGGTTTGGTCCAATTTCTCTACATTAAGAAAAGAGCGGCTGATTCAGACACAACCCTTCATCCTGACCAGGTTGTTTGCCATGGAATATGACTTTTGCTCTCTCAGGTCCTTCATAGCTGCCTACACCTTCTCCAGGTATCATTTCTGCATGGACCTTTGAGATTCTCACCAAGTGGAAATTCCCCTACATTCCTGTATTGTAAGACCAACTCTTTCCCTGCTCTACTGTAAAGTCATATTGAGGGAACAGTGTATGGTTAGGTTTAAAAACATGTTCGATTTGGGTTAGAAATCATTCTGCAGGATGATTAGTGGTATTGGGAACCTGCGATATTTATAAGAATATAGAGGTGAAATATAAGTATGAAAACAGAAATCTAGGTAAGATTTGAAGGTCAGAAGGGCATTGGGCCCTTGATTGAGATACTTAGATTTGAATTACATTCTGCACACTTGTCTCAGATAAATCTATATAGAATGGCATAGGACCTTGTACCTTGGATGATTGATTGTAGAAGAGAACATCCACTGAAACAGGGATAGTCTGTAAGATTAGGAAGATAGTCGGTATGTTTAGGAAGAAGAGTGAGTATATAATTTGGACCAAAAGTTCTTTAGCAATAGGGTCTTGGTTAGAGAGTGAAGGTAAATGTCTGCACATGTGAAGAGGTAGTCACAATGATGAACTGAGTAAAATATGTAGGAAAGCAGATATCAATAGAGACATTATGAAATCAGGCAAATATAAAGTGAGTGATAGAATTAGACATTTTTAACAGTGTTGAGATTGAATGAATAATCTAAGGAAAAAACAAATATGTAGTCACCAATAGGAATGACATTTGAAAACATGAGGTAACCCTGACATAGATGTTTTTAGTAATCCATATTCACTTTCCATTTATGCTTTGGTACAATCATAAGTTTGACCTTTGCATTTTGTGTCCAGAATATTCCTGTGATAAAAAGTATATGTACATCAGGTAACATGAGTATTTCTTCCACTATTTCTGGGAGCGATATTTCAAGACTTATAAATTAGTATTCAGGTACAAAGAAGTGTACCCTGTGTCTATGTATATAGAGATAATGCATGAATAGACCAAACTGTGAATAAATAATATAACTGGTTCCACTTTAAATAATGGATTGAATTGATATCAGAAAATATATGAGAAATCATATATTTTCAAAAAATCATTCATTCCAACCAGTTATATATCTAATGTTAATATTAGGGTTATGGTTTATCATGAAGTGTGTGAAAGTTTTGCTTTAAAATTAATTATGGAAATAGAAAATAATGTGTTGGAAAGGAGTCTCATGAAAAGACCAGTCAAGAAACATGGAGGAATACATGTGTTCTGAAGCAGGAAGTAATTGAAAGTGAAACAAATGCCTATAAATTTGCTAACTTGTGGATGAAATATATATCCTGTGATGTGCATAAACTGAAGAAATAGTAATATACCAGTGTTGAATAAAAATGAACGTCAAAATACACATCATGTCCCATAAGAATCTACTTGCATTAATGTTAAACAGGGTCAGTTACTGTAGAAATATTAGGATTTGTATTCACCATTCACTGAAATTAGTTGTGAGTACTAGGAAAGAAATATGTATTTCAGGTTGATGAATATTTCTTAGAATAATCTTGGGAAAAGTTGTTTATAAAGCCACATACAAGAATATGGATGACTTTAGGGAGTGTACATTAAGACCCATATGTTTCATATTTTGAAAAATCTGGAGAGTATATATATATATATATATATATATATATATATATACACACACACACACACACACACACACACACACAGACATTAAAATGTAGCTATATATATGAAAATCGTAATTCTGCATGAAATATATATCGTCCACAGATACAAAAATATTCAGTTTACTGAACATGGAAAATCCCAAAGAGTGGCCAAAAGTCACAAGAAGCCAGACCCATTGAGGTCTACAATGTGAGGTCCATGTGTGGTTTGACTCTCATCTATGGGTGCCAATTCTTTTAGAATAAAATCATGTGATATCCTGGCTGAGATTCCCAGTGCTCTGTAGAAAGACAACCTGGGCCAAGATCTCATTTTCCAAGGGCGACTCTCAAGCATGGCCTCCTAAAATTCCAACACAATCCCTAAAAATTACTTCTCTGATGTCAGTTCCAGAACTCAGTCTCTAAGGGGAATCAAACCAGAGTTGAAGCCCTGGTGGACCCAGTCATCTCTTCCAACCACCACACAAATGACCACAATTAAAACCAAAACACTCCCACATGGCCCTCATCTTCTTCCATAAAGACACTCATCATAACTTCTGGCTGGAGGATTCCATGAGAGGCGCAGCACAAGACAGTGTCCAAAATAATCTCCCTTTCCCCTCATTTCCCTAAAGTCACGGTGGCCTGTACACCCTTCCCGTGAATCAGGAGTGATCAAATAGGCCTGCCGTTAATACTGCTCCAATTATTAAAATTTGAGGCCTACTGACTGTGGGGTTTATATTCTTTATTTGAATTGGATTCATAAGAAAACCCAAGAACCTATGGGCTAGCATCTGCAGGGCTTTGAAGAACTTATTTGACCCAATGGATCACTCTTATCATTGTTGGAAGTCTCTAACCTTACAGAGGAATGCGAGAGACTTCATCCACAATGACTGCTCTTTTGGCCATTTTGATTTTGGATGCACACATGGGATCTTTCTTTAGATCCATCAGGTGCTGAGAATCTAAGCCACAGGCTCACACAGGGTCAAGAGGCTGATTCAGACACATCCCTTTCCAAAGCAATTAACCAAAGAGCCACAGGTGATGCCCTTTTTATTTCCGTTTGAAAACTGATTTCTTCAGGCTTCCCAAGGTGTGGGGCAGAGGCAAAGACACTCCTGACGTTCAGGGCAACAGAAAAATAGGTAAGCAAAAGGCCAAAAGCAGGGTTTCTCCACTGAGACATTCCTGGTCACACTGATATCTGAGTTTTCTGAGATGCTCACAATTCCCTTCAGCTATCCAGTATATGGCCTTGTCACAGAGCTTGGAAGTGGTATATATCTTTTACACAAAACCATGAGCCTATTCAGGAGAGTGGACAGAATTCAGGAAGAAAACAGCAACTTAGGAAGATAGCAGATGTTGCCCATCAATCAGGCAAGCCACCATCCATTAATAAAATGTGCAGGATGAATGCTGGGAAGCTTTCTACTAGACAGGATATATCCATTGATTCATTCTCTTTTCTAATGTCTACAACCACGGACAAAGTGAGATACACAGACAGAGAAACACTCGCCTTTTGAAAAGAATTACTAGAAACTGTCCACTCCTAACTAAACAAACTGACTTTCCTACCTATTTTCAGAACATGAGACAAAACCACAAACATCCACACCCACAAAGGCACCTCCTTCCCCAATTAGGTCTGGGACTATCCGAAGTGTCCTCTGACTGGTGGGCCATACTATGTTCCCCCAAAATGGCCTGTCCTGTCTCAGATCTGGTCTCCTTGTCCAACACTGTGAATTTTTCAGGACCCAGCGGTGAACCACTCCCTGCTTTTTCAGGAAAGCCCCCTCTTCAGAGTTTTCCAGGCATTTTTGGCATCCTCACATCAGTAGTTAGCAAGAAAGAATGACTCTCTCATTGTTAAATCCAAACAAGTAAAACTACTGGGACTGGGACTGGGACTGGCTCTGGGTGCCTGTCTTCCTGGATTCAAAGTTCAGAGGGTTCCATCACTAAGGAAGTGAGGTGAGGTCACTTCCTTCAGGAACTGAATGAGGTCACTGCCTTGGCAACCACTTTGTCCTAACAGCTGCTTTCAAGGGTCTCATGAGATGGAGGCTGCCCCTACTTACTCTGACACTTTCACAAGATAGAAAGGTATATAAACCATAATCACCCGGGAACAGCTCTCCACACATGCCTGGTTTTGTCCATTTTCTCTACATTAAGCAGAGAGAGGCTGATTCAGACACAACCTTTCATCCTTACCAGGTTGTTTGCAATGGAGGATTGCTTTTGCTTTCTCACGACCTTCATAGCTGCCTACATCTTCTCCAGAGATAATTTCTGCATGGATCTTTGAGGTTCTCTGCAGGTGGAAGATCCCCTACCTTCCTGTATTTTAAGACCAACTCTGTCCCTGCTCTTCTGTAAAGTTAGATTGAGGGAACAGTGTATGGTTAGGGTTAATAACATGTTCAATTTGGATTAGGAATCATTCTGCTGGATCAATTATGGTATTGGGAACCTGCGATATTTATAAGAATATAGAGGTGAAATATATGTATGAAAACAGAAACCTAAGTAAGATTTGAAGCCCAGAAGGGCATTGGCCCTTTGATTGGAATACTTATCTTTGAATTATATTCTGCACCAATGTCTCAGATAAATCAATATACAATGGCATAGGACCTTGTACCTTGGATGATTGAATGTAGAAGATAACATCAAATCAAACAGGGAGACTCGGTAGAAATACGAAGATAGTCTATAGGTTTAGAAAGAAGAGTGAGTATAGGATTTGGAACAAAAGTTCTTTAGCAATAGGGCTTTGGTTAGGTAGTGAATGTAACTGTCAGCTCATGTGAAGTGTCAGTCATAATGATGAAAGGGGAAAATATGTAGGAAAGCAGACATCAATAGAGACATTACGAAATCAGGCAAAGTATAAATTGAGATATTGGATTAGATATTTTCCACAGGGTTGAGTTTGAATATATTATCTTAGGAAGAAACCAATATGTTGTCAAAAATAGGAATGAATTTTTAGAGCATTCATCAACATGGACATGGATGTTTTTAGTAATCCACGTTCACTTTCCATTTAGGGTTTGGTACAATCAGAAGTGTGACCTTTGCACTTTGTGTCCAGAATATTACTGTGATAAAATGTATATGTTGATCAGGTGACATAAGTATTTCGTCCAACATTTCTGGGAGCAATATTTTGAAAACGTATAAATTATATTGGGTTTACAAAGAGGTGTACCCTGTGTTTATGAATATAGACATAATGTATGAATAGAACATACTCTGAATAAATAATATTACTGGTTCCACTTTAAATGATGGGTTGAATTGATATCTGAAAATATATAAGAAATCTTAAATTGATATACAATCATTCATTCCAACCAGTCATACATCTAATGGTAATATTAGGGTTATGGTTTATCATGAACAGTGTGTGAGTTTTGCTTCATGTGATTATGGAAATAGAAAATAATGTGTTGGAAAGGAGTCTCATGAAAAGACCAGTCAAGAAACATGGAGGAATACATGTGTTCTGAAGCAGGAAGTGATTGAAAGTGAAACAAATGCCTATAATTTTGCGAACTTGTGGATGAAATATATATCCAATGTTGTGCATAAACTGAAGAAATAGTAACGTACCAGTATTGTGAAAAAATGAACGTCAAAATACATATCATGACCCATAGGAATCTACTTGCATTGATGTTAAACTGGGTCGATTACTGTAGAAAGATTAGGATTTGAATGCACCATTCACTGAAGTTAGTTTTCAATACTAGGAAACAAATATGTATTTCAGGTGGATGATTATTTAAGAGAATAAACTTGTGAAAAGTTGATTATAAAACCACATACATGTATATCAATGAATTTAAGGAGTGTATAATAAGACACATACATTTTATTTTAAAAAATCTGGACACATACACACACACACACACACACAGACATTAAAAAGTAGCAATATATATGAAAATCAAAATTCATCGTGAATTATATTTCATCCACAGATGCAAAAATATTTATTTTACTGAACATGGTTTTATGTAGAATGTTGTTCTACTAGGAAGCTCATCCATAGTTTGAATTTTCAGTTCCAATAGCGTTTAATCAGCCAAATCACAAAACTATACGTGTGATAACATGTAGGATTCTATATGTGCATATAGAAATACATGTGCTGAATTGGCTACAGAGAAAGGGAGACAGGAATTCACATATTTGTTAAGTATAAAAACACATGGAGAACTATTTCAATAAAAATTGATTAGATTTATTACACCATTCCTTTATCATGCAAAAGGCAAATCCAACTAAACACCATGCCTCCTCTGAACTGCTTGTATTTCTATTCTGTTTTGGTTATTTTTCTCCATCATATTAGGATTAGTATTCAGAGTCTAGTAGGGTATGGGTTAGTGTCAGGGATTCAGTATTTTGAATGGAAAATTAGATAATGAATCCAATGTGTATGCAAATATGTGGGACACAAAAATCTTCCCACTCTTATCCAGAACAATGCCCTGACATTACCTTCACTCTAAGTAAGACACAATTAGAGGAGAAGAGTTAGAAAATCAGTGAATTCTTATCTGGAATGGAAAATTCTCAGGAGTTCACCACCTTGTAGGTGGTAATGGGGTTTCCAAAAGTGAGGGACAGGGTTGATAGGTCCAACCTTATCTTTTATTAAATTTGGGAGCCATCTTGCCACAAAGACATGAAAAGATAATTTTGGCTTCACTATAAATTACTGTAAAATTTGAACCTGCTTGGAATGCCTGCCTGTGCCTTGAACTCACCCATGCCTGGCTCTGTGACCAGATAGCAGCCTTCTCTGAAACTTTAGTGACACCTCATAAATATTGCACTTCTCTGGCCAGACAATGACCCTCTCTGAGGCTCTAATGGTCCTCATAATTTCTGATGTTGGGGCCAGAAAAAAAATGTAAACTACCATTAGTGTGATGCTTGTCAAAGTTCTGGTATCTGTAATACCCCTTGTGTGTAACTGCCTGGAATATAAAGCTGGGCTCTAAGAAAGGTGGGGTTGCTGTCTTGTTCCCGCCATTTTGGAAGAGAGACAGCCTGGCCAGTTGAAATAATTAGTTTGCATTAATTTGATTTTAATTGGAGTGTGTGGTCTTGTGTCCTGGTCTAATATTTTGTCGTTTCCCAGCGAGATGACCCTGCCCAAGCATATCACAAGACCAGACTGCTGGAAATTCTGAAGCTGGCCTTCCCTCCAGGGCTCCAGGCTGGAGAGCCAAGTTCCAAGACCTTGGAGTGAGCATTTGTCCCGGGGAGCACTACAGTGAACCACTGAACTAAAACTCTTAGGAAGCCCCTGGTGGAGGACATCTCCATATGTAAGTGGTGCCTTTATAACATGTAATATTCGGTTAAGGGAGATCTATTCTGATGACAGAGAGGTGGCCTCGGGAGCTCACATATACTCCTGTCTGGGACAGTAAGGAGAATCGTTCTTTGTTCTGTTCTGTAGGGAATTGCTCTGGAAGGATAGAGAGGTGCCGACGGGCACACACGCACTTGTACCCCTGAGCTTTACCAATACATGGCATTGCTCCTCAGATTTTCTGTTTCAGTGCAGGGTTTCTGTTTTTTATTTATTTATTTTTTTTTTTGTGTGTGTGTGTTGTTCTGTGTTCTATATGGTTTTTTTTGTTTGTTTGTTCGTTTTTGTGCATTTTGTTGTGTGATTTCTGTGGTAAAAACTTAAGGATATTGGATGTGGAAATGGGTAATAAAGCAAGTAAGCCTGACACCCATTTGGACTGTGCTTAAAGGAACTGCGATGAACATTACCACCCTTGGTTAAGCAGGATGAGAGAAGCCATTAGCTGGCTGACTGGAGCACACCCACTGCAGAGGGCAATGCCTGCTGGGGATCTAAGAACTGAGTATCTCCAAGGTTAACAAGTGAAACTACTTTAAAACCCTTTGTCCCTGCAGATCAGGAGAGTCACAAACTTTGGGAAGAGTCCCCTGTGATTCTCCTTTGTTAGCAAAGCAATAAAACCCCATTTTTCTTTTTCTCCAAACACTGTCCTCATTATTAAATTGGCATTAATTGGCTTCAAGGCCAGGAACCGAACTTTAAGTTACAAATTTTGATATACCACCTCCCCCTCCGCCCTGGACCTTTTTGAGACCTGACTACTGAAATGTTAGGAGATGGATCCTGCTTGGGGTGGAACCGAACCAGAGAAGCTAATCCTGTAAGTAAAAGGAGGGACTGAGGGACTCGCATCAGCTGCCAAAGCCCTGTTGCTTCAGGGAATTCCCTCCTTCCTTACCTGAACTGAAAGGATTATGCCACCTCTGTCTTCTGAAAAAAAGAGAAAAAGAAAAAGGGGACACTATATGCAGTAAAGTCACCATATAGACCCTTGATTTTACATTTCAGGTTGCCCCTCTGTGAAAACATCTGGTTCCCTTGTGGGGACATCTATATTGCCACTGGTGTAGGAGATTTTTCTCTTATCTGCTCTGTTTTAAAGGCTTCTGTCTGTCAGCCATAGTCTGGAGCTCCTTTCTGTCTGTCTTGTGTCTTTGTTTCTGGCACTTTAAGATATGTGCAATAATGTGTTGATATTATAAATTGTTTCTTGGGAATGATCTTAGCTGAATGTGTGTCTAAATTATGATGTTCTATTGTAACAATCTGGTATCTGAATGGGTTTTTGAAGCATTGCACAATCTTGCAGTTAAAAGTCGGGATTAGGTAATTGTTTAGTATATGATTTCAGATAATTCATTCCAGAGAACTTTAATACTTAGGATGGAAAACTAAAGAACTCTACTTCCAAGTTGGCAAGTAACTTCCCAATCATTCAGGCTTTTTTTTTTCACCAATTTTGAATTGGGTAGCCTGAGAAAATATCACTGTGTGTATCAGTGCATTAATTTGGACAAGGATAGTAAATCATAATATGGTTTCTGTTGATAAGAAAAGATGTAGAGATATAAAATTTTGTGAGTTGTATCTTAAACATGTATCATAATTTTCAACATCCTAACCTGAAAATTATGGTTAAAATGACTTAGGCCTGAGGAGTCTGCTCAGAATAGCAGTTTTTTCCTGCTCCTTCCAGACCTCAGACAGGACTTAGATTCAAATGCAAATGAAAGAAGCCTGCAAGCTCAGTATCAGACTGATCTGGGGCCTAAGGAAGAAAAAATTTAATGATATGGTATTTACAAATTACTGGCCAGTCATTTTTTCTAGGACTCTTACTTTTTTTCCTTAGTTTCTGGGTTTTTTTTTTTTTTTTTGAGCTCATGATTTTGATCCTGCAGACCTAGGTTAATGTTTTTCTGATCAGATCTATCTTTGACCAACTGTGGAGTTTTTGAAACATTGCAATGGAGATTTCACCTGCGAAAAGCTTCAAGGCCTTTACTATTATTATGTGTGCACACTTTTGTTATGTGTTGTATGTCTATATATACATATGTCCGTATATCATACATGTGATACACAAATTAACATATAAAAGGAGTGCTCATAAAAACAAATTTTAAAAAGTGGATCCAAAGATCTTCAATTCATGTCATTTAAATGGTTAAATTGAAATTTGAAAAACAGATAAAAATAAATGTCTTTAAATTTAAGCTTAAGAGTTTTTCTAGGTGTTCAAAAATCTAATAAAATAATAATGTCTATAAAATGTCTAATATGACTTGGTTCTAGGACGTTTCCTTCAACAAAAAAATGGTTTACACTGTTCAATACATTTGTCTAATATTTTGATAAATTAGTAAAGTAAATATGATATGGGATTACTCATTCATGAGTACTTTTGTTAGATATCTGATTGATTAACTAAGGTCTGTATAAGTTTGTACTAAAGTATGTATACGATTGTAAAAATCAGTCATGTGTTAAAGAGACAAAAATTTCTTAAAACATAAGTTTAATAAATAACATTGTGTTTATTAAGTTTTATTTTTTCTAGAGCAAGCAACCATAAAAATTAAACAAATGATTAAATAAGAACTGTTGTTTTAGAGCACTGTACTGCCATTTCTTTAAAAGCTTAACTGGGATAATGTAGAAACATCCATGTAATTGTGATGCTATTAATGTGCTTATATCTTCCAGGTATACAAGTCTGTAAGGTAGAAACTTAAAAGAGCATTATATCAAGCTGCTGTTCTGAAGTTGTTTGGTAAAAATATATATTGGGCATTCATTTACCTGTTATCAATAAGACATGTAAAGTTTTATGTTACTTTATACATTGGGAACAATTTAAATATATTTTTTAATTTAATGAGAGCCTAATCTATGTAAAGGTTAAGAACATTCAGCCTTTCTTTAATTCATGTTTTAAATGTGATATCATATCATGTTAGCTAATGTTCATGTGACCTCAAACAATTTATGTAAACTTTGTAAAATGATATTTAAAAAAACAAATTTCCGCTTTAGAACTAAAACACTTGAGATTTATAAAGAGCCCTGCCTTACCTGAGATAAGGCTCTGTGTCCCAACTTACTACATGTTAGAATAACTACAAAAGCAGTAGGTCAGATTTTATTTCATTTAAAGTTATGTTCAAAAGCTGTTTTTTTTTTCTGTCAAGATTACTAGGATCTCAAACAGGGGATATAATGTATAACTCAGCCAAAAAATTCAGGGTAGGTATTACACGAACTAAGTATTTTTACTTTTGTTAATTTTATTTTGAAATTTTCTTATAAGTGATCTAAAGATTCCCTGTTATTGTTTTACAAATGTGTTGCTTTAAGAACACAACATGGGTTTATTCAAGATAATAAGTCATCACCTACAATACAGACAGAATAATACATATCCCAATTTATTAAAAAATATATAATTATAAAGTTATAGACATTAAAGCCCAGTACTCTTAATGTAAGGCTGTTAAAATTTATTTGTTGGATGTTTAAGATTAGGATTTAAAATTAAATTTAAATGAAAGGGCCAAGAAAACCAATATTTGGCTCTTGCCCTCTGAGTCAGTCTAAATTCAGGGAACAGGGTACTTCTCTAAAGAGCTTTGCAACCCTGAGCCACATAACCTCCTGATCAGGGAGATAAAAGAGACCACTGGAGAACAGAAAGCCAATCAGTGCATTTGTTACGAAGAGGAGAGTCATCAGAGAATGGAGACATTCCTCATGCTTCCGAGGGAAGCCACATGGTCCAGCAAGACCTGGACCCACCTAGTGCAAATGACACTAGCAGAACTGAGAAGCTGCTCTCAAGATTCCCCAGAAATGACTCCCATAAAAGCTCAGCTGACTGTTAACAATGGATAGAAACAAAAGTCAGTTTGACTGCTTCATCTTAAACACTTAGCAAAGACAGTAAATACCAAAATACAGCCATTCCTGTGCATTTTAAATAATAATAATATTTTAAAGTATACACTTTATGTTAGCCTCCCAAAATAAGTAAGACTGGAGGTTACAAAGAAGGATTCTCAGACAAGAATGCCTGATAACCATAAAAAGAGACTATCAAGAGGAGCTTCCAGAGGCAGAAGTTTTTTGTTTAAGGCCTATAGATATTCCTAACCTACACAGGTAGGCTTGGTGTTTGCTAGTACGATTATCCAGCCCTGAGTAACAGAATTAAAAGTTTCTCTATTAGACACAGAGATAATACTAGTAAAAGGATTTTGCAAGATCAGTGACAATAAATTATTAAACTGTAACTTATGGGGAAGGACAAGTGTAACAGTAAAAGTTAAATATTAAGTTGACAGTCCTGATAACTGGGGATATTAAAGACTGGTGAGGGAACTTCTATACAGTGACATGTTCCAGCTGCTGCAACATTTATTCAGTACTCATGGTTTTTGTTTCTGTCATAGAAGAATCCATCCTCAGATGCCTTTACAACCTGTTCTTTCCCAACCAGACTTCAAAACAAACTGACTTCTAAAAGGCAACTCATGTCCTTTAACTGAATTCCAAAAGGCAACTCATGTCCCTCATGCCATGCCCCCTCACATCACCCTCTCTCAGCTCAGAAGAAGCCAAAATGTGTGATGCCTCTCTTCTTACAACAATGAAGCCAAAAATAAATAGACTATCAATATAAGTAAATAATTAAGTGAGGTACAATCAGGAATTCAGTTTTGGGTGAGTTCTAAAAATTTGGAGACTGTTACCTGAATGATTAAAATTTCCTCAGTGCTCTTCCCCTACCCTATCAAAGATTTGAAAGGGACACATTAGAAAAGGGGGGAATGATAGACCCAACCTGATCTTTTATTAAAATTGGTAGCCATCTTGCCACAAAGCCATGAAAAGATAGTTTTGCCTTAACTATAAATTACTGAAATTCTGAACCTGCTTGGAATGCCAGCCAGTGCCTTGAACTCACCCATTCCTTGCTCTCTGACCAGATATCAGCCCTCTCTGAAACGTTAGTGACACCTCATAAATATTGGCCTTCCCTGGCCAGAAAACGACCCTCTCTGAGGCTCTAATGGTCCTCATAAATTCTAATGTTGGGGACAGCAAAAAAAATCTAAACTACCATTAGTGTGATGCTTGTCAGAGATCTGTTATCTGTAACCCCCGTTTTGTGTAACTTTCTGGGCTATAAAGGTGGGCTGTAGGAAAAGTGGGGTTGCTGTATTGTTACCACCATTTTGGGAGGGAGACACAGCCTGAACAGTGGAAATAATAAGCTTGCTTTAATTTGATTTTAGTTGGAGTCAGTGGTCTTTTCTAGCGTCCTGGTCTAACAGGTAAACACTCCACAAACATGGAGCTCTGCCGGCCTAAATACTCCTTAAGAAACTGCCTCTGAGGTTAGGCACTTGAAATATATGTTGTTATCAGGAGGTTTAGCTTCCTTTCTATTGAGAGCATCAAAGCTGTGTCTGCATCTATGTGACCTGAAGGACATGGTTTCTTATTTTCCAAAGGACATGAGGCAGCAGTGCTGAATTCACTCTTTGTAGGTAAACTGTGGCCACTTAAGGATAAGTGTCTCCCTGTGTGAACTTTGAAGCCATTTGGTCATCCCCCACTTTTCGTGTTGTTTCTTGCACTGGCAGTTTGGTATTTGCTTCACGAAATACAATGAGTTCAACTGGGACCCAGTGCTGGGGGGAGTTCTGTCACGTGTGGTGGGTCAGGGTCTGCAGGAGAATGTAACAACCAGGATTCAATCCCACATAGATTTCCCCCTTGACCATAACAAACTGATTCTGAACATTGCCTTGAAAATCTCCATATAAAAAGATGCCTTTATATGGAGAGGTTTCAGACATATAAGATTCTGCTGGATGCACCATGTCAGTCACAAGCCATTTGCAAGTCAATGTCAGATCCACATGGCCACAACACAGATGTTTTATCACACACCTGCACACCACCTCTCTAGTTCCACTATTCAGTAAGCTCCAACTTACTGGTATTTCTGTTCTACACCATTTTCATGAAACCATGTCAATCAAGGCACTGTCTGGTACACTCATGATCAGACACAGGACATCAAAAAGTTCTCTAGTGCCACCTAGTAATGGGAATGTTAATAATTTCATGGTATTTATCTAGCCAAATTTCAAGGATCAAGTTGGAGGCATTGTGGGTTTCAATTCATTTAGGAACCATTAAATAGTGAGGAAGCTCATTTTAATGAAAGTTCTGGAGAACTCTCACAGCCAATTCTTTGCAAAGAGTGGCCAAAATTTCACACGAAGCCAGGCCCATTGAGGTCTACAATGTAAGGTTCATGTGTGTTTTGACTCTCAACAATGACTGCCAAGTCTTTCAGAATAAAACATGTGATATCCTGGCTGAGATTCCCAGTGATCTGTGGAAAGCAACCCTGGGCCTAGATATCAGTTTCCAAGGGCGACTGTCAGGAGTGGCCTCGTAAAATCCCAACACAATTCATGGCAATTCTTCTCTGAGGTCATCTCCAGAACTCAGTCTCTAAGGGGATCACACCAGAGTTCAAACCCAGGTGGACCCAGTCATCTCTTTTCCAACCACCACACAAATGACCACAATTGAAACCAAAAGGATCCCACATGATCCTCATCTTCTGCCATATAGACACTCATAATAACCTCTGGCTGGAGGTTTCCATGAGGGGCGCAGCCCAAGACAGTGTCCAAAATTAGCTTCCTTATGCCTCATTTGCCTAAATTCAGGGTGGCCTGGACATCCTTCCTGAGACCAAGAGTGAACAAATAGGCCTGCCCATAATACTGCTCTGCTTCTCCATTTTGAGGCTTACTGACTGTCGGGTATAGATTCTTTGTGTGAATTGGAGTCATGAGAAAATCCAAGCACCTATACCCTAGCCTCTGCAGGGCTTGGAAGAACTTATTTGACCCAAAGGATACCTATTCTAACTTGATAGAGGACAGGACCTTACAGAGGAAGGCAAGAGACTTCATCCACATTGACTCTGCTTTTGGCCATTTTGGTTTTGGAATTTCACATGGGATCCATCAGGTGCTGAGAATCTAAGCAACAGACTTACACAGGGCCAATGGGCTGATTCAGACACATTTCTTTCCAAGCAATTAAGCAAAGAGCCACAGGTGATGCCCATTCATTTCCATTTGAAAACTGTTTTCTTCAGGCTTCACAAAGGGGTGGCCTGAGTCAAAGACTTTCCTGACATTTAGGGCAACAGAACAATAGGTAAGCAAAAGGCCCAAATCAGGGTTTCTCCACTGAGACTTTCCAGGTCACACTGATATCTGAGTTTTCTGAGATGCTCCGATTCTCTTCAGCTATCGAGTACATGGGCATGTCACAGAGATTGGAGGTGGTACATATCTTGGACACAAAACCATGAGCCTATTCTGGAGAGTGGCCAGAATTCAGGAAGAAAACAGGAGCTTAGGAATATAGTAGGTGTTGCCCATTTATAAGGCAAGCCACAGTCCATTTGTCAATTGGGCAGGATGAATGCTGGGAAGCTTTCTTCTAGACAGGATACATTGATCGATGCATTTTATTTTTTAATTCCTACAACCATGGACACAGTGGGATACTAGACATAGAAACACTCGCCTTGTCAAACGACTTATAAGAAACAGTCCATTTTAAACCAAACAAACCACCTTTCCTACCTATTCTCAGAACATGAGACAAAACCAAAAACTAACACCCACATTCACAAAGGCACCTCCTTCTCCAAAGCAGGTCTGTGAGTACCCGGAGTGTCTTCTGACAGGTGAAACTTATTATGTTCCCGCAAAATAGCCTGTCTTGTTTCAGATCTGGTCTCCTTGTCCACCCTGTGAAGTTTTTAGGAGCCAGTGATGAACCACTACCTGCTTTCGAAGGAAAGGCCCCTCTTCAGAGCTCTCCTGGCATTTGGCAATACTCACCGCAGTAGGTACCAAGAAAGACTGACTCTGTCCTTGGTAGAACCAAACAAGTGTGAACACTGGGACTGGGACTGGGACTGGCACTGGGTGCCTGGCTTCCTTGATCCCAAGTTCAGAGAGTACCATTACCAAGGAAGTGAGGTAGTTCACTTTCTTCAGGAACTGAATGAGGTCACTGCCTTGGCAACCACTTTGTCCAAACACTTGCTTCCAAGTGTCCCATGAGATGGAGGCTGCCCCTAATTCCTGTGACACTTTCACAAGATAGAATTTTATATCAACCATAGGCACCTGAACAGAGCTCTCCAAACTGGCCTGGTTTGGTCCATCTTCTCTACATTAAGAAGATAGAAGCTGGTTCAGACACATCCCTTCATCCTGTACAGGATGCTTGCCATGGAAGATGACTTTTGCTCTCTCAGGTCCTTCATAGCTGCCTACATCTTCTCCAGGGATCATTCTGCATGGACCTTTGAGGTTCTCAGCAGGTGGAAGATTCCCTACATTCCTGTATTGGAAGACCAACTCTGTCACAGCTATTCTGTAAAGTTAGATTGAAGGAACAGTGTATGGTTAGGGATAATAACATGTTCAATTTGGGGTAGGAAACATTTTGCGGAATAAAAAATGGTATTGGGAACCTGCAATATTTACAAGAATATACAGGTGAAATATAAGTATGAAAACAGAAATCTAGGTAAGATTTGAAGCCCAGAAGGGCATTGGGCCCTTGATTGGGATACTTAGCTTTGAAATACATTCTGCACAGATGTCTCATATAAATATATATTGAATGGCATAGGACATTGTACCTTGGATGATTGAATGTCGAAGAGAACATTCATTCAATAAGGGATTGTCTGTAGGATAAAGAAGATATTCGGTAGGTATAGAAAGAAGAGTAAGTATATGATTTGGACCAAAAGTTTTTTAGCAATAGGGTTTCGCATAGAGAGTGAATGTAAATGTCAGCTCATGTGAAGAGTCAGTCACAATTATGAACTGGGGAAAATATGTAGAAAGCAGATATCAGTAGAGAGTATAGGAAATCAAACCATGTATAAAGTGAGTGATAGGATTAGACATTTTCAACAGGCTTGAGGTCGAATATATAATCTTAGGAAGAAAGAATTTTGTAGTCACCAATAGGATTGACATTTGAGCACATTAGGCAACCTGTACATGGATGTTTTAAGTAATCCATGCTCACTTTCCTTTAAGGCATTGGTATAATCTTAAGAGTGAACTTTGCTTTTTGTGTCCAGAATATTACTGTGATAAAATGTATATGTAGATCAGGGGACATGAGTATTTCTTCCACCATTGCTGGGATCAATATTTTGAAACCATGTAAAGTAGTTTGGGGGTACAAATAGGTGTACCCTTTGTCTATGTATATAGAGATAATGTCTGAATAGACCATACTGTGAATAAATAATATAACTGTTTTGAACTTTAAATAATGGATTGAATTGATATCTGAAAATATACACAAAATGTTATATTGATTTACGATCATTCATTCCAACCAGTTATATATCTAATAGTAATATTAGGGTTATGGTTTATCATAAGAGTGTATGAGTTTTGCTTCAAACGTGATTATGGAAATCGAAAATAATGCGTTTCGAAAGAAGTCTCATGAAAAGCCAAGTCAAAAAACCTGGAAAAATACATGTGTTCTGAAGCAGGAAATGATTGAAAGTGAACTAATGCCTATTAAATTATGAACTTGTGAATGAAATATATATCCTATGAAGTGCATAAACTGAAGAAATATTTATGTACCAGTTTTGAATGAAAATGAAAGTCAAAACACATATCATGTCTCATAGGTGTCTACTTGCATTGATGTTAAATTAGGTCAGTTACTATAGAAGTATAAGGATTTCCTTGCACCATTCACTGAAGATAGTTTTCAGTACGAGGAAACAAATAGGTATTTCAGGTGGATGACTATTTCTGAGACTAATCTTGTGAAAAGTAGATTATGTATTCGCATATATGAACATGAATGAATTTAGGGAGTGTAAATAAGACACATATATTTCTTATTTTGAAAAAAAATACACACACACACACACACACACATACAGACACACTCACAGACATTAAATCATAGCAATATATATGCCAATCGAAATACTTCATGAAATATATATCATCCAGAGATCCAAAAATATTCATTTTACTTAATATAGATTAATGAATAATGTTTTTCTACTAGGAAGATCACCCATTGGTTGAATTTTCAGTTGCAACATGGTTTAGGAGAAGTGATCTCTTCTCACAATTTGTATCTGCCAAGTCAACCACCTCACAAGAATGTACATGTGATACCAGGTAGGATTCTATATATGCATATAAAAATACATGTGCTGAATAGGCTACAGAGAAAGGGAGACAGGAATTCACTTATTTGTTAACTTTAAAAGCACTTGGAGAATTAATTCAACAAAAAATTGACTTGATTTATAACTCCTACCCTACATAATGCAAAATGCAACTCCAAGTATAAACCATGCCTCCTCTGAACTGCTTGTATTTCTATTCTGTTTGGGTCAGTTTTCTCCATCATATTAGAATTAGTAGTCAGAGTCTAGTAGGGTATGGGTTAGTGTCATGGATTCAGTATTCTGAATGGAAAATTGGAAAATTAATCCTATGTGTATGCAAATATGTGCTACACAAAAATCTTCCCACTCTCATCCAGAACAATGCCATGACATTACCTTCGCCCCAAGTAAGACACAATTTGAGGAGAAGAGTTAGAAATTCTGTGAATACAAATCTGAAATGGAATATGCTCAACAAACTTGGAGTTGGTAGAGGAGTTTCCAAAAGTAAGGGACAAGGTAAACCCCCCACAAACATGGAGATCTTCTGGCCACTGAGGGCTAAATGTCTCCCCATGTGCACTGTGTAGCCATTTGGTCATCCTCCACTTTTCGTGGTGTTTTTTGCTGCTGCACTGGGAGTTTGGTGTTTGCTTCATGAAATACAAGGAGTTCAACTGGGACACAGAGCTAGAGGGAGTTCTGTCACGTGTGGTGTATAAGGGTCGGCAAGATAATGCACCAACCAGGCTTCTATCCGACATAGCTTGCCCCCTTCACCATAGCAACCTGATTCTGAATATTTCCCTGAAACCTCTCCATATAAAAAGATACATTTACATATAAGGGTATGCCAGATTCGCCATGTCAGTCACAAGCATTTTGGAAGCCAATGGCAGATCCATATGGCCCCACCACAGATTTTATACCACACACCTTCCTACCACTGCTCTAGGCCCACTTTTCAGCAGGCTCCAACTTACGGGCATCTCTGTTCTACACCATTTTCATGAAACCGAGACAATCAAGGCAATGTCTGATATACTCATGATTAGCAACAGGATATCTAAAGGTTCTCCAGTGCCACCTGGTCATGCGAATTTCAAAAATTTCATGGTAATTATCTAGCCACTTTTCAGGATAAAGTTGGAGGCACTGTGGGTTTCAATTCATTCAGGAACCATTAAATTCTGAGGAAGCTAATTTCAATGAAAGTTCTGGAGAATTCTCACAGGCAAGGCTTCCAAAACAGTGGCCAAAAGATCACATGAAATCAGGCCCATTGAGTCTACAATGTTAGGTCCATGTGTGTTTTGATTCTCAACTATGGCTGCCAAGTGTTTCAGCATAAAATTATGTGTTATCCAGGCTGAGATTCCCAGTGATCTGTGGAAAGCCACCCTGGGCATAGATCTTATTTTACAAGCGCGACTCTCATGCGTGGCCTCCTAAAATCCCAACACAATTCATTGCAATGCATCTCTGAGGTCAGTTCCAGAGCTCAGTCTCTAAGAGGAATCACACCAGAGTTCAAGCTCAGGTTGACCCAGTCATCTCTTAAAATCACCACACTCATGACCACAATTATAACCAAAAAACTCCCACATGGCGGTCATCTTTTTCCATAGAGACACTCATCATAACCTCTGGCGGGAGGTTTCCATGAGCGGCGCAGCCCAAGACAGTGTCCAAAATAAGCTCCCTTGCCCCTCATGTGCCTAACGTCAGGGTGGCCTGGACACCCTTCCTGTGAACCAGGAGTGATCAAATATGCCTGCACATAATACTGCTCTGCTTCTCCAATTTGAGGCTTACTGACTATCGGAAATAGATTCTTTGTGTGCATTGGAGTCATGAGAAAACCCAAGCATCTATGGGCTAGCCTCTGCAGGGCTTTGAAAAACACATTTTACCCAAAGGATCTCTATTCTCACTTGATGGATGTCAGGAACCTTATAGAAGAATGTGAGAGACTTCATCCACAATGACTGCTATTTTGGCCATTTTGGTTTTGGATGCACACATGGGATCTTTCTTTATATGCATCAGGTGCTGAGAATCTAAGCCACTGGCTCACACAGGGCCAAGAGGCTGATTCAGACACATCCCTTTCCAAAGCAATTAAGCAAAGAGCCACAGGTGATGTCCATTTATTTCCATTTGAAAAACTGTTTTCTTCAGGCTTCACAAAAAGGTCGCCTGAGTCAATGACCTTCCTGACTTTCAGGGCAACAGAACATTAGGTAATCAAAAGGCCCAAAGCAGGGTTACTCCACTGAGACTTTCCTGGTCACACTGATATCTGAGTTTTCTGAGATGCTAGCCATTGCCGTCAGCTATCCAGTACATGGCGATGTCACAGAGCTTGGAGGTGGTACATATCTTGGACACAAAACCATGAGCCTATTCTGGAGAGTGGCCAAAATTCAGGAAGAAAACAGAAACTTAGGAAGTTAGTAGGTGTTGCCCATCCATTAGGCAAGCCGCAGTCCATTCATAAATTGGGCAGGATGAATGCTGAGAAGTTTTCTACTAGACAGGACACATCCATTGATGCATTCTCTTTTTTAATGTCTACAACCACGGACACAGTGGGATACACACACATAGAAATATTGCATTGTGAAATGACTTACTAGAAACAGTCCTCTCCAAATCAAACAAACCACACTTCCTACTTATTCTCAGAACATGAGACAAAACCACAAACTCACACCCACAACCACAAAGCACCTCTGTCCCCCAAGTAGGTCTTTGATTATCCGGAGTTTTCTCTGACTGGTCAGCCATACTATGTTCTCCCGAAATGGCCTATCCTGTCTCAGATCTGGTGTCTTTGCCAACTCTTTGAACTAGTCTGGAGCAAGTGGTTAACACTATCTGCTTTCTCAGGAAACAACCCTCTTCAGAGCTTTCCTGGCATTTGGCCATCCTCACTTCAGTAGGTACCAAGAAAGACTGACTCTGTCCTTGGTAAATCCAAACAAGTGTGACCACTGGGACTGGGACTGGGACTGGCTCTGGGTGCCTGGATTCCGGGATCCAACGTTCAGAGAGTTCCATCACCAAGAAAGTGAGGTGAGGTCACTTTTTCCAGGAACTTAATCAGGTCACTGCCTTGGGAACCACTTTGTTCTAACAGTTGCTTCCAAGTGTCCCATGAGATGGAGGCTGCCCCAATTCCTGTGACATTTTCACAAGTTAGAATGGTATATCAACCGTAGGCACCCAGGAACAGTTCTCCACACAGGCCTGGATTGCTCCATCATCTCTACAGTAAGAAGAGAGAGGCTGATTCAGACACAACCCATCATCCTGACCACGTTGTTTGCCATGGAAGATGACTTTTGATCTCTCAGGTCGTTCATACTTGTCTACATGTTTTCCAGGGATAATTTCTGCATGGACCTTTGAGGTTATCAGTAGGTGGAGGAACCCCTACATTCCTGTATTGTAAGACCAACTCTGTTCCAGCTCTTCTGTTAAGTTAGATTGAGGGAACTGTGTATGGTTAGGGTTAATAACATGTTTGATTTGGGTTAGGAATCATTCTGTGGGATGAATGATGGTATTGGGCACCTATGATATTTATATGAATATATAGGTGAAATATAAGTATGAAAACAGAAATCTAGGTAATATTTGAAGCCCAGAAAGTCATTGGGCCCTTGATTGGGATACTTAGCTTTGAATTTTGTTCTGCACAGATTTCTCAGATAAATCGATATACAATGGCATAGGTCCGTGTACATTGGATGATTGAATGTCTAAGAGAACATCCAGTCAAAAAGGGATAGTCATTTGGATTAGGAGGACAGTCTTTAGGTTTCAGAAGAAGAATGAGTACAGAATTTGCACCAAAAGTTCTTTAGTAATAGGGTCTCGGTTAGAGAGTGAATGTCAATGTCAGCACTTGTGAAGGGGCAGTCACAATGATAAACTGTGGAAAATATGTAGGAAAGCAGATATCCATAGAGATATTGGGAAATCAGGCAAACTATAAAGTGAATGGTAGGATTAGACATTTTCAACAGGGTTGAGGTTGAATATATAATCTTAAGAAGAAACAAATATATAGTCACAAATAGGATTGACTTTTGAGAGCATTAGGCAACCTGGACATGGATATTTTTAGTAATCCATGTTTACTTTCCATTTAGGCTTCAGTAGAATCATAAATGTGACCATTGCATTTTGTGTCCAGAATATTACTGTGATAAAATGTATATGTAGATCAGGTGACATGAGTATTTCTTTCATCATTTCTGGGAGAAATATTTTGAATACGTATGAATTTTTATTGGGGGTACAAGAGCTGTACCTTGTGTCAATGAATATAGAGATAATGCATGAATTGACCATACTGGGAATAAATTATATAACTGGTTCCACTTTAAATAATCAATTAAATTGTTATTTGAAAATATATAAGAAATCATGTTTTGATATACTGTCATTCATTTCAACCAGTTATACATCTAATGTTATTATTATGTTTATCATTAATCTTGAAGGGTGTGTGAGTTTTCCTTCAACAGTGATTATGGAAATCGAAAATAATGTGTTTGGAAAGAAGTTTCATGAAAAGACCAGTCAAGAAACCTGGAGGAATACATGTGCTCTGAAGCAGGATTTGATTGAAAGTGAAACAAATGCCTATAAATTTGTGAACTGGTGGATGATGTATATATCCTATGACGTGGATAAACTGAAGAAATAGTAATGTACCAGTGTCGAATAAAAATGAGCCTCAAAATACACATCATGTCTGATAGGAATCTAATTGCATTGATGTTAAACTGGGTCAGTTACTGTAGAAATATTAGGATTTGAATGCACCATCCACTGATGTTATTTTTCAGTACTAGGAAACAAATAAGTATTTCAGATGGATGAATATTTCTGAGAATAATCTTGTGAAAATTTGATTATAAATCCACATACATGAACATAAATGAAGTTTGGGACTGTATATAAGACACATATTTTTCATATTTTGAAAAATCTGGAGACTATGCGCACAAACACACACACACACACACACACACACACACACACACACAGAACACCCATACAGACATTAAAATGTAGCAATATATATGCCAATGGAAATTCATGATAAAATATATATCATCCACAGATCCAAAAATATATTTTTTACACAACATGGATTTATGTATAATTTTGCTCTACTAGGAAGCTCACCCATAGATTGAATATTCAGTTCCAACAGAGTTTAGGATGAGTGATCTCTTCTCTCAATTTCTATTTGCCGCGTAAACCACCTCACAAAAATGTACGTGTGATACCAGGTAGCATTCTATATGTCCATATAAAAATACATGTGTTGAATAAGCTTCAGAGAAAGGGAGACAGAAATACACATGTTTTTTTAATTTTGAAAACACGTGGAGAACTATTTAATTAAAAATTGACCAAATGTATAACACCTAAAGTTTATCATGCAAAAGGGAAGTCCAAATATACACCATGCCTCCTTTGAACCGCTTGTATTTCTATTCTGTTTGAATTAAGACACAATTAGAGTAAAAGAGTTAGAAAATTTGTGAATACATATCTGGAATGGAAAATGCTCAGGAGTTCACAAACTTGGAAATGGTTGAGGAGTTTCCAAAAGCAAATGACAGGGTAAACACTCCACAAACACGGATCTCTTCTGGACTAAAAACTTTTTGAGAAATTGCCTCTGAGGTTGGGCACTTGAAATATATGTTGTTGTCAGAAGTTTGAGCTTTCTTTGTAGTGAGACCATCAAAGCTGGATCTGCATCTATGTGACGTGGAGGACATGGTTTCATATTTTCCAATGAACATGAGGCAGCAGTGCTGAATTATCTCTTTGTAGGTAAACTGTGGCCACTGTGGGCTAAGTGTCTTCCCGTGTGGACTGTGAAGCCATTTGGTCATCCTCCACTTTTCGTGGTGTTTCTTGCTGCTGCACTTGGAGTTTGGTATTTGTTTCATGACATACAAGGAGTTCAACTGGGACACAGTGCTGGAGGGAGTTCTGTCAATTGTGGTGGGTCAGGTTCTGCAGGAAAATGCACCATCCAGGCTTCTATCCCTCATAGCTTGCCCCATTGCCCCCTTTTCCATAGCAACCTGATTCTGAACATTCCCCTGAAACCTCTCTATATAACAAGATTCCTCTACATAGAAGGGTCTGCTGGCTGCACCATGTCAATCACAAGCTATTTGGAAGCCAATGGCAGATCCACATGGCCCCACCACAGATGTTTTGTCACACACCTGCCCACAACAGCTCTAGACGCACTACTCAGCAGGCTCGAAATTACTGGCATCTCTGTTCCACACCAAGAACCTCACCCCCGCCACTGGTGCATAGGCCTATCCACAAGTATGGCTGTATGCTGGATCGGTAGTCAGTGAAGGTCATGTTCCAATCGCAGTGGTATCAACCTAAGACAGGAGGCTGACGCCTAGAAGTCAGTTTTTCCCATGATGGGTAAGAACCATATGTTGAATTGGACAACCTACCAGGCAAGGTCCTTAAGCCACATTGCTTGTTGTTTAATTAATCAGAAGGGGGGAGATGCTGAGGGCCATTGCTAAGTAAGAATGACGCATGGCATGACCCAGGTCATTTGCAGTGTCATTGCGTGTAAGGTGACCTTGCTCAAGGAACAGGGCGGATTCAGGTTTAGGGTGTATCCTGCTGGGATTAGGGAGAATCCCGCTCCTTGGGTTTAGGGCGGTTCCAGGTTTAAGGTGTACCCTGCTGGGAATAGGGCTTATCCTGCTGCCTCAGGGATGCCCACTCCTTGAGTTCCTCTTGAGTTCTCATGGGATTCACAGAGGTTTTGGGATTCAGAACATGATTTGGGCCCAGAACGTGAATTCCCCCAGAACGTGTTTTTAGGTTGCCAGTGTGAGTTTGGGAATAAAGAATTGCTGTTTGAATCTACAAGGCTGTGAGTTTCTCGTGATTTTGTGCCCAGCTAGTCTGCAGCAGCCCATAGATAATGCAAGCCGCTGTGCATTCATAAATTGGGCAGGATGAATGCTTGGAAACTTTCTACTAGACTGGACACATCCTTTGATGCATTCTTTTTTCTAATGTCTACAACCACGGACACAGTGGGATACACAGATATAGAAACACTCGCCTTGTCAAATCACTTATTAGAAACAGTTCACTCCAAAACAAACAAACCGACTTTCCTACCTATTCTTAGAACATGAGACAAATCCACAAACACACACCCACACCCACAAAGGCACCTCCATCCCCAAAGTAAGTCTCTGACTATCGGGTGTGTGCTCTGACTGGTGGGCCATACAATGTTCCCCTGAAATGGCCAGTCCTGTCTCAGATCTGGTTTCCTTGGCCAACTCTGTGAAGTTTTTAGGAGCCAGGAGTGAGCCACTACCTGCTTTCTCAGGAAAGGCCACTCTTCTAAGCTTTTCTGGCATTTGGCCATCCTCACATCAGTAGGTACCAAAAAAGACTGATTCTGTCCTTGGTAAATCCAAAGAAGTGAGACCACTGGGACTGGGACTGGGACTGGATTATAGTGCCTGGCTTCCTGGATCCCAAGTTCAAAGAGTTCCATCACCAAGGATGTGAGGTGAGGTCACTTCGTTCAGGAACTGAATGAGATCACTGCCTTGGCAACCACGTTGTCCTAACTGTTGCTTCCAAGGGTCCCATGAAATGGCGGCTGCCCCTTCTTCCTGTGACACTTTCACAAGTTAGAATAGTATATAAACCATTGGTAACCAGGAACAGCTCTCCACACAGGCCTGGTTTGGTCCTTCTTCTCTACATAATAAGAGAGAGGCTGATTCAGACACACCCCTTCATGCTGACCAGGTTGTTTGCAATGGAAGATGACTTTTGCTCTCTCAGGTCCTTCATAGCTGCCTACAGCTTCTCGAGGAATCATTTTTGCATGGACCTTTGAGTTTCTCAGCTGTTGGAAGATCCCTTACATTCCTGTATTGTAAGACCAACTCTATCCCTGCTCTTCTGGAAAGTTAGATTGAGGGAACAGTGTATGGTTAGGGTTAATAACAGGTTTGATTTGGATTAGGAATCACTCTGCTGGATGAATAATGGTATTGGAAAACTGTGATATTTACAAGAATATATAGGTGAAATATAAGTATGAAAACACAAATATAGGTAAGATTTGAAGCCCAGAAGGGAATTGGGTCCTTGATTGCGATACTTAGCTTTGATTTATTTTCTTCACAGATGTCTCAGATAAATTGATACACAATTGCATAGGACCTTGTACCTTGGATGATTGATTTTGAAAGAGAACTTCCAGTCAAAAAGGGATAGTCAGTAGGATTAGGAAGATAGTTGGTGGTTTATTAAGGAGACTGAGTATACGATTTGGACCAAAATTTCTTTAGCTATAGGGTTTCGGGTATAGAGTGAATGTAAATGTCAGCACATGTGAAGAGTCAGTCACAATGATGAACTGGGAAAAATATGTAGGAAAGCAGATATCAATAGAGACATTAGGAAATCTGGCAAAGTATAGTTGGTAGTGAAATATTAATAAAAGAGGTACTTGTCACATCCTGTTATTCTGTATGCTTAGTAAAACACTTTTGAAATCTTGAGAACTGTTTGCTAATCTTGTTTCCAGAATGTGCTGTCCCCAACTGCCAAACTGCAGAATGTACTCCCTCACTCATTTGCACGCAAACCGCTCACTCTCCCGGACCCATCAATAAACTTCCCTCCCTGCCCTTTTCAAGGAAAGTATATAAGCTCTGCTTAAGCTGTTCTCAGGGTTCTCTGCACTATTCAAATGAACTCTGAGCCCCAGCATGCTGGATCCCCAATAAACCCTTTGCTTTTGCATGAGACAGTGTCTTGGTGGTCTCTTCCACCAACGCTCACACTCCCTTTACATATTTAGGTTCCACAGAGAAATGGCAGTGGCGGATGAGAGACCCCAACGGGCTCCTCTAGGGGTAAGTAGGGCGCCTCTTTCTGGTTTCAGGTTTCAAGTTAGGGCTTTGTAAAATGGCTGTCGATGAAGAGCATGAGTTCTCTCCGATGGTGGCTGACAGACGTGTCACCAGAGCCACAGGCCACGTCCCTGGAGGACGCCACAGAGGACTCGGAAAATCGAAAAACAATAGTCTCCTCGACTCAGTGATATTTTGTTTCAGATTCAGTATTGCCAGCCCATCGGATTTTGCCGGCTACTCAGTCCTGGTCTCAGTGTTGGACGTCCATTGCATGTCTTTATTGTCTTTTCTTGTCTGTGTCGTGTGTCGTTGCTTTTACTGTTTGTGTATCTTTCATTATGGGACAGATCACTTCAATTCCTCTCTCCCTGACCCTTGATCACTGGACCAAAGTCCTCTTAAGGGCTCAGAATCTTTCTTTTTCTGTAAAACGCTGGACCTGGCAGACTCTCTGTGCCTCAGAATGGCCCAGCTTTGGATTCGGATGTCCCCTAGAAGGATCTTTCTACTTCCCACTAATTTAAAAAGTCAGAGATATTGTCTTTCAGAGAGGGCCACATAGCCATCCGGATCAACAGCCATATCACTTAACTTGGCAGGACCTCTGCAAATCTCCTCTTTCATGGGTATAGCCTTTCCTTGCCCCAGCTCCCGCTCCTACTCCTTCCCCCACGATCTCTCAAACCCTCTGCTTCTCCTTCCCCTCCACCCTCTGTTCTTCCTGAGTCACAAGATTTGACTCTACTGGACTCTTGTCCCCCTCCTTATCCTCTGCCCTCTTCCCCCAACCCCCAACACACTCGAAGTGATTCCCCTGCTGCTGACTCAGCCTCTCCCCATTGGAGGAAGCTAAGCCAGCCCAGCGCCCTCCAGATAACTCCCCTGTGGCACTCACAGACCCTCCTCCTCTGGAGGAAACTGGCCCGGCTAAAGGAACTCACTGCTGGCCAATGATTGAAAACCCTGGAACTCCCGTGTTGCTCCCCCTCCATCCCTATGGGCCAATGATTGACGACAGCCATGGGGAAAAATACAAGCCTACCAGTATTAGCCTTTCTCCTCTTGAGACCTGTATAAGTGGAAAAATAACAATCCACCTTTTACCAACGACCCAACCTGGCTCCCAGGTCTGGTTGAGTCATTGATGTTTTCACACCAGCCTACTTGGGATGACTGCGAACAACACCTAGGGACTCCCTTCATGAGATAGGAACAAAAGAGAATCCTCCTGGATGCTAGAAAAAATATCCTCGGACCAGATTTGTGACTGACACAACTTCCCAACATATTCAAAGCCAGCTTTCCCTTGAAACGACCCAACGTGGACCCCAACACCTTTGAAGGTAGAGAACATCTGTCCACTTATCGCCAGGCTCTAATAGTGGGTATCTTAGTGGCTGCTAGGCGACCAACAAATTTGGCTAAGGTAAGAGAGAATATTCAAGGGCCTGATGAAACTCTCTCTATGTTTCTAGAGAGAATAAGGGAGGCATATAGGAGATATACTACTTTCGATCCTCAGTCAGAGGATCAAAAGGCATCTGTCATGATGGCCTTTATTGGGCAAGCTTCCCTGGATATTGAAAGAAAGTTACAATGCTTAGATGGATTACAAGATATGACTTTGAGAGATTTAGTCAGAGAAGCCAAGAAGGTATACTATAAGGGAGAAACTGAGGAAGAGAAGGTAGCAAAGGTAATATAAAAGAAAAAAAGACAGACTAAGGCATTGACTAAGGTCCTGGTCATAACAACAAATAGGCCAGAAATTAAGAAACATGGAGACAGGAAGGGACAACTGGGCCCACACTAGAGGCCACCCCTCGCCTCAGATAAATGGGTCTACTATAACAAAAAAGGACACTGGGCCAAAGAGTGCCCTAGAAAGAGACAGTCATGCCAGCCAGATATTTTGAATCTGGAGGATGACTAAGAAAGTCGGGGCTCAGATCCTCTCCCCGACCTCAGGGTAACTTTTGAAGTGAAGGAGACCCCAGTGAACTTTGAAGTACATACAGGGGCAATATACTCAGCCCTTAAGGCCCCATTGGGCCCTCAATCAAATAAAAGGTCTCTATTTCAAGGGGCTAATGGCAGTAAATATCGGAATTTGACAACTAAGAGGACCATGGACCAGGGGAAAGGAAAAATCCTTCACTCCTTCCTATTAATCCCAGAATGCCTGGCCCCATTGATGGGCAGAGATCTGCTCACCAAACTCTGGGACAAAATAACTTTTAACCCTGAAGGCCCCCAAGTGGAATTTCTAAATCTTTCAGTAAAATCTCCTATAATCATGGCTCTAACTATGTCAGTAGAAAATGTACATCAACTCACTCACCTTGGTTCAAAGAAACTGCATTCATTCCTGAAGGATCAAGAACAGAGTTTTCCACTAAGCAACTCACAATGAAACAAAATAACTGAATGGGTAACAAAAGCCTGTCGGGTCAATCAATTGGTTAATGTTTACCCTTCCAAGCTTCCTGCAGGAAAGCACCTACGAGGAACCAGACCAGGACAATTCTGGGAAGTGGACTTTACTGAAATTAAGCCAGCAAGTTATGGATTTAATTATCTCCTAGTCTTTGTGGATACATTTTCAGGATGCATTGAAGACTTCCCCACGAAAAAAATGAAAGAAAAAAGAAAAAAAAAGAAACAGTGCAAATGGTTGTCAAGAAGATCCTGGAACATATTTTTCCATGAAAAGGCCTGCCTAAAGTAGTAGGGTCTGATAACGGACCGGTGTTCGTGGCCCAGGTAAGTCAGGGGTGAGCCAGGATCCTGGGGATTAATTGGAAGTTACATTGTGATTATAGACCCCCGAGTTCAGGACAGGTAGAAAGAATGATTAGAACCATTAAAGAGACCATAACGAAATTAAGCTTAGAGACCGGCATAAAAGTTTGGACTATGCTCCTGCCTTATGCACTGTTTCATGCAAGAAATACTCCCTCTGTTTCATTGTGTAACCTCACCCCCTATGAAATTCTCTATGTTGCCCCTCCTCCAGTAAGGGTCCTACCCCAACTCTAAGACTTAACGATCCCTTCCACACCCCCTTGCTTGACAGACTTAAAGCTCTTGAAAGAACTCAGGGATACCTGTGAAAACAGATGGCCACTGCCTACCAACCTGGGGACGAGGGGACTCCACATCAATATCAAGTAAGAGACTTCATCTACATAAGACGACAACAGGTGTCATCTCTGGAACCACACTGGAAAGGAGCATACTAGGTGCTACTTATAACACCTACAGCAGTTAAGGTAGACGGAATCACATCCTGAATCGATGCCTCTCATCTCAAGCCTGCGCCATGTCCACACTGTGGCTGAAAACTGGAAAAAAAACTGGTAACACTTTCAAATTGTGCATTCACCATGTGGATAAGTCTATAGACTCTCCCCTTGACCACAAGTAGTCCTAACCCTCATCAGCCCGTTAAGCAGCGATGGCTGATCACAAATCCTACTGAACGAGAAGTATGGTCAATCTCACATACAGCCCCCTTACGGACGTGGTGGCCACCTCTCCACGCAGACATTTGTCAGCTGGCTATAGGTTTTTCCTATTGGGATATCCCTGATATAGAGAATCCCACTAAAATTCCATTAAATCCTTTCCGTACAATACATAATGGAAACAAACATTATGGATGTAGGGACACGTGAGCCAGATGCAGGTTGGCTAGCCTAGACTACTATGTTTGCGAGGCAGACTATCAAAGCCACAAACAGTCACGGCTGTTTGTGGGGAGAGCCAACTTCTTCTGTAAGTCATGGGGATGTGAGCATACGGGGACTGCCAGATGGAACCCAAACTCCTCATCAAATTCTGTACACAGCATTGGCCATATTACCAATTAGATAACCAAAACCGATGGCCCACAGAGGGGTCACTAGATTCTCAAATTCTGCATGACATTTTTAACTTCTGCAAGTTCTCAAAAGAGTGAAAAAAGTTTTCCCTATGTGGAGGCCTTTTTCCTCTTTTGCTCACATCCTGAACTATGCTTCTCAAATACATGCTCACCCTCAGCCTTCTGCTCCAGACTCTCTGCTGTCACACCCACCTCAGGAATTTGATTTCTCCCCTCCAATTACTAGATCAAAAACCCAAACCTCTGCCAGTTCTCAGACCATTGCCCCCTTGCTGAGGTAAGAGGTACTGAGGTACCACACCACTCACTCACTCCTCTCTTCTCCTGTCAGTGCCCACAACGGGTCCCACCAGGTCCTCTTACCAGCTAACCCAAAGCTCAAACCAGCTGAGGAGAGCTCTCAGTCCCCTATCCTATATGTAATAAAAATGGACTTAAAAGTTGCTTTGTCATCAATGTAAACAGGTTACTAAGAATTTAAAGTTTCTCACAGGCTTTTTGGGATACTCATTCCTGTCTTCCCCTCTGCTCTACTTGTTCTACTGCTCAAGTTTTGTTGCTAGAAAATGTCAAACCCCTTTCCCAAAATTCTTTAACATGTTCCCATCCTCATTCTCAGATCCATGGAGCTGCTCTCAGCCCTGACTTCCCAGACATCCCCCTCTGTACCAGGCCCACAGAAAAGTCTTAACTAACCTTCTCCAGAAGTCTTCATGATGGCTGATATTAGGACTTTCAGCAAAAGAGTGCCTATAAAAGAGTTCACTGTAGATAAACTTCCTCTTTTCCTGTTGCCCTGGTCTACTTGGCAACTGGCTAATAAATTCAGCACTCCTGATCGAGACACACCCTTAGTAGTTTTTCACAAAGTATGTGAAAAAAGGCCTCTGGCCTTGAGCTGGAGCTTCACGGAGATGGCTACATTTCTAAGATAAAGAAGTTACAAACTGGGCTGCATAGAAACAGCTGGCCGGGAAAAAAAAAGAAAGGGAAGCAAAAGCTCTCACCCACCCAGGTGTCCTTTAAAAGTTGACATGCCCCGAACTGAGAAAACAACAGAAACAAAAACTGCTTTTTGTTACCTTCTGCAGACTGTGAACTTCTGAGCCCCTTCCCTTACATGTTGGGTACAAAATTCTGAAACTACCTAAACTTGGGTTTCAGGAAATTAATTGATTACAACAGAAGCAATGCCCTCTGAATCTGGTTGCAACCAAATAAGACTGTTTCTGTGTCTTTGGTGCTATATTAGGTGTCTTGCCTTGTCCGTCCCTACAACAGTATAATTCTATATACTTAAACATTGTTTATGTTTTCATGAAATGGTCAACAAATGTGATTAATTTTGTAATGGTGCAGTGGTTTCCCAGAGTGCTCTATCATGATGCAGGTTCATTTGAAGATCAAAGAGGGGGTCATAAAACCCGGTTTCACTGGGATCATATATTCCTCACCTTAGCCATTCTATTACAAATAGGAATTGCTGCAGGGTTGGGTACAGGAACCACTGCCCTGGTCCATGGGACACAACAAATGACACAATTAGAAGCAGCAATAGATCAAAACTTAAAGATTTTAGAAACCTCCATCACAGCTTTGCAGGAATATTTAACCTCTCTCTCTGAAGTTGTTTTACAGAACAGTCGAGGGTTGGACCTCCTCTTCATGAGAGAAGAGGGCCTTTGTGCTGCATTGAGGGAAGAATGTTGTTTTTATGTCAACAATACTGGAGTTGTAAAAAAAAATCTATGAGTAAATTAAAAAGATGCCTTGAAGAGCGTCAACGAGAGAGAGAGACCCCAAAAGGGTGGTTTGAGTCTTGGATTACACAGTCCCCCTCTTTAACTACGTTTTTATCAACCCTGGCCGGTCCAATAAAAATCCCCATATTATTGCTAACAATAAAACCCTGTTTCTTCAACCGTGTAATTTCTTTTCTCCAAGCTCAAATTGGACAAGTTAAACTTATGGTAATACCCCACTAGCAGACATAGAATGTGACACCCCCCAACGGTCACTTTTATGATTAAAAGTAGCCAGAAGAAGAAGTGGGGAATGAAAGGTTGATAAAATATGTACTTGTCACTTCCTGTTTTTCTGTATGCTTAAAAAAAAACACTGTTGAAGTCTTGCAAATTGTTCGCTAAACTTGTTCTCAGAATGTGCTGTCCCCAAATGCCAAACTGCAGAATGTACTCCCTCACCTGTTTGAATGCAAACCGCCTACTTGCTCTGACCCATCAATAAATTTCCCTCCCTGCCCTCTCCAAGAAAAGTATATAAGCTCTGCTAAAGCTGTTCTCAGGGCTCTCTGCTCTACTCAAGTGAGCTCTGAGCCCCAGCATGCTTGACCCCCAATAAAACCTTTGCTGTTGCATGAGATAGTCTCTTGGTTGTCTCCTCCTTCAACACTTGCCCGACCTTTACTTGGATGACTGAATGTAGAAGAGAACATCCATTCAAAAAGTGATAGGCAGAAGGATTAGAAAGATAGTCAGTAGGTTTAGGAAGAAGAGAGAGTATAGGATTTGGAACAAAAGTTCTTTAGCAATAGGGTTTCGATTAGAGAGTCAATGTAAATGTCAACACAAGTGAAGAGTCAGTCATGTAGGAAAGCAGATATCCTTAGAGACATTATGAAATCAGGCTAAGTGTAAAGTCAGTGATAGGATTAGACATTTTCAACAGGGTTGAGTTTGAGTATATAATCTTAGGAAGAAACAAATATGTAGTCACCAATAGGATTGACATTTGAGAGCATTAGCACAGCCCAAGACAGTGTCAAAAATTAGCTCTGTTGCCCCTCATTTCCCTACATTCATGGTGGCCTGTACACCCTTTCTGTGTACCAGGAGTGATCAAATAGACCTGCCCTTAATACTGCTCCACTTCTCCAATTTGAGGCCTACTGAGTGTCGGGTACAGATTCTTTATGTGAATTGGAGAGATGAGTAAAACCAAGCACCTATGGGATAGCCTCTTAATGGCTTTTAAGAACTAATTTGACCCAAATGATCTCTATCTCACTTGATGGAAATCAGGAACCTTAAAGAGGAAGGCAAGAGTCTTCATCCACAATGACAACTTTTTTTTGCCATTTTGGATTTGGTTGCACACATGGGATCTTTCTTTAGATCCATCAGGTGCTGAGAATCTAAGCCAAAGAATCATACTTGGCAAAGAGGATGATTCAGATACATCTCTTTCCTAATTAATTAAGAAAAGAGCCACAGATGAAGCCTATTTCTTTCCATTTGAAAACTCTTTTCTTCAGGCTTCACAAAGGAGTGGCCTGAGACTAAGACGTTCCTGACTCTCAGAGCAACAAAACAATATGTAAGCAAATGGCCCAAAGCAGGGTTTCTCCACTGAGACTTTACTGGTCACACTGATATCTGAGTTTTCTGACATGCTTGCCATTCCCTTCAGCTATCTAGTACATGGCCATGTCACAGAGCTTGGAGGTGGTACATAACTTGGAAACAAAATCATGAGCCTATTCTGGAGAGTGGCCAGAATTCATGAAGAAAACATCAAGTTAGGAAGGTAGCAGGTATTGCCCATCAATATGGCAAGCCACAGTCCATTCATAAATTGGGCTGGATGAATGCTGGGAAGCTTTCTACTAGACAGGACACATCCACTGATGCATTCTCTTTTCTAATGTCTACAACCACAGACACAGTGTGATACACAGAAAAAGAAACACTTCCCTTGTCAAACGACTTACTAGAATTAGTTCGCTCCAAACCAAACAAACCACCTTTCCTACCTAATCTCAGAACATGAGACAAAACCACAAACCCACACCCACACCCACAATGGCACCTCCTCCCCCCAAATAGGTCTGTGACTATCCGGAGTATCCTCTGAATGATGGGCCATACTATGATCCCCGAAATGTACTGTCCTGTCTCACATCTGGTCTCTTTGGCCAATTTTGTGAAGGTGTCAAGAGCCAGGAGTGAGCCACTACCTGATTTCTCAGAAAAAGCCCCTCTTCCGAGCTTTCCTGACAATTGGCCTCCTCACATTAGTAGGTACCAAGAAAGACTGACTCTGTCCTTGGTAAATCCAAAAAAGTGAGACCACTGGGACTGGGACTGGGACTGGCTCTGGGTGCCTGGCTTCCTGGATCGCAAGTTCAGAGAGTTCCATCACCAAAGAAGTGAGGTGAGGTTACTTTCTTCAGGAATGAATGAGATCACTGCCTTTGCAACCACTTTGTCCTATCAGTTGCTTCCATCGGTCCCTTGAGATGGAGGCTGCCTCTACTTCCTGTGACACTTTCACAAGTTAGAATGGTATAACAACCATAGGCACCCAGGAACAGCTACCAACACAGGCCTGGTTTGGTCCATCTTCTCTACATTAAGAAGAGATAAGTTGACTCTGACACAACCCTTCATCCTGACCAGGTTGTTTCCCATGGAAGATGACTTTTGCTCTTTCAGGTCTTTCATAGCTGTCTACATCTTTTCCAGGGATCATTTATGCATGGAGCTTTGAGGTTCTCAGCAGATGGAAGATCTACTACATTTCTGTATTGGAAGACCAACACTGTCCCTGCTCTTCTGTAAATTTAGATTGAAGGAACAGTGTACGGTTAGGGTTCAGAATCATTCTGCTGGATCATTAATGTAATTGGGAACTTGCAAAATTTATAAAAATATAGAGGTAAAATATATGTATGAAAAAAGAAATCTAAGTAATATTTGAAGCCCAGAATGCCATTGGGCCCTTGATTGGTATAGTTAACGCTGAATTACGTTCTGCACAGGTTTCTCAGATAAATCGATACACAATGGCAAAAGACATTGTACCTTGGATGATTGAATGTAGAAGGGAACATTCAGTCAAAAAGGGATAGTCAGTAGGATTAGGAAGATAGTCAGTAGGTTTAGGAAGAAGAGTGAGTATTTGATTTGGAGCAACAGTTCTTCAGCAATAAGTTATCAATTAGAGTGTGAATGTAAATATCAGCACATGTGAAGAGTCAGTCACAATGATGAACTGTGAAAATATGTAGGAAAGCTGATAGCAATGGAGACATTATGAAATCAGGCAATGTATAAAGTGAGGGATAGAATTAGACATTTTCAATAGGGTTGAGTTTGAATATATAATCTTAAGAAGAAACAAATATGTAGTCACCAATAGGATTGACATTTGAGAAGATTAGGCAACCTGGACATGGATGTTTTTAGTAATCCATGTTTACTTTCCATTTAGGCTTTGGTACAATCGTAAGTGTGACCTTTGCATTTTTTGTCCAGAATATTTCTGTGATTAAATGTAAATGCAGTTCAGGTGACATGAGTATTCCTTCCACTGTTTCTGGGAGCAATATTTTGAATATGTATAAATTAGTATTGGGGGTACAAAGAGGTGTACACTGTGTATATGAATATAGAAATAAAGAATGAATAATACAGTGAATAAAAATATAACGGGTTTTACTTTAAATAATGGAATGAATTGATATCTCAAAGTATATAAGAAATCTTATATTGGTATACAATCATTCATTCCAACCAGTTATACATCTAATGGTAATATCAGAGTTATAATTTATCATGAAGGGGATGTGAGTTTTGCTTCAAAAGTGATTATGGAAATCGAAAATTATGTGTTTGGAAAGAAGTCTCATGAAAAGACCAGTCAGGAGACAAGGAAGAATACATGTGTCCTGAAGCAGGAAGTGATTAAAAGTGAAACAAATTCCTATAAATTTGCGAATTTGTGGATGAAATATATATCCTAATGTGTGCATAAACTGAAGAAATAGTAATGTACCAGTGTTGAATAAAAATGAAAATCGAAATACAAATAATGTCCCATAGGAATCTACATGCATTGATGTTAAACTGGGTCAGTAACTGTATAAATATTAAGATATGTATGCACCATTCACTGATGTTACTTTCAGTACTAGGGTTATTATTATTTTTAAATTTTAATTTTCATTTTTTTATCATTATTATTTTTTTAAAGAAAATATTTCTTTCTTTATTTTCTATTTTTTTCTTTTGTCTTTTCAATTTTCTTTTCTCCCTTCCTTGAATTCTACCTGCCTACTCTCATTCTCTTTAGTGACTTCTTTTTTTCCTTCTAATATCTTTCTTTCCAAGAATGAAATAAATTTATAAAAGTAAACAGTAACTCCGCAGTGAAACAAAACAATAAGTAACAAGAGAAGCATAAACAAGCAAGAAAGACAAGGAGTACAAACAATGAAGGACAGCCTAAATATTCAGAAGGACCTAGAGTCTTCAGAAAAATGGTCATATAAAGAACTCTAGGAATACCTTAGACAGATGGAATGGAACCTTAAACAGATAAAAAAAGAAGATAAGCATCTTTATCAGGAGATAGAGATTATAAAAAAAATCAAACAATCATTCTAGAAATGAAGGAAACGATAAACCAAATTAAAAACTCAACTGAGAGTATCATTAAAAGTGTGGACCAAGTAGAAGCCAGAACGTCAGATAATGAAGACATAATATATCATCTTGAAAAGAGTCTAGCCAACTCAGAAAGGCTGAAAAAAATCACGAGAAAAACATCCAAGAGATATGGGATAACATAAAAAAAAAAAAACCCTTACAAGTCATCGGGATAGAGGAAGGTACAGAGATTCAAACCAAGGGAATGAGTAACCTGCTGAATGAAATAATTACAGATAACTTTCCAGAAATAAAAAAGGAAACGGATATACAAATTGTGGATGCATAGAGGACTCTGAGCACACAAAATCACAGTAGACCAACGCCAAGACACATTGTTATGAAGATATCCAATATACAGAACAAAGAGAAAATATTAAAAGCTACAAGAAAAAGAAGGCAAATTACATTCAGGGGTAAACCAATAAGGTTAACAAGAGATATTTCATCACAGACGATGAAAGCGAGAAGATCCTGGAACAACGTATTTCTAACACTGAAAGACAATGGATGCCAACAAAGAATTCTGTATCCAGCAAAATTAAGCTTCAGGTACACAACAAAATAAAAATCTTTCATGATAAATAAAAGCTAAAAGAATTTGCAGCCAGAAAACCAGCATTGCAAAGCCTCTTGAGCAAAACACTACACAAGGAAGAAATAAAAAACAACAACCAAAATCATCAGTGGGATGTGCCTCGGTAATGACAGAGTGGGGGGGGGGAATCTAATTATGGAGAAACAATCTAAATTTTAAAAAAGATAAATAATCAAACATGGATGGCAGTACAAACCATACATCAGTAGAAACTCTAAACATTAATGGCTTAAACTCTTCAATAAAGAAATATAGGCTACTAACTTGGATTAAAAAAACAAATCCAATAATATGCTGCCTCCAGGAGACACATCTGACGGGAAAAGACATACACAGGCTGAAGGTGAAAGGTTGGGAAAAAATATACCACACACAGTCCTCACAAACAAGCAGGGGTGGCCATCCTCATATCAAATAAAATCGACTTCAAGACTAAGTTAATAAAAAGGCATAAGGAAGGACATTATATACTGTTAAAAGGAACCATTCACCAACAACATATAACAATTATCAATATTTATGCACCAAATAATGGTGCTGCAATGTTCAAAAAACAAATTCTCCTCAAGTTCAAGAATCAAATAGACCACAACACAGTAATCATGGGTGACTTCAACACACCTCTCTCACCATTGGAAAGATCCTCCAAACAAATGTTGAGTAAAGAAATTATAGATCTCAATATCACAATCAATAACCTCGACTTAACTTACATATATAGAATATATCAACCATTATCAAGTGGATATACTTTTTTCTTAGCAGCACATGGATCCTTCTCAAAAATAGACCATATATTTTGCCATAGGGCAACCCTCAGTAAAGATAAAGGGGTGGAGAGAATACCATGCATTTTATCTGATCATAATGGAATGAAACTGGAAATCAATGATAAAAGAAGGAAGGAAAAATCCTATATCACATGGAAAATGAACAATATGTTACTGAATGATTAAGGGGTAACAGAAAAAAAGTTTTTCTGACATCAAGGAGGAAATCAAAAAATTCTTAGAGATAAATGAAAATACAGACACAATTTATCGGAATCTATGGGCACAATGAAAGCAGTTTTAAGAGGGAAATTCATCGCCTGTAGGTCATTCCTCAAAAAAAAAAAAAAAAAAGAAAAACCAACAAATTAATGAGCTCACACTTTATCTCAAAGCCCTAGAAAAGGAAGAACAAAACAACAGCAAATGCAGCAGAAGGCAAGAAATAATTAAAATCAGAGCGGAAATCAACAAAATTGAAACAAAAGAAACTATTTAAAAAATTAACAAAACTAAAAGTTGGTCCTTCGAAATAATAAACAAGATTGACAGACCCTTAGCCATGCTAACAAAGAGAAGAAGAGCGAGAACTCAGATTACTCACATACGGGATGAAAAAGGCAATATCACAACAGATGCTACAGAAATACAGAAGACAATTAGAAATTATTTTTAAAACCTATATTTCAATGAATTAGAAGATAGTGAAGACATCGATAACTTTATTAATACATATGATTTGCCAGATTGAGTGAGGTGGAGACACACAATTCGAACAGACCAATATCAGTGGATGAAATAGAAGAAGCAATCAAAAGACTACCAACCAACAAAAGCCCAGGACCGGATGGGTATACAGCTGACTTTTACAAAACCTTTAAAAAAGAATTAATACCAATACTTTTCATGTTATTTCAGGAAATAGAAAAAGAGGGAGCTCTTTCAAATTCATTCTATGAGGAAAACATCACGTTGATTCCGAAACCAGACAAGACACCTCAAAGAAAGAAAACTACAGACCAATATCCCTGATGACACTAGATGAAAAAGTCCTCAATTAAATTCTAGGGAATTGGATACAAAGGCACATCAAAAAAAATTGTGCACCATGATCAAGTAGGATTCATCCCTGGGATGCAAGGATGGTTCAATATATGGACATCAATAAATGTTATTCACCACATCAATAGACTTAAAGATAAGAACCATATGATCATCTCAATAGACACAGAAAAAGCATTCAACAAAGTACAGCATTCCTTTATGTTCAAAACATTAGAAAAACTAGGAACAACAGGAAATTACCTTGACATTGTAAAAGCTATCTATGCTAAGCCTCAGGCTAGCATCATTCTGAATGGAGAAAAATTGAAGGCATTCCCTCTAAAATCTGGAACAAGACAGGGATGTCCTCTCTCACCACTTCTATTAAATATAGTTCTTGAAACACTGGCCAGAGCAATAAGAGAGATGAAAGAAATAAAAGGCATAACAATTGGAAAAGAAGAACTTAAATTATCACTATTTGCGGATGACATGATTTTATACCTAGTAGACCCAAAAGGGTCTACAAAAAAACTACTAGAACTAATAAATTAATTCAGCAAAGTGGCAGGATATAAAATCAACAAGCATAAATCAAAGGCATTCCTGTATATCAGCGACAAAACTTCTAAAATGGAAATGAGGAAAAACACTCCATTCACAATATCGTCAAAAAAATAAAATACTTGGGAATCAACCTAACAAAAGAGGTGAAATATTTACACAATGAAAACTACAGAACCCCAAAGGGAGAAATAGAAGAAGATCTTAGAAGATGGAAAAATATACCCTGTTCATGGATAGGCAGAACTAACATCATCAAAATGGCAATATTACCAAAAGTTCTATATAGGTTTAATGCAATGCCAATTAAAATCCCAAAGGCATTGCTTGTAGAAATAGATAAGGCAATCATGAAATTCATATGGAAAAATAAAAGACCCAGAATAGCAAAAGCAATTCAAAGCAGGAAATGTGAATCAGGTGGTATAGCAATACCGGATTTCAAACTATATTACAGAGCAATAGTAACAAAGACAGGATGGTACTGGTACCAAACCAGGCAGGTGGACCAATGGTACAGAATAGAAGACACAGAGACCAATCCACAAAGTTACAACTATCATATATTTGATAAAGTGGCTAAAAGCATGCAATGGAGGGAGGATAGCATCTTCAACAAACGGTTTTGGGAAAACGGGAAATCCGTATGCAAAAAAATGAAACTGAACCCCCTCCTCTCACCATGCACAAAAGTTTACTCAAAATGGATTAAGGACCTTAATATAAAATCAGAGACTCTGCGTCTGATAGAAAAAAAGTTGGCTACGATCTACATATAGTGGGGTCTGGCTCCAAATTCCTAAATAAGACACCCATAGCACAAGAGTTAATAACAAGAATCAACAAATGGGACTTACTTAAACTAAAAAGTTTTTTCACAGCAAGAGAAACAATAAGAGAGGTAAATACGGAGCCTACATCATGGCAACTAATCTTTACTCCTCACACTTCAGATAGAGCCCTAATATCCAGAATATACAAAGAAAACAAAAAATTAGACAATAAGATAACCAATAACCCAATCAACAAATGGGCCAAGGACCTGAACAGAAACTTCTCAGAGGAGGACATACAATCAATCAACAAGTACATAAAAAAATGCTCATCATCTCTAGCAGTCAGAGAAATGCAAATCAAAACCACCCTAAGATACCATCTCACTCCAGTAAGATTGGCAGCCATTATGAAGTCAAACAACAACAAGTGCTGGCGAGGATGTGGAGAAAAGGGTTCTCTTGTACATTGCTGGTGGGACTGCAAATTGGTGCGGCCAATTTGGAAAGCAGTATGGAGAATCCTGGGAAAGCTGGGAATGGAACCACCATTTGATCCAGCTATTGCTCTTCTCGGACTATTCCCTGAAGACATTAAAAAAGCATATTACAGGGATACTGCCACATCAATGTTCATATCAGCGCAATTCACAATAGCTAGACTGTGGAACCAACCCAGATGTCCTTCAATGGATGAATGGATTACAAAAATGTGGCATCAATACACCATGGAGTATTACGCAGCACTAAAAAATGACAAAATCATGGAATTTCCAGGGAAATGGACGGCACTTGAGCAGATTATGCTTAGTGAAGCTAGCCAATCCCTAAAAAACAAATACCAAAGTCTTCTTTGATATAATGAGAGCAACCAAGAATTGAGCAGAGAGGAAGAGCAGGAAGAAAAGATTAACATTAAACAGAGACATGAGGTGGGAGGAAAAGGGAGAGAAAAAGGGAATTGCATGGAAACGGAGGGAGACCCTTATTGTTATACTAATTTACATATAAGAGGTTGTGAGTGGAATGGAAAAATAAACAAGCTGAGAAATGAATTACAGTAGATGGGGTAGAGAGAGAAGATGGGAGGGGATGGGAGGGGGGATAGTAGAGGATAGGAAAGGGAGCATAATACAACAGTAACTAATAGGGCATTATGTAAAAATGTGGATGTGTAACCCATGTGATTATGCAATCTGTACTTGGGGTTAAAAAGGGAGTTCATAACTCACTTGAAGCTAATGTATGCTAATGTATAAAATATGATATGTCAAGCAAGAGCTTTGTAAGGTTTTGAACAACCAATAAAAAAAAAGAAAAAAAAAAGAAAAAATTAACAAAACTAAAAGTTGGTTCTTCGAAAAAATAAATAAGATCGACAGACCATTGGCCATGCTAACGAAGAGAAAAAGAGACGGAACACAGATTACTAACATACAGGATGAAAAAGCCAATATCACAACAGATGCTACCGAAATACAGAAGACAATTAGAAATTATTTTTAAAACCTATATTCCAATAAAATAGAAAATAGTGAAGACATCGATAAATTTCTTAAGACATATGATTTGCCCAGACTGAGTCAGGAGGATACACACATTTTAAACAGACCAATATTGATGGATGAAATAGAAGAAGCAATCAAAAGACTACCAACCAAGAAAAGCCCAGGACCGGATGAGTATACAGCGGAGTTTTACAAAACCTTTAAAGAAGAATTAATACCAATACTTTTCAAGTTATTTCAGGAAATAGAAAAAAAGGGAGCTGTTCCAAATTCATTCTATAAGGCCAACATCACCCTTATTCCAAAACCAGACAAAGACACCTCAACAAAGAAAACTTCAGACCAATACCTCTGATGAACCTAGATGCAAAAATCCGCAATAAAATTCTGGCGAATCGAATACAAAGGCACATCAAAAAAATTGTGCACTATGATCAAGTAGGCTTCATCCCTCGGATGCAAGGATGTTTCAATATATGGAAATCAATAAATGTTATTCACCACATCAATAGACTTAAAGATAAGACCCATATGATCATCTCAATAGACACAGAAAAAGCGTTCGACAAAGTAAAGCATCCCTTTATGTTCAAAACATTAGAAAAATTAGGGATAACAGAAACTTACCTCAACATTGTAAAAGCTATCTATGTTAAGCCTCAGGCTAATTTTCCGAATCGAGAAAAATTCAATGCATCCTCTCTAAAATCTGGAACAAGTCAGGGATGCACTCTATCACCACTTCTATTCAATATAGTTCTCGAAACACTGCGAGAGCAATTTAGACAGACAAAAGAAATCCAAAGCATAAAAATAGGAAAAGAAGAACTTAAATTATAACTATTTGCTGTTGACATGATTCTATACATAGAAAACACAAAAGGGTCTACAAAAAATTACTAGAACTAATAAATGAATTCAGCAAAGTAGCAGGATATAAAATCAACACGCATAAATAAAAGGCATTTCTGTATATCAGCGACAAATCTTCTCAAATGGAAATAACCCTTCTGAAAAACAGTCCATTCAAAACATCTCACAAAACTCAGATATCCGTGTGACCAGTAAAGAATTATATATCAGCGACAAATCCTCAGAAAGGGAAATGAGGACAACCACTCCATTCACAATATCTTAAAAAAAAAATACTTGGGAATCAACCTAACAAAAGAGGTGAAAGACTTATACAATGAAAAGTACAGAACCCTAAAGAGAGAAATAGAAGAAGATCTTAGAAGATGGAAATATATACTCTGTTCATGGATAGGCAGAACTATCATCATCAAAATGGCGATATTACCATAAGTTCTCTATAGTTTTAATGCAATGCCAATCAAAATTCCAATGGCATTTCTTGTAGAAATAGATAAACAAATCATTAAATTCATATGGAAAAATAAAAGACCCCAAAATACAAAAGCAATTCTAAGCAGGACGTGTAAATCAGGCGGTATAGTGATACCAGATTTCAAACTATATTACAGAGCAAAAGTAACAAAAACAGCATGGTACTGGTACCAAAAGAGGCGGGTAGACCAATGGTACAGAATACAGGACACAAGAGACTAATCCACAAAGCTACAACTATGTTATATTTAATACAGGAGCTAAAAGCATGCAATGGAGGATGGATAGCATCTTCAACAAATGGTGTTGGGTAAACTGGAAATCCATCTGCAACAAAATGAAACTGAATCCCCTCCTCTCGCCATGCACAAGAGTTTACTCAAAGTGGATCAAGGAGCTAGATATCAAATCAGAGACTCTGCATCTGTTAGAAGAAAAACTGGCTCCGATTTACATATTGTTGGGTCGGGCTCCAAATTCCTTAATAGGACACCCATAGCACAAGAGTTAATAACAAGAATCAACAAATGGGACTTACTTAAACTGAATTTTTTTTTCTTAGCAAGAGAAACAATAAGAGAGGTAAATAGGGAGCCTACATCATGGGAACAAATTTTTACTCCTCGCACTTCAGATAGAGACCTAATATCCAGAGTATACAAAGAACTCAAAAAATTAGACAATAAGATAACAAATAACCCAATCAACAAATGGCCCAGGACCTAAACTGACACTTCTCAGAGGAGGACATACAATCAACCAATAAGTACATGAAAAAATTCTCACCATCTCTAGCAGTCAGAGAAATGCAAATCAAAACCACCCTAAGATAGCATCTCACTCCGGTAAGATTGGCAGCCATTATGAAGCCAAACAACAACAAGTTCTGGTGAGGATGTGGGGAAAAGGTTACTCTTGTGCATTGCTGGTGGGACTGCAAACTGGTGCACCCAATTTGGAAAGCAGTATGGAGAATCCTGGGAGAGCCGGGAATGGAACCACCATTTTATCCAGCTATTGCCCTTCTCTGACTATTCCCTGAAGACCTTAAAAGAGCGTATTACAGGGATACTGCGACATCCATGTTCATTGCAGCAGAATTCACAATTGCTGGACTGAGGAACCAACCCAGATGCTGTACAATAGATGAATGGATATAAAAAAATGTGACATTTTTACACCATGGAGTATTACTCAGCACTAAAAAATGACAAAATCATGGAATTTGCAGGGAAATGGATTTCACTAGAGCAGATTATTCTTAGTGAAGCTAGCCAATCACTGAAAAACAAATACCAAATGCCTTATTTGATATAATGAGAGCAACTGAGAACAGAGCAGGGAGGAAGAGCATGAAGAAAAGATTAACATTAAACAGAGACTTGAGTTGGGGGGGAAGGGAGAGAAAAGGGAAAATGCATGGTAATCGAGGGAGATCCTCATTGTTACACAAAATTACATATAAGAGATTGTGAGGGGAATGGGAAAATAAACAAGGAGAGAAATAAATTACAGTAGATGGGGGAGAGAGAGAATATGGGAGGGGATGGGACGGGGGATAGTAGATGATAGAAAAGGTAGCAGAATACAAAAGTTACTAATAGGGCATTATGCAAAATGTGGATGTGTAACCGATGTGATTCTACAATCCGTATTTGGGGTAAAAATGGGAGTTCATAACCCACTTGAATGTAATGTATGAAATATGATATGTCAAGAGCTTTGTAAGGTTTGAAAAACCAACTAAAAAAATAAAATAAAATAAACTGAAATAAAATAATTGAAAAAAAAAACACATGGAGAACTATTTCAACACAAAGTTGACTAGATTAATAACTGCTACCTTATATAATGCAAAATGCAAGTGCAACTATACACCATGCCTCCTCTGAAATGCTTGTAATTGTATTCTGTTTGGGTTGTTTTTCTCGATCATATGAGGATTAGTAGTCAGAGTCTAGTAGGGTATTGGTTAGTGTCAGGGATTTAGTATTTCAAATGGAAAATTGGAAAATGAACCCAATGTGTGTGCAAATATGTGCTACACAAATTTTTCCCACTCTCATCCAGAACAATGCCTTGAAATTACCCTCGCCCCAAGTAATATATCTTTAGAGGGGAAGAGTTAGAAAATCTAGGAATAAATATCTAGAATATAATATGCTCAAAAGTTTAAAACCTTGGAGGTGGTAGAGTACTTTCCAAAAGTAAGGGACAGGGTAAACACTCCACAAACATGGAGCTTTGCTGGCATAAATACTTCTTGAGAAACTGCCTCTGAGTTTGGGCACTTGAAATATATGTTGTTGTCAGGAGCTTTAGCTTCCTTTGTAATGAGACCATCAAAGCTGGGTCAGCATCTATGTGACCTGGAAGACATGGTTTAATATTTTCCAATGAACATGAGGTAGCAGTGTTGAGTTCAATCTTTGTAAGTAAACTGGGGCCACTGGCGGCTATGTGTATCCCCGTGGGAATTCTGAAGCCATTTTGTCATCCTCCACATTTTATGGGGTTTCTTCCTGCTGCACAGGTAGTTTGGTATTTGCTTCTCGAAATACAAGGAAGTCAACTGAAACACAGTGCTGGAGGGAGTTCTGTCACGTGTGGTGGGTCAGGGTCTGCAGGAGAATGCACCAACCAAGGTTCTATCCCTCATAGCTTGCCCTTTGACCATAGCAACCTGATTCTGAACATTGCCCTGAAACCTCTCCAAATAACAAGATGCCATTACATATAAGTGTCTGCTGGCTGCACCTTGTCAGCCAAAAGCCATTTGGAAGACAATGGCTGATATACATGGCCCCACCACAGATGTTCCATCATACACCTGCCAACCACGGCAATAGGCCCACTACTCACCAGGCTCCAACATACTGGCTTCTCGATTCTACACCATTTTCTTGAAACCCTGTCAATCAAGGCAGTGACTGGTATACTCATAATCAGCAACAGGATATTCAAAGGTTCTCCAGTGCCACCTCTTCATGAAAATTTTAAAAAAAATTATGGTATTTATCAAGCCATTTTTCAAGGATGAAGTTGGAGGCAATGTGGGTTTCAGTGTATTCAGGAACAATTAAATGTTGAGGATGCTTATTTCACTGAAAGCTCTGGAGATCTCTCAGAGGGAAGTTTTCCCAAAGAGTAGCCAAAAGGTCACATGAAGCAAGGTGCATTGAGGTCTACGATGTGAGGTACATGTGTGTTTTTACTCTCAACTATGGCTGCCAAGTCCTTCAGAATAAAATCATGTGATATCCTGGCTGAGATTCCCAGTGCTCTGTGAAAAGCCACCCTGGGCCTAGATCTCAGTTTCCAAGTGCGAATCTCATGCTTGGCCTCCTAAAATCCGAACAAAATTCATGGCAATACTTTCCTGAGGTCAGTTCCAGAACTCAGTCTCTACAGGGAATCACACTAGAGTTCAAGCCCAGGTGGACCCAGTCATCTCTTCCAACCGGCACACAAATGACCACTATTAAAATCAAAACACTCCCACATGACCCTCATCTTCTTCCATTTGGACACTCATCATAACTTCTGGCTGGAGGTTTCCATGAGGGGCTCAGTCAAAGACAGTGTCCAAAATAATCTCCCTTGCCCCTCAATTGCCTAAATTCAGGGTGGCCTGGGCATCCTTTCTGTGAACCAGGAGTGATCAAATAGGCCTGCCATTAATACTGCTCCACTTCTCCAATTTGAGACCTATTGACTATGGGTTTTAGATTCTTTATGTGACTTGGAGTCATGAGAAAACCCAAGCACCGATGGACTAGCATCTGCAGGACATTGAGGAACTCATTTGACACAAAGGATCCCTATTCTCACTTGATGGAGGTCAGGAAACTTAAAGAGGAATGCGAGAGACTTCATCCACAAAAACTGCTCTTATGGCCAATTTCGTTTTGGATGTACACATGGAATCTTTCTTTAGATCCATCAGGTGCTGAGACTCTAAGCCAAAGCCTCACGCAGGGCCAAGATTCTGAATAAGACACATCCTTTTCAAAGCAATTAAGCAAAGAGCCAAAGGTGATGCCCATTCAATTCCATTTGAAAACTCTTTTCTTCAGGCTTAACAAAGGGGTGGCTTGAGGCAAAGACCTTCCTGACATTCAGGGGAACAGAAAAATAGGTAAGCAGAAGGCACAAATCAGGGTTTCTCCAATGAGACTTTCCTGGTCCAAGTGATTTCTGAGGTTTCTGAGATGCTTGCCATTTCCTTCAGCTATCCAGTACATGGCCATTTCACAGAGCTTGGAGGTGGTACATAACTTGGACACAAAACCATGAGCCTATTCTGGAGAGTGGCCAGAATTCAGGAAGAAAACAGGAACTTAGGAAAATAGCAGGTGTAGCCCATTGATAAGGGAAGTTGCAGTCCATTCTTAATTTGGGCAGGATGAATGCTGGGAAGCTTTCTACTAGACAGGACACATCCATTTATGAATTCTCTTTTCTAATGTCTACAACCACGGACACAGTGGGATATACAGACATAGAAACACTTGCCTTGTCAAAGGACTTACAAGAAAAGGTTCACTAAAACCAAACAAACCGCCTTTCCTACCTATTCTCAGAAAAAGGGAAAATCACAAAACTACACCCAGACCCACAAAGGCACCTCCTTACCCCTAGTAATTCTGAGAATATCTGGAGTGTCCTCTGACTTGTGGGCCATAGTATGTTCCATCAAAATGGCATGCCCTGTCTCAGATCTGTTCTCCTTAGCCAACTCTGTGAAGTTGTCAGGAGCCAGCAGTGAGCAACTACCTTGTTTCCAAGGAAAGGCCCCTCTTAAGAACTCTCTTGGCATTTTGCCATCCTCACATCAGTAGGTACCAAGAAAGAGTGATTCTGTCTTTGGTAAATACAAACAAGTGAGAACACTGGGACTGAGACTGGGACTGGCTCTGGGTGCCTGCCTTCCTGGATCTCAAGTTCAAGAATTCCATCAACAAGGAAGTGAGGTGAGGTCACTTCCTTCAGGAAATGAATGAGGTCACTGCCTTGGAAACCACTTTGTCCTAACAGTTGCTTCCAAGGGTCCCATGAGATGCAGGCTGCCCCTACTACCTGTTACAGTTTCACAAGTTAGAATGGTATATCAACCATAGGCACCCGGGAACAACTCTCCACACAGGCCTGGTTTGTTCCATCTTCTCTACATTAAGAAGAGAGAGGCTGATTCAGACACATCCCTTCATCCTGACCAGGTTGTTTGCCATGGAAGATGACTTTTGCTCTCTCAGGTCCTTCATAGCTGCCTACATATTCTCCAGGGATCATATCTGCATGGACCTTTGAGGTTCTCAGCAGGTGAATGATCCCCTACATTCCTGTATTGTAAGACCAAGTCTGTGCCTGCTGTTCTGTAAAGTTAGATTGAGGGAAGATGATATGGTTAGGATTAATAACTTGTTCGATTTTTGTTAGGAATCATTCTGCTGGATGAATAATGGTATTGGTAACCTGCAATATTTATAAGAATATAGCGGTGAAATATTGTAATGATCAGGTCAGCATAGGAGGAAGAGACCACCAAGAGACTGTCTCAAACAACAACAAAGGTTTTATTGTGGGTCCAGAATGCTGGGGCGCAGAGCTCACTTCAATAGAGCAGAGAGCCCTGAGAACAGCTTAAGCAGAGCTTATGTACTTTCCTTGGAGAAGGCAGCGATGGAAGTTTATTGATGTGTCAGTGCGAGTGGGCGCTTTGCTTTTCAACCGGGTGACTGAGTACATTCTGCAGTTTGGCAGTTGGGGACAGTTCTCAAGATTTCAACAGTGTTTTGTTAAGCATACAGAAAAACAGGAAGTGACAAGTACCTATTTTATTAACCTTTCATTCCCCACTTATTCTTCTGCTAGTGGGGTATATTGTTGAGTGATTACCATAAGTTTAACTTGTCCAATTTGAGCTTGGAGAAAGGAAACTACATGGTTGAGCCAACAGGGTCCCACAGTTCGCAATAATATGAGGAGTATTAATGGACTGGCCAGGGCTGATGAAAGCATAGTTAACAAGAGGGACTGTGATAACCAAGACTCAAACCACACTTTTTTGGCCTCTGTCTCTCGTTGACGCTCTTCAAGGCGTTTTCTTAAGTTACTTATAGATTCTTTTACAACTCCAGTATGGTCAGCATAAAAACAACATTCTTCCCTCAATGCAGCACATAGTCCCCCTTCTCTCATGAAGAGGATGTTTTAACCCTCGCCTGTTCTTTAAACAACTTCAGATAGAGAGGTTAAAGATTCCTATAAAGCTGTGATGGAGGTTTTATTGTCTCTAAGTTTTGGTCTATTGCTGCTTCTAATTGGAGCATTTGTTGCATCCCATGGACTAGGGCAGTGGTTCTTTTGCCCACTCCTGCAGCAACTCCTCTTCCTAATAGGATGGATAAAGTGAGAGATACAGGTTCCCGGAGGAACTGGATTTTATGCCCTCCTATTTGATCCTTAAATGGACCTGCATCATCATTGAACACTCTGGGAAACATCTGCACCATTACATAATTAATCACATCTGTTGACCATTTCATGAAAACATAAACAATGTTTAAGTATATAGAATGAAACTGTTGTAATGACGGACAAGGCAAGGCACCTAAGATAGCACCAAAGACAAAGAAACAGTCCTATTTGGTTGTAAACGGATTTAGAGCACATTGCTTCTGTTGTAATCAATTAATCCCCTGAACCTCAAGTTAAGGTAGTTTCAGAATTTCTACCCAACATGTAAGGGAAGGGGCTCAGAAGTTCACAGTCTGCAGAAGTTCACAAAAAATCAGTTTTTGTTTCTGTTATTTTTTCCTCTGTTCTGGGCAAGTTAAATTTTCAAGGACACCTGAAATGGGGAGAGCTTTTTTTTCTCCCTGACAGTTGTTACCATGGAGCCTAGTTGGTAACTTCTTTATCTTAGAATTGTAGCCATCTCTGTGAAGTCCAACTCAAGGTCAGAGGCCTTGTTCACATATTTTGTGAAAAACTAGTAAGGGTGTGTCTAGCTTAGTAGTGCTGATTTTTTAGCCAGTTGCCAAGTAGACCAGGGCAACACGAAAAGAGGAAGTTTATCTACAGTGAACTCTTTTATAGGGACTCTTTTTCTGAAAGTCCTAAAGTCAGCCATGGTGAAGACTTCTGGAGAAGGTCATTTAAGACTTTTCTGTGGGCCTGGTACAGAGAGGAAGACGTGGAAGGCAAGGCTGAGAGCAGCTCCGTGGATCTGAGAATGAGGAAGGAGAGATGTAAAAGAATATTGGGAAAGGGGTTTGAGATTTTCCTAGCAACAAAAACTTAAGCACAAGAACAGGTAGAGCAGAGGGGACAAAGGGAATGAGTATCCCAAAAAGCCTGTGAGGGACTTTAAATTCTTAGTCACCTGTTTTCAGTGATGACAAAGCAACTTTAAAGGCCATTTTCATTACATCTTGGATAGGGGTCTGAGGGTTCTCCTCAGCTGGTTTGAGCTTTGGGTTAGCTGCTAAGAGGACCTGGTAGAACCCGTTGCGGACACTGACAGGAGAAGAGAGGAGTGTCTGGGTGGAGGGGTACCTCTGTACCTGCTACCTCAGCAAGGGGGTTTCCGTTGTCTAATTGGTAATATGGCCAATGCTGTGTACAGAATTTGATGAGGAGTTTGGATTCCACCAGGCAGTCCCTGTATGCTAACATCCCCATGACTTACAGAAGAAGTCAGCTTTCCCCCACACAGCCGAGGCTGTTTGTGGCTTTGATAGTATGCTGGGCTGACATAGTAATCTAGGCTAGCCAACATGCATTTGACTCGCGTGTCCCTACATCCATAGTTTGTTTCCATTATATATGATACGGAAGGGATTTAATGGAATTTTAGTGGGATCCGCTTTATCAGGGATATCCCAATAGGAAAAACCTATAGCCAGCTGACAAATGTCTGGGTGTTGAGATGGCCACCAGGTCCCTAAGGGCGCTGTATGCACGATAGACCATTCTTCTTGTCAATGAGGATTTGGTATCAGCCATCACTGCTGAATGGGCTGATGAGGGTTAGGACTACTGGTGGCCAAGGGGAGAGTCTATAGCCTTATCCACACGCCGAATACGCAATTTGAAAGGGTTACCAGTCATTTCCAGTATCCAGCAAGAGTTTGGACAGGGCGCAGGTTTGAGATGAGAGGCATGGATTCAGCAAGTGATTCTGTCTACCTTTACCACTGTAGGTGTTATAAGTAGCACCTGGTATGATCCTTTCCAGTGGGGTTCCAGGGATGACACCTGATGTCGTCTTATGTAGATGAAGTCTCTTACTTGATATCAATGTGGAGTCCCCTCGTCCCCAGGTTGGTAGGCCATGGCCAGCTGTTTTAACAGGTATCACTGAGTTCTTTCAAGAGCTTTAAGTCTGTCAAGCAAGGGGATGTGTAAGGGATCGTTATGTCTTAGAGTTGGGGTTAGGTTCCTTACTGGAGGAGGGGCACCACAGAGAATTTTACAGGGGGAGCGGTTACACAAAGAAACAGAGGGAGTATTTCTTGCATGAAACAGTGCATAAGGCAGGAGCATAGTCCAATCTTTTATGCAGGTCTCTAAGCTTAATTTAATTATGGTCTCTTTAATGGTTCTATTTATTTTTTCTACCTGTACTGAGCTCTGAGGTCTATAAGCATAATGTAACTACCAATTAATCACCAGGGTAATGGTTAACCCATGACCTATCTTGCCCATGAACGCCGGTCCATTATCAGACCCTATTACTGTAGGCAGGCCATATCTTGGAAAAATATCTTTCAGAATCATCTTGACCACCATTTGCGCCATGTTTTTTCTTTTCTTTTTTTTTTCTTGGGAAGGCTTCAATCCATCCTGAAAATGTATCTACAAAGACTAGGAGATATTTAAGTCCATAACTTGCTGCCTAATTTCAGTAAAGTCCACTTCCGAGAATAGTCCTTGTCTGGTGCCTCAAAGGTGCTTTCCTACAGAAAGCTTGAAAGGGTAAGCTTTAACCCATTGATGGACCTGACAGGCTTTTGTTACCCATTCAGATATTTCCTTTTGCTGTGAGTCGGTTAGTCGAAAACTCTGTTCTTGATTCTTCAGGAATGCCTGCAGTTTCTTTGAACCAAGGTGAGTGAGTTGTTGTACATTTTCTACTGACATATTTAGAGCCGTGACTATAGGAGTATTTACTGAAGGATTTAGAAATTCCACTTGGGGGCCTTCAGGGTTAAAAGTTATTTTGGCCCAGAGCTTGGTGAGCAGATCTCTACCCATCAATGGGGCTGGGCATTCTGGGATTACTAGGAAAGAGTGATTGATTTTTCCTTTCCTCGGGTGCATAATCCTCTTAGTTGTCACAGCCCAATACTTACTGCCCTTAGCCCATTGAACTAGAGACCTTTTATTTGATAGAGGGCCCAATGTGGCCTTAAGGGCTGAATATATTGCCCCTGTATCCACTTCAAAGTTTACTGCGGTCTCCTCCACTTCAAAAGTTATTTACTTTCACTGTGAGTTGGTTAGTTGAGTTGGTTAGACGTCATCCACAATGAGTTCTCTTTTGGCCATTTTTGTTTTGGATTAACTCAAGGGATCTGTCTTTAGATCCATAGGGTGCTGAGAATCTAAGCCACAGCCTCACACAGGGCAAAAATGCTGATTCAGACACATCCCTTTCCAAAGCAATTAAGCAGGGAGCCACAGGTGATGTCCACTCATTTCCATTTGAAAACTGTTTTTTTCAGGCTTCACAAAGGTGTGGCCTGAGGCAAAGACCTTCCTCACATTCAGGGCAACAGAACAATAGGTAAGAAAAAGGCCCAAAGCAGGGTTTTTCCACTGAGACTTTACTGGTCACACTGATATCTGAGTTTTCTGAGATGCTCCCATTCCCTTCAGCTATCCAGTACATGGCCATGTCACAGAGCTTGGAGGTGGTACATATCTTTGACAAAAAACCATGAGCCTTTTGTGGAGAGTGGCCAGAAGTCAGGAAGAAAACAGGAACTTAGGAAGATAGCAGGTGTTGCCCATTGATAAGGCAAATAGCAGTCCATTCATAAATTGGGAAGGATGACTGCTGGGAAGCTTTCTACCAGACAGGACGTATCCATTGATGCATTCATTTTTCTAATATCTATAATCACGGACAGAGTGGGATACACAGATATAGAAACACTCGCCTTGTCAAACGACTTACTAGAAACAGTCAACGCCAATCCAAAGAAACTGACTTTCCTACCTATTCTCACAACTTGAGACAAAACCACAAAACCACACCCACACCCACAAAAGCACCACCTTCCCCCAAGTAGGTCTGTGACTCTCAAGAGTGTGCTCTGACTGGTGGGCCATAGTATGTTCACCAGAAATGGCCTGTCCTATCTCAGATCTGGTCTCTTTGGCCAACTCTGTGAAGTTGTCAGAAGCGAGCGGTGAGACACTACCTGCTTTCTCAGGAAAGGCCCCTCTTAAGAGCTTTCCTAGCATTTGGCCATCTTCACATCAGTAGGTAGCAAGAAAGACTGACTCTGTCCTTGGTAAATCCAAACATGTGAGACTACTGGGACTAGGACTGAGACTGGCTCTGGGTGCCTGCTTCCCAGATGCCAAGTTCAGAGAGTTCCATCACCAAGGATGTGAGGTGAGGTCACTTCCTTCCTGAACTAAATGAGGTCACTGCCTTGGCAACCACTTTTTCCTAACAGTTGCTTCCAAGGGTTCCATGAGATGGAGGCTGCCCCTACTTCCTGTGACACTTTCTCAAGTTAGAATGGTATATCAAACTTGGGCACCCGGGAACAGCTCTTTACACAGGCCTGGTTTGGTCCATCTTCTCTACATTACGAAGAGAGAGGCTGATTCAGACACAACCCTTCATCCTGACCAAGTTGCTTTCCATGGAAGATGACATTTGCTCTCTCAGGTCCTTCATAGTTGCCTACATCTTCTCCAGGGATCATTTCTGCATGGACCTTCAAAGTTCTTTGCATGAGTAAGATCCCCTACATTTCTGTGTTTAACACCAACTCTGTCCCTGCTCTTCTGTAATGTAAGATTGAGGGATCAGTGTATGGTTAGAGTTAATATTAGATTCGATTTCGGTTAGGAATAATTCTGCAGGGTGAATAAAGGAATTGGGAACCTGCAATATTTACAACAATATATATACGTAAAATATAATTAAGAAAAGAGAAATCTATGTAAGATTTGAAGCCCAGAATGTCATTGGGCCCTTGATTAGGATATGTAGCATTGAATTAGGTTCTGCACAGATGTCTCAGATAAATCGATATGCAATGGCATACGACCTTGTACATTGGATGATTGAATGTAGAAGAGAACATCCAGTCAAAAAGTGATAGAAGTTAGGATTAGGAAGATAGTCAGTAGGTTTAGGAAGAAGAGTGGATATAGGATTTGGAACAAATTTCTTTAGCAATAGGGTTTTAGTTAGAGAGTAAATGTATGTGTCACCACATGTGAAGATTCAGTAACAATGATGAACTGTGCAAAATATGAAGGAAAGAAGATATCAATAGAGACATTACAAAATCAGGCAAAGTATAAAGTGAATGACAGGATTAGACTTTTTCAACAGGGTTGAGTTTGAATATATAATCTTTGGAAGAAACAAATATGGAGACACCAATAGGATTTTCAAATGAGAGCATTAGGCAAACTGGACATGGATGTTTTTAGTAATCCATGTTCAATTTCCATTTAAGTTTGGTACAATCATAAGTGTGTCATTTGCTTCTCGTGTCCTGAATATTATTGTGATGAATTGTATATGTAGATCAGGTGACATGGGTATTTCTTCCACCATTTCTGGGAGCAATATTTTGAAGACGTATAAATTAATATTGGGGGTACAATGAGGTGTACCCTGTGTCTATGAATATAGAGATAATGCATGAATAGACGATACTGTCAATAAATAATATAACTGATTCCACTTTAAATAATGGATTGAATTGATATGTGAAAATATATAAGAAATCTTATATTGATATACATTCATTCATTCCAACCAGTTGTACATCTAATGTTAACATTAGTGTTATGGATTATCATGAAGGGTTTGTGAGTATTGCTTCAAAAGTGATTATGGGAATCGAAAATTATGTGTTTGGAAAGAAGTCTCATGAAAAGACCCGTCAAGAAACCTGGAGGAATACATGTGTTCTGAAACAGGAAGTGATTGAAAGTGAAATCAATGCCTGTAATTTTGCGAAATTGTGGATGAAATGTATATCCTATGATGTGCATAATCTGAAGAAATAGTAAAGTACCAGTGTTGAATAAAAATGAATGTCAAAACACACATTATATCCCATAGGAATCTACTTGCATTGATGTTAAACTGGGTGAGGTATTGTAGAAATATTTGGATTTGAATGCACCATTCACTGAAGTTCGTTGTCAGTACTAGGAAACAATACGTATTTTGGGTGGATGAATATATCTGAGAAAAATCTTGTGAAATGTTGATTATAAATCCACACACATAAACATGAATAAATTTATAGAATGTATAATAAGACACATATATTTCATATTTTGAAAAATCTGGAGAGTGTGTGTGTGTGTTTGTGTATACATATATATATCACAGACATTAAAAATTAGCAATATATATGCCAATCGAAATTCATCTTGAAATATATATCATCCACAGATCAAAATATATTTATTTTACTGAACTTGGATTTATGTATAATGTTGTTCAACTAGGAAATTCACCCATAATTTGAATTTTCAGTTCCAACAGCGTTTAGTAGGAGTGATCTCTGCTCACAATTTGTATCTGCCAAATCAGTCATCTCAAAAGAATGTACATGTGATACCACGTAGGAATCCATATGTGCATATAAAATTACATATGCTGAATAGGCTACAGAGAAAGGGAGACAGGAATTCATATATTTGTTAACTTAAAAACACATGGAGACCTATTTCAACAAAAAATTGACTAGACTTATAACAGCTACACTTTATCATGCAAAAGGCAAGTCCAACTGGACACCATGCCTACTCTGAACTGCTTGAATTTCCAATCTGCTTGGGTTATTTCTCTCCATCATATTAAGATTAGTAGTCGGAGTCTATTAGGGTATGGGGTAGTGTCAGGGATTCAGTATTTCCAAAAAAAATGGAAAATGAATCCAATTAGAAGGCAAATATGTGCTACAAAATAATCCTCCCACACTCATCCAGAACAATGCATTGACATAACCATTACCCAAAGTGAGACACAATTAGAGGAGAAGAGTTTGAAAATCTCTGAATATATATCTGGAATGGAACATGCTCAGGAGTTCACAACCTTGTGGTGGTAGAAGAGTTTCCAAAAGTAAGTGACAGTGTAAACAGGCCACAAACATGGAGCTCTGCTGGATTAAAGACTTCTTGAGAAACAGCCTCTGAGTTTGGGCACATGAAATATATGTTGTTGTCAGGAGCTTTAGCTTCCTTTGTAGTGAGACCACCAAAGCTGGGTCTGCATCTATGTGACCTGGAAGATATGGTTTCTTATTTTCCAATGAACATAAAGCAGCAGTGCTGTATTCTCTCTTTGAAGGCAAACTGTGGCCATTGGGAATTAAGTGTCTCCCCCGCGTGGACTGTGAAGCCATTTGGTCATCCTCGAATTTTCTTTTTGTTTATTGCTGCTTCACTGGGAGTTTGGTATTTGCTTCACGAAACACCAGGAGTTCAACTGGGACACAGTGCTGGAGGGAGTTCTGTCACGTGTGGTGGGTCAGGGTCAGCAAGAGAATGCGCCAACCAGGCATGTATCCCATATAGCTTGGCCCCTTGACTATAGCAACCTGATTCTGAACATTGCCCTGAAACCTCTGTATATAACAAGATGCCTTTACTTATAAGGGTCTGCTGGTTGCACCATGTCAGTCACAAGCCATTTGGAAGCCAATGGCAGATCCACATGGCCCAACCACAGATGTTTTATCACACTCCTCCCCACCACTGCTCTAAGCCCACTACTCAGCAGGCTCCAACTTACTGGCATCTCTGTTCTACACCATTTTCATGAAACCCAGTCAATCAAGGCACTGTTTGGTACACTCATGATCAGCAACAGGAGACACAAAGGTTCTCCAGTGCCACCTGTTCATGGGAATTTCAATAATTTCATGGTATTTATGTAGCCATTTTTCAAGGATGAAGTGGTAGGCACTGTGGGTTTCAATTTATTGAGGAACCATTAAATGTGAGGAAGCTCATTTCAAAGAAAGCTCTGGAAAACTCTCACAGGCAAGGCTTCCAAAAGAGTGGCCAAAAGGTCACATGAAGCCAGGTCAATTGAGGTCTACAATGTGAGGTCCATGTGTGTTTAGCCTCTCAACTCTTGCTGCCAAGTTTTTCAGCATAAAATCATGTGATATCCTGGCTGAGATTCCCAGTGCTCTGTGGAAAGCAACCCTGGCCCTAGATCAGTTTCCAAGGGCAACTCTCATGATTGGCCTCCTAAAATCCCAACACAATTCATGGCAATATTTCTCTGAGGTCAGTTTCAGAACTTAGTCTATAAGGGGAATCACGCCAGAGTTCAAGCCCAGGTGGACCAAGTCATCTCTTGCAATCGCCACACAAATGACCACAATTAAAACCAAAACCCTCCCACATGGCCCTCATCTTCTTCCATGTACGCACTCATCATTAACTCCGGCTGGTGATTTTTATGAGGGGCGCAGCTCAAGACAGTGTCAAAGATAATCTCCCTTGCCACTCATTTGCCTAAAGTCAGAGTGGCCTGGACACCCTTCCTGTGAACCAGGAGTGATCAAATAGGCCTGCCATTAATACTGCTCTGCTTCTCCAATTTGAGGCCTACTGACAGTCAGGTATAGATTCTTTATTTGATTTGGAGTCAGGAGATACCCCAAGCACCTCTGCAGGGGTTTGTAGAACTTATTTGACCCAAAGGATCCCTATTCTCACTTGATGGAGGTCAGGAACCTAACAGAAGAAGGCAAAAGACTTCATACACAATGACTGATCTTTTTGCCATTTCGGTTTTGGATGCACATATATGATCTTTATTTAGATCCATCAGGTGCTAAGAATCTAAGCCACAGCCTCACACAGGGTGAAGAGCCTTATTCAGACACATGCTTTTCCAAAGCATTTTAAGCAAAGAGACACAGGTGATGCCCATTCATTACCATTTGAAAACTGTTTTCTTCAGGCTTCACAAAAGTGTGGCATGAGGCAAAGACATTCCTGACATTCAGGGCAACAGAACATTAGGTAAGCAAATGGCGCCAAGCAGGGTTTCTTCAATGAGACTTTCCTGCTCACACTGATATCTGAGTTTTCTGAAATGCTCCCATTCCCTTCAGCTATCCAGTACATGTCCATGTGACAGAGCTTGGAGGTGGTACATATCTTGAACACAAATCCATGAGCCTATTCTGTAGAGTGGACAGAATTCAGAAAGAAAACAGGAACTTGGGAAGATAGCAAGTATTGCACATCAATAAGGCTAGTCACACTCTATTCATAAATTGGGAAGGATGAATGCTAGAAAGCTCTCTATTACACAGAAAACATTCATTGATGCATTCTCTTTTCTAATGTCTACATCCACAGATACAGTGGGATACACAGATATAGAAACACTTGCCTTGTCAAATGACATTTTAGAAACAGTCCAAGCAAAAGAAAACAAACCGCCTTTCCTACCTATTCTCAGAATATGAGACATAACCACAAACTCACACCCACACCCACAAAGACACCTCCTTCCACCAAGTAGGTCTGTGACTATCTGGAGTGTTCTCTAACTGGAGGGCCATACTATCTTTCCCAGACATGGCCTGTCCTGTCTCACATCTGGTCCCTTGGCCAACTCTCTGAGGTTTTCAGTAGCCAGGGGTGAGCCACTACCTGCTTTTTCAGGACAGAAGCCTCTTCAGAGCTTTCCTGGCATTTGCCCATCCTCACATCAGTAGGAACCAAGAATGACTGACCCTCTCCTTGGTAATTCCATTCAAGTGAGCACACTGAAATTGGGACTGGGTCTGGCTCTGGATGCCTGGCTTCCTGGATCCCAATTTCAGAGAATTCCATCAACAAGGAAGTGAGGTGAGGTCACTTCCATCAGGAACTGAATGAGGTCACTGCTTTGGTAACCATATGTCCTAACAGTTGCTTCCAAGAGTCCCATGAGATGGAGGTTGCCCCTACTTCCTGTGACACTTTCACAAGTTGGAATGGTATATCAACCATAGCTACCCAGGAAGAGCTCTCTACTCAGGCCTGGATTGGTCCACCTTCTCTACATTGAGAAGAGAGTGGCTCATTCAGACCATCCAGATCAAGTTGTTTGCCAGGGATGATGACTCTTGCTCTCTCAGGTCCTTCATAGCTGCATACATCTTCTCCAGGGAACATTTCTGCATGGACCTTTGAGGTTCTCAGCAGGTGAAAGATCCCCTACATTTCTATAGTAAGAATAACTCTGTCCCTTCTCTTCTGTAAAGTTAGATTGAGGAAACTGTGTATGGCTAGGATTAATAACATGTTCGATTTGGGTTAGGAATCATTCTGCTGGATGAATAATGGTATAGGGAACCTGTGATATTTATAAGAAGAGGTGAAGGTGAAATATAAGTATGAAAACAGAAATCTAGGTAAGATTTGAAGCCCACAAGGGCATTGGGCCCTTGATGGTGATACTTAGCTTTGAATTACATTCTGCACAGATGTCTCAGATAAATCGACATACAATGGCATAGGACCATTTACTTTGGATGTATGAATGTAGCAGAGAACATCCAGTCAAAGAAGGATAGTCGGCAGGATTGGGAAGGTAGTCGGTAGATTTTGGAAGAAGAGTGAGTATAGGATTTGGACCAAAAGTTCTTTAGCAATAGGGTTTCTGGTAGAGAATGAGTGTAAATGTCAGCACATGTGAAGTCAGTCACAATGATGAACTGTTGAAAATATGTAGGAAAGCTGATATCAATAGAGACATTAGAAAATCAGGCAAAGTATAAAGTGAGTGATAGGATTAGACAATTTCAACAGGCTTGATTGAATATATAATCTTAGAAAGAAACAAATATGTAGTCACCAATATGATTGACATTTGAGAGCATTAGGCAACCCGAAGGTGCATGTTTTAAGTAATCCATGCTCACTTTCCATTTACGTTTTGGTAGAAGAAAAAGTGAGACCTTTGGTTTTTGTGTCCAGAATATTACTGTGATAAAATATATATGTAGATAAGGTGACATGAGTATTTCTTCCACCATTTCTAGGAGCAATATTTGAAGATGCATAAATTAGTATTGGGGGTAAAAATAGGTTTACCCTGTGTCTATGAAAATAGAGATAATGAATGAATAGACCATAATGTGAATAAATAATATAACTGGTTTCAACTTTAAATAATGGATTTAATTGATATCTAAAAATATACAGGAAATCTTATATTGGTATACATACATTCATTCCAATGAATTATACATCTAATGGTAATATTAGGGCTACAGTTTATCAGAAAGAGTGTGTGATTTTTGCTATTATGAGTGAAGGAACACGCGAGCCAGAAGCAAGTTGGCTAGCCTAGATTACTATGTTTACCCGGCAGTTATCAAAGCCACAAAAGCCATGGCTGTGTGAGGGAAAAGCCGACTTCTTCTGTAAGTCATGGGGATGCGAGCATATAGGGGCTGCCTAGTGGAACCCAAATTCATCATCAAATTCAGTACACAGCATTGGCCATATTACCAATTAGACAACCAAAACTGATGGCCCCCAGAGGGGTCTCTAGATCCTCAAATTCTGCCTGACATTTTTAACTACGGCAAGTGCTCAAAAAGGTGGAAGGAAATTCCCCTATGTGGAGGCCTTTTTCCTCCTTCGCTCAAATCCTGAACTATGCTTCCCCAATAGATCCTCACCCTCTGCCTTCTGCTCCAGACGCTCTGCTGTCAAACCCACCTCAGCAACCTGATTTCTCCCCTCCATTACTAGATCAAATACCCAAACCTCCGCCGGTTTTCAGACCATTGCCCCCCTGCTGAGGTAGCAGGTACTGAGGTACTCCTCTACTCACTCACTCCTCTCTTCTCTTGTCAGTGTTCACACCGGGTCCCAACAGGTCCTCTTAGCAGCTAACCAAAAGCCCAAACAGGCTGAGGGAACCCTCAGACCCCTATCCAAGATGTAATAAAAATGGCCTTTGAGGTTGCTTTGTCAACACTGAAAACAGATTACTAAGAATTTAAAGTCCCTCACAGGCTTTTTGATATACTCACTCCCATCTTCCCCTCTGCTCTACCTGTTCTACTGCCCAAGTTTTTCTTGCTAGCAAAATTCCAAACCCATTTCCCATTATTCTTTTACATCTGTCCTTCCTCATTCTGAACTCCACAGAGCTGCTCTCACCCACAGCCTTTCACGTCTTCCCCCTCTGTACCAGGAGCACAGAAAAGTCTTAACTGACCTTCTCCAGAAGTCTTCACCATGGCTGACTTTAGAACTTTCAGCAAAAGAGTCCCTATGAAAGAGTTCAATGTAGATAAACTTCCTCATTTCTTGTTGCCCTGTTCTACTTGCCACTGGCTGGAAAAATCAGCACTCCGAAGCTAGACACCCCCTTACTAGTTTTTCACAAAATATGTGAACAAGGTCTCTGGCCTTGAGTTGGGCCTTCACAGAGATGGCTACATTTCTAAGATAAAGAAGTTACCAACTGGGCTCCATTTTCACAGCTGGCAGAAAGAAAAAAAAAGAGAAGACAAAAGCTCTCCCCCTCTCAGGTGTTCTTAAAAAGTTAACTTGCCCAGAACAGAGGAAATAAAACAGAAACAAAAACTGACTTTTGTGAACTTCTGCAGACCATGAAATTCTGAGTCCCTTTATTTACATGTTGGGTAAAAAATTCTGAAACTACCTAAACTTGGGGTCCAGGGGATTAATTGATTACAACAGAAGCAATGCCTTCTAAATCCATTTGCAACCAAATAGGACTATTTTCCTAGCTTCGGTGCTATCTTAGGTGCCTTGCCGTTTCTGTCCCTACAACAGTATAATTCAATATACTTAAACATTGTTTATGTGTTCATAAAATTGTCAACAGATGTGCTTAATTATTTAATGGTGCAGATGTTTCCCAGAGTGCTCTATCATGACGCAGGTTCATTTAAATTTCAAATAGGGGGCCATAAAACACGGTTCCGCCGGAAACCTGTATCCCTCACTTTAGCCATCCTATTAGGAATAGGAGTTGCTGCAGAGTTGGGCACAGGAACCACTGCCTTAGTCAATGGGACACAACAAATGACTCAATGAGAAGCAGCAATAGACCAAAACTAAAAGATATTTAAAACCTCCATCACAGCTTTACAGAAATCTTTAACCTTTTACAGAACAGGCGACGGTTGGACCTCCTCTTCATGAGAGAAGGGGCCTTTGTGCTGCATTGAGGGAAGAATGTTGTTTTTATTCCGACAATACTGGAGTTGTAAAACAATCTAAGAGTAAATTAAGAAAACGACTTGAAGAGCATCAACCAGAGACAGAGGCCCAAAAAGGGTGGTTTGAGTCTTGGTTCACACAGTCCCCGGGGTTAACTACGCTTTTATCAGCCTTGGCCGGTGCATTAATAATCCTCATATTATTGCTAACTGTAGGGCGCTGTTTGCTCAACCGTGTAGTTTCCTTTCTCCAAGCTCAAATTGGACATGTTAAACTTATGGTAATCAGACAACAATATACCCCACTAGCAGACATAAAATGTGACACCCCCCAGTGATCACTTTTATGATTAAAAGTAACCCGAAGAAGAAGTGGGGAATGAAAAGTTAATAAAATAGGTACTTGCCACTTCCTGTTTTTCTGTATACTTAGCAAAACACTGTTGAAATCTTGAGAACTCTTTGCTAATCATCTTCCCAGAGTGTGATGTCCCCAACTGGCAAACTGCAGAATGTACTCCTTCATACATTTGCACGCACACCGCACACTTGCCCTGACCCATCAATAAACTTCACTCCCTGCCATCTCCAAGGAAAGTATATAAGTTCTGCTTAAGCTGTTCTCAGGGCTCTCTGCTAAATTCAAGTGAACTCTGAGCCGCAGCATGCTGGACCCCCAATAAACAGTTTGCTGTTGCATGAGACTGTCTCTTGGTGGTCTCTTCCTCCAATGCTCGCCCGACCTTTCCATTGGTACAATTATAACTGTGACATTTGCTTTTTTGTGTCCAGAATATTGCTGTGATAAAATGTATATGTAGGTCAGGTGACATGAGTATTTTTTCCCCCATTTCTGGGAGGAATATTTTGAAGGCGAATAAATTAGTATTGGGGGTTTAAACAGGTGTACCGTGTGTCTATGAATATAGAGATAATACATGAATAGACAATACTGTGTATAAATAATATAACTGGTTAAACTGTAAATAATGGATTGAATTGATATCTGAAAATATATAAGAAATAATATATTGATATACAATCATTCATTACAACCAGTTATACATCTAATGGTAATATTATTGTTATGGTTCATCATTTAGAGTGTGTGAGATTTTCTTAAAAAGTAATTATGGAAATCAAAAATAATGTGTTTGGAAAGAAGTCTCATGAAACGATCAGTCAAAAACATGGAGGAATATAGGTGTTCTGAAGTAGAAAGTGATTGAAAGTGAAACAAATGACTATAAATTTGTGAACTTGTGGATGAAATATATATCCAATGATGTGCATAAACTAAAGAAATAGTAATGTAAAAGTGTTGAAAAAAATGAACTTCAAAATACACATCATGTCCCATAGGAGTCTACTTGCATTGATGTTAAACTGGGTCAGTTACTGTAGAAATATTAGGAATTGTATACACCATTCACTGAAGTTAGTTTTCAGTAGAAGGAAACAAATAGGTATTCCAGGTGGCTGAATATTTCTGAGAATAATCTTGTGAAAAGATGATTATAAATCCACGTACTTGAATATGAATGAATTTAGGAAATGTATAAAGATACACATATATTTCAAATTTTGAAAAATCTGGAGAGTGTATATATATATATATATATATATATATATATATATATATATATACAATATATACACACACACACACACACACACACACACAAACACACACAAATATTAAGAGTAGCACTATATGCCAATTGAAATTCACCATGAAAAATATATCATTCACAGATCGAAGATATTCATTGTACTGAACGTGGATTTATGTATAATGTTGTTCAGCTAGGACGCTCACCCATAGGTTGAATTTTCAGTTCCAACAGCATTTATGAGGAGTGATCTCCTCTCACAATTTGTATCTGCCAATTCAGCCACCACACAATAGTGTACGTGTGGTACCAGGTAGGATTCTACATGTGCTTATAAAAATACATGTGATGAATAGGCTACAGTGAAAGGTAGACAGGAATTCACATATTTGTTAACTTTAAAAACACATGGAGAACTATTTAAAAAAAATTGACTAGATTTACAACTCCTACCCTATATAATTCAAAAGGCAAGTCCAACTATACACCATGCCTTTTCTGAACTGCTTCTATTTCAATTCTGTTTGGGTTATTTTTCTCCATCATATTAGGATTAGGTGACAGAGTCTAGTAGGGTATAGGTAAGTGTTAGGGATTCAGTGTTTCAAATGGAAAAGTGGAAAATGAATCCAATGTGTATGCAAATATATGCTACACAAAAATCCTTCCACTCTCATCCAGAACAATTACTTGACATTACCTTCGCCCCAATTAAGACACAATTAGAGGAGAAGAGTAATAAAATCTGTGAATACATATCTCGAATGGATATTTCTCAGGAGTTCATAACTTTGGAGGTGGTAGAGGAGTTTCCAAAAGTAATGGACAGGGTAAAACTCCACAATCATGGAGCACTGTTGGCCTACAGACTTCTTGAGAAACTGCCTCTGAGTTTGGGCACTTGAAATATATGTTGTCAGGAGCTTTTGCTTCCTTTGTAGTGAGACCATCAAAGCTGGGTCTGCATCTATGTGACCTGGAGAACATGGTCTCTTAAATTCCAATGAACATTAAGCAGCAGTGCTGAATTCTCTCTTTGTAGATAACTGTGGTCACTGGGGCTAAGTGATTCCCCATGTGGACTGTGAAGCTATTTGGTCATCCTCCAATTTTTGTTGTGTTTCTTCCTGCTGCACTGGGAGTTTTGTATATGCTTCATGAAATACAAAAAGTTCAACTGGGAAACAGTGATGGAGGGAGTTCTGTCACGTGTCGTGTGTCAGGGTCTGCGGGAGAATGCAACAAACAGTCTTCTATCCCACATTGGTTGCCCCCTTGACCATAACAACCTGATTCTGAACATTGCCCTGAAGTTTTTCCATATAACAAGATGCTTTCTCCATTTAACAAGATGTTCTGCTGGCTGCACCATGTCAGTCACAACCCATTTGGAAGTCAATGGCAGAACCACATGGCCGCAACACAGAAGTTTTATCACACACCTGCAAAACACTGCTCTATGAACAGTAATCAGCAGGCTCCAACTTACTGACATCTCTTTTCTACACCATTATCATGAAACCCAGTCAATCAAGGCACTGTCTGGTACACTCAAATCAGCAACAGGACATCCAAAGATTCTCAAATGGCTCCTGGTCATGGGAATTTCAAAAATGTCATTGTATTTATGTAGCCATTTTTTAAGGATGAAGTTGGAGGAACTGTGGATTTCAATTCATTCAGGAACCATAAAATGATGAGGAAGATCATTTCAATGAAAGCTCTGGAGAACTCTCACAGGCAAGGCTTCCCAACTATTTCTGCCAAGTCTTTCAAAATAAAATCATATGATATCATGGCTGAGATTCCCTGGGCTCTGTGGAAAGCCACCCTTGGTATAGATCTCAGTTTCCAAGGGCGAGTCTCAAGCGTGGCCTCCAAAAATCCCAACACATTTCTTGCCCTCTGTGCTTCACTGATAGAAAAATGTTGTTTTTATGCTGACCATACTGGAGTTGCAAAATAATCCATGGGTCAATTGAGAAAAAGACTTGAAGAGCGCCAGAGAGAAAGGGAGATTCAACATGGGTCTTTTGAGTCATGGTTTACTCAGTCTCCCTGGTTAACTACACTTCTATTAGGCTTACCGGGACCCCTGATCATCCTTATGGTGTTGCTAACTGTGGGAACTTGTTTGCTTAACCGCATAGTTTCCTTTCTCCAGGCTCAAATTGGACAGGTAAAACTCATGGTAATCAGACAGAAATACGCTCCACTGGGAGAAATAGAATGTGAGACCCCGCAATAATTATGACTCATTATTTTTAAGATTAAAAGTAGTCAGAAAAAGGAGTGGGAAATGAAAGAATAAAAGAAATTGAAATTGAAACGTAAAGAACCAGGTTTTATAAAGCTTCCAAGTTGCACTAAGAACCTGAAATTCCTGTGGCATTTAAGACAATTCCCAGAACTGCCCTTTAGATGTGTGCTGAAATCTTCCCTGACCACCTAGTTAAATAACAACCCCTTCCCAGAAACCATGCAGATCTGCACGTATATATCTCAGGGCTTCAACAAATTAGTTTAAATGTATAGCCCTTCTCAGGGCTGACCAATCATCCCCTGCCCGGCATGCTCCCGCCAATAAATTTGCTTATCATGTTTTAGAGTTGTTATTTGATTTTCCCTTGGTATATGATGATTTGCTAAAGAAGATATGATGTATGTAAAGTCGCTGCCCTCTCTAAAGAATGTATATAAACTTTGCTCAAGTTATTCTCGTGGCTCTTTGTTCTTTGCTCCTCAGAAGTGAGCTCTGAGCCCCAGCATGCTGGACCACCAATAAACCCTTTGCTGTTGCATGAGACATTCTCTTGTTGGTCTTTTCTTCTGAGGTTCGCCCGACCTTTACCGTTCCTGATTTCCATCAAGTGAGAATAGGGATTCTTTGGGACAAATGAGTTCTTCCAGGCACTGCAGAGGCTAGCCCATATGTGCTTGGGTTTTCTCATGACTCCAAATCCCATAAAAAATTTATACCTGACAGTCAGTAGGCCTCAAATTGGAGAAGCAGAGCAGTATTAATGGCAGGGCTACTTGATCATTCCTGGTTCAAAGGAAGGGTGTCCAAGCCACCCTGACTTTAGGCAAATGAGGGGCAAGGGAGCTTTTTTTGGACACTGTCTTGGGCTGTGCCCCTCATGGCAAATTCCAGCCAGAGGTTATGATGAGTGTCTATATGGAAGAAGATGAGGCCCATGTGGGAGTGTTTTGGTTTTAATTGTGGTCATTTGTGTGGTGGTTGGAAGAGATGACTGGGTCCACCTGGGCCTGAACTCTGGTGTGATTCCCCTTAGAGATTAAGTTGTGGAATTTATCTCAGAGAAGTATTGCCATGAATTGTGTTGAGATTTTAGTAGGCCACGCATGAGTGTTGCCCTTGGAAACTGAGATGAGGGTCACTTTCCACAGAGCACTGGGAATCTCAGCCAGGATATCACATGATTTTATTCTGAAAGACTTGGCAACCATAGTTGAGAGTCAAAACACACATGGACCTCATATGTAAACCTCAATGGTCCTGGCTTCGTGTGACCTTTTGGCCACTCTTTGGGAAGCTTTGCCTGTGAGAGTTCTCCAGAGATTTCATTGAAATGAGCTTCCTCAACATTTACTGGCTCCACAATAAATTGAAACTCACAGTGCCTCCAACTTCATACTTGAAAAATGGCTAGATAAATACCATGAAATTTTTGAAATTTCCATGACCAGGTGGCACTGGAGAACCTTTGAATGTCCTGTTGCAGTTCAAGAGTATACCACACAGTGACTTGATTGACTGGGTTTCATTAAAATGGTGTAGAACAGAGATGCCTGTAGTTGGAGACTGCTGAGTAGTGGGACTAGAGCAGTGGTGGGCAGGTGTGTGAAAAAAAATAAAAATAAAAAAAAACATCTGTTGTGGGGCCATGTGGATCGGCCATTGGCTTCCAAATGGCATGTTACTGACATAGTGCAGATAGCAGACCATTATATGTAAAGACATGTTGTTATATGGAGAGGTTTCAGGGCAATGTTCAGAATATGGTTGATATGGACAAGGGGGCAATGGGGCAAGCTATGAGGGATAGAACACTGCTTGGTGCATTGTCCTGCAGACCCTGACACACCACACGTTACAGAACTTTCTCCAGCATGTGTCCCAGTTGAACTCCTTTTATTTCATTAAGCAACTACGAAACTCCCAGTGCAGCAGCAAGAAACACCACGAAAAGTGGAAGATGACCACATGGCTTCACAGTCCACACGGGGAGACACTTAGCCCCCAGTGTCCACAGATTACATACAAAGAGAGAATTCAGCACTGCTGCCTCATGTTCATTGGAAAATAAGAAGCCATGTCTTCCAGGTCACATAGTTGCAGACCCATCATTGATGGTGTCACTACAAAAGAAACTAAAGCTCCTGACAACAACATATATTTCAAGTGCCCAACCTCAGAGGAAGTTTCTGAAGAAGTCTTAATACCGGCAGAGCTCCATGTTTGTGGAGTGTTTACACTGTCCCTTACTTTTGGAAACTCCTCTACCACCTCCAAGGTTGTGAACTCCTGAGAATTTTCCATTTCAGATATGTATTCACAGATTTTCTAACTCTTCTTCTTAATTGTGTCTTACTTTGTACGAAGGTAATGTCAAGGCATTGTTCTGAATGAGAGTGGGAAGATTTTTGTGCAGCACATATTTGTAAACACATCAGATAATTTTTCCAATTTTCCATTCGAAATACTGAATCCCTGTCATTATCTCATAAACTACTAGGCTCTGACTACTAATCTTAATATGATGGAGAAAAATAACCCAAACAGAATAGAAATACAAGCAGTTCAGAGGAGGCATGGTGTATAGTTGGACTTGCCTTTTGCATGTTATAAAATATGGGAATTCCTGTCTCCCTTTCGCTGTAGCCTATTGAGCACATGTATTTTTATATGCACACATAGAATTCTACCTGGTACCACACGTACATTCTTGTGAGGTGGTTGACTTGGCAGATACAAATTGTGAGAAGAGATCACTCCTGTTAAACACTTTTGGAACTGAAAATTCAACCTATGAGGGAGTATCCTAGATGAACAACATAATACATAAATCCATGTTCAGTAAAATGAATATTTTTTGATCTGTGGATGATATATATTTCATGGTGAATATGGTTTTGTTCATATATTGCTACTTTTTAATTTCTGTGTGTGTATTTTAATGTCTGTATATATATATATATATATATATATATATATATATATATTCCAGATTTTTCAAATACGAAATATATGTGTCTTATTATACACTCCCTAAATAAATTCATATTTATGTGTGTATCTATAATCAACTTTTCACAAGTTTATTCTCATAAATATTCATCCTCCAGAAATACATATTTGTTTCCTAGTACTGAAAATGAACTTCAGTGAAAGATACATCTAAATCGTAATATTTCTATAGTATCTGACCCAGGTTAACATCAATGCAAGTAGATTCCTATGGGACATGATGTGTATTTTAGGTTTATTTTTATTCACCAGTGGTACATTACTATTTCTTTAGTTTATACACATCATAGGATATATATTTAATCCACATGTTCACAAATTTATAAGCATTTGTTACACTTTCAATCACTTTCTGCTCAGAACACATGTATTCTTCCAGTATTCTTGACTGGTCTTTTCATGAGACTTCATTCCAAATACATTATTTTCGATTTCCAAAATCACTTTTGATGCAAAACTCACACACTCTTTATGATAAACCATAACCCTAATATTACCGTTAGATGTATAACTGGTTGGAATGAATGTATGAATATCAATATAAGATATCCTGTATATTTTCAGATATCAATTCAATCCATTATTCAATGTTGGAACCCGTAATATTATTCATTCACAGTATGGTCTATTCATGCATTATCTCTATATTCGTAGACAGAGAACACCTAATTGTACCTCCAATACTAATTTATATGTCTTCAAAATATTGTTCCAATAAATGGTGGAAGAAATACTCATGTCACCTGATCTACATATATATTTTACCACACTAAAATTCTGGACATAAAATGCAAAGTTCACACTTATGATCTTACCAAAACCTAAATGGAAATTGAGCATGGATTACGAAAAACATCCATGTCCAGTTTGCCTAATGCTCTCAAATGTCAAGCCTATTGGTGACTACATATTTGTATCTTCCTGTAATAATATATTCAAACCCAACCCTGTTGAAAATGTCTAATCCTATCACTCACATTATACTTTGGCTGATTTCCTAATATCTCTATAGTTATCCGCTTACCTACATATTTTCCCCAGTTCATCATTGTTACTGATTCTTCACATGTGCTGATATTTACATTCACTCTCTAACTGAAAACCTATTGCTAAAGAACTTTTGGTCCAAATCCTATACTCACTCTTCTTCCTAAACATACCGACTATCTTCCTAATCCTACCGACTATACATGTTTGAGTGAATGTTCTCTTCTACAATTGATCATCCATGGTACAAGGTCCTATGCCCATGATTACTAATTTATCTGAGACATCAGTGTGGAACGTAATTCAAAGCTAAGTACCCCAATCAAGGCCCCAATGCCCTTCTGAGCTTCAAATTTTACCTAGATTTATGTTTTAATACTTATATTTCACCTCTATATTCTTATAAATATTGGAGGTTGCCAATACCACGAATCATCCTGCAGAATGATTCCTAACCCAAATGGAACATGTTATTAACCCCAACCATACACTGTTCCCTCAATCTAACTTTACAGTAGAGCAAGGACAGAGTTGGTATTAAAAAATAGGAATGTAGGGGAACTTCCACCTGCTGAGAACCACAAAGGTCAATGCAGAAATGATTCCTGGAGAAGATGTAGGCAGCTATGAAGGACCTGAGAGAGCAAAAGTCAGCCTCCATGCAAACAACCTGGTAAGGATGAAGGGTTGTGTCTGAATCAGCCTCTTTCTACTTAATGTAGAGAAGATGGATCAAACAAGGCCTGTGTGGAGAGCTGTTTCCGGGCGCCTATGGTTGGTATACCCTTCTAACTTGTGAAAGTGTCTCAGGAATTAGGGGCAGCCTCCATCTCATGGGACCCTTGGAAGCAACTGTTAGCACCAAGTGGTTGCCAAGGCAGTGACCTCATTCAGTTCCTGAAGGAAGTATCCTCACCTCACTTTCTGGGTGATCAAAGTCTCTTAACTTGGGATCCAGGAAGCCAGGCACCAAGTGCCAGTGGTCTAACTTGTTTGGATTTACCAAGGACAGAGTCAGTCTTGGTACCTACTGATGTGAGGATGGACAAATGTCACAAAAGCTATGAAGAGGGGCCTATCCTAAGAAAGCAGGTAGTGGCTCACTGCTGGCTCCTGACAACTTCACAGAATTGGACAATGAGACCAAATCTGACACATGACAGGCTATTTCAGGGAAACATAGTATGGCCCAACAGTCAGAGGACATTCTGGATATACACAGACCTACATGGGAGAAGAAGGTGCCTTTGTGGGTGTGGGTGTGGGTTTGTGGTTTTTTCTCATGTTCTGAGAATAGGTAGGAAAGGCAGTTTGTTTGGTTTGGAGTGGACTGATTCTAGTAAGTCGTTTGAGAAGGCGAGTGTTTCTAAGTCTGTGTATCCCACTGTGTCCGTGGTTGTAGACATTAGAAAAGATAATGCATCAATGAATATGTCCTGTCTAGGAGAAAGCTTCCCAGAATTCATCTTGCCCAATTTATGAATGGACTAACGCTTGACTTATGGATGGACAACACCTACTATCTTCCTAAGTTACTGTTTTCTTCCTGAATTCTGGCCACTCTCCAGAATAGGCTCATGGAATTTTGTCCAAGATATGTACCACCTCAAAGCTCTGTGACATGTCCATGTACTGGATAGCTGAAGGGAATGGGAGCATTTCAGAAAACTCAGATATTAATGTGACCAAGAAAGTCTCAGTGGAGAAACCCAGCTTTGGGCCTTTTGTTACCTATTGTTCTGTTGCCCTGAATGTCATTAAGGTCTTTGCTTCTGCCCCCCCCCCACTTTTTGAAGCCTGAAGAAAACAGTTTTCACACTGAAATAAAAGGGCATCCCTTGTGGCTCTTTGCTTAATTGCTTTTGAAAGGGATGTTTCTGAATCAGCCTCTTGGCCCTCTGTGAGGCAGTGGCTTAGAGTCTCACCACCTGATGGATCTAAAGGAAGATCCCATGGGTGCATCCCAAACCAAAATGGCCAAAAGAGCAATCATTGTGGATGAAGTTTCTCGCCTTCCTCTGTTAGGTCCTTACCTCCATCAAGTGAGAATAGGGATCCTTTGGGTCAAATGAGTTTTTCAAAGCCCTACAGAGGCTAGCCCATACGTGGTTGGTTTTTCTCATGACTCCAATTAACTTAAAGAATCTAAACCCCACAGTAAATAGGCCTCAAATTTGAGAAGCAGAGCAGTATTAATGGCAGGTCTATTTGATCACTCCTGGTTCAAAGGAATGATGTCCAGGCCACCATGACTTTAGGCAAAAGAGGGGCAAGTGAGGTTATTTTGGACACTGTCTTGGGCTGCACCTCTCATGGAAACTTCCAGCCAGAGGTTATGAGGAGTGTCTATATGGAAGAAGGTGAGTGCCATGTGGGAGTGTTTTGGTTTTAATTGTGTTCATTTGTTTGGTGGTTGGAAGAGATAACTGGGTCCACCTTGGCTTGAACTCTGGTGTGATTCCCCTTAAAGACTGTGTTTTGGAACTGACCTCAGAGAAGGTACAAAGTCCTATGCCATTGTATATCGATATTTCTGGGACATTTCTGCAGAACGTTATTCAATGCTAAGTATACCAATCAAGGGCCCAATGAACTTCTGGGCTTCAAATCTTACCTAGATTTCTGTTTTCATACTTATTTTGAAAGGTTAATAAAATAGGTAATTGACACTTCCTGTTTTTCTGTATGCTTAATAAAATACTGTTGAAATCTTGAGAACTCTTTGCTATTCATGTTCCCAGAATGTGCTGTCCCCAACTGCCAAACTGCAGAATGTACTCCATCACACAGTTGCACAAAACCACCCACTTGCCCTTGCCCATCAATAAACTTTCCTCCCTGCCCTCTCCAAGGAAAATATATAAGCACTTCTTAAGCTGTTCTCAGGGCTCTCTGCTCTATTCAAGTGAGCTCTAAGCCCTTACATGCCGGACCCGCAATAAACCCTTTGCTGTTGCATGAAACAGTCTCTTGGTATTCTCTTTCACTGACCCTCGCCCGACCTTTACATTTGGTGGCCCCAGCGAGGTCCGGTCACCGCAGATGAAAGACACCCAATGGGCTCCTCTGGGGTTAAATAAGGCCCCTCTTTCTGGTTTCAGGTTTCAGGTTAGGATTTGGCAAAATGGCTATCAGTGAAGAGAGTGTGCTCTCTATGAGTGTGCCTGACAGACATGTCACAGAGCCACAGGCCATGTCCCTGGGGAATGGAGTCAGGAAATCGAGGAACAATAGTCTCCTCAACTCAGAGCTATTTTGTTTTGGATTCGGTATTGCCAGCCCATCGGGTTTTGCCGGCTACTCAGTTTTGGTCTCAGTATTGGACGTCCATTGCCTGTCTTTATTGTCTTGTCTTTTCTGTGTCATGTGTCGTTGCTTTCAATGTCTGTGTATCTTTCATTATGGGACAGAGCACTTCAATGCCTCTGTCCCTGACCCTTGATCACTGGACCAAAGTCTTCTTAAGGGCTCAGAATCTTTCTTTTTCAGTAAAACGCTAAACCTGGCAGATTCTGTGCCTCAGAATGACCCGCCTTTGGAGTCAGAGGGCCCCCAGAAGGATCTTTCTACTTCGCACTAATTCAAAAAGTCAGAGATATTGTCTTTCAGCCGGGGTCACAAAGCCATCCAGATCAACAGTCGTATATGTTAACTTGACAAGACCTCTGCAAATCTCCTCCTCCATGGGTGAAGCCTTTCCTTGTCCCTGCCCCCACTCCTACTCCTTCCCCCATGATTCTATCTCTCAAACTCTCTGCTCCTTTTCCTCCACCCTCTTTTCTCCCTGTGTCTCAAGACTCTACTGGACTCTCCTCCCCCTCCTTATCTTCGGCCCTTGTCCCCCAACACCCAAAACCCTCTAAGTGATTCCCCTTCTGCTGACTCAGCCTCTCCATCATTCGAGGAAGCTAGGCTGGACAATGCCATCCCGATGACTCTCCCATGGAACACACAGCCCCTCCTTCCCAGGAGAAAGCTGTCCCGGCTAAAAGAACTCAAAAAACTCGCCGGCGTTTTCACACCTGCCTACTTGGAATGACTGCCAACAACTCCTAGAGACTCTCTTCATGACAAAGGAATGAGAGAAAAACCTCCTGGAAGCTAGAAGAAAATATCCTCGTACCAGATGGGTGATCGACACAACTTTCCAACATACTCAAAGCCGGCTTCCCCTTGAACCAACCGAACTGGGACGACAACACCTGTGAAGGTAGGGAGCATCTTTCCACTTATTGCCAGGCTCTAATAGCAGGTCTCCAAGCGGCCGCTAGGTGAGCAACTAATTTGGTCAAGGTAAGAGTGATTATTCAAAGGCCTGATAAATCTCCCTCTATGTTTCTAGAGAGAATTATGGAGGCATATATGAGATATACTCCTTTCGATCCTCAGGCAGAGGATCAAAAGGCATCTGTCATGATGGCCTTAATTTGGCAAGCTGTCATGGTTATTAAAAAAAAGTTAAAAGAGAGATTTAGTCAGAGAAGCCAAGAAAGTATACTATAAGAGAGCAACAGGGAGAAAGAAAGAGAGCAAATGGAGGATGAGAGAAGCAAAAGACAGACTAAGGCATTGACTAAGGTCCTGGTTACAACAGCAAATAGGCCAGAAATTAAGAAACAGGGTGACAGGAAGGGATACCTGGGCCCACGCCAGAGGCCACCCCTTGCCTCAGATCAATGTGCCTACTGTAAAGAAAAAGGACACTGGGCCAAAGAGTGCCCTAGAAAGAGACAGCCATGCCAGGCAGCCATTCTGAGTCTGGAGGATGACTAAGAAGGTCAGGGCTCAGATCCCTTCCCCTAGCTCAGGGTGACTTTTGAAGTGGAGGGGACCCAAGTAAACTTTGAAGTGAATACAGGAGCAGTATACTCAGGCCTCAAGGCCCCATTGGGCCCTCTATCAAATAAAAGGTCTGTAGTTCAAAGGGCTAATGGAAGAAAATATCGGGCTTAGACAAATAAGAGGAACATGGACCTGGGGAAAGGAGAAATCCATCACTCCTTCCTAGTAATCCCAGGATGCCCGGACCCATTGATGGGCAGAAATCTGCTCAGCAAGCTCCGGGCCAAAATAACTTTTAACCCTGAAGGGCCCCAAATGAAATTTCTAAATCCTTCAGTAAAAACTCCTATAGTCACGGCTCTAACTATATTAGCAGAAGATGAACATCCACTCTTCACACCCCCTAAGACTGATCAAACAGGTAAACTACCCCAGAAATGGATAACAGATTACCCAGATGCATGGGCAAAGACTGCTGGGTTAGGCCTGGCCTTTAAACAACCTCCAATAACAGTGGAGTTAAAAACCTCAGCTTCCCCAATCAATGTCAAAAAATATCCTCTAAGCAAAAAAAGCTAAAGATGGGATAAGGCCCCATATTCAGAAATATCTGGCCATAAGGGTCCTAAGGCCCTGTTAATTGGCCTGGAACAATCCTGTGCTACCAGTAAAAGAAGCCAGGAACTGGGGACTATCACCCGTTCAAGACCTAAGAGAGATTAACCACAGAGTGCAGGACATTCACCCCATGGTACCTAATCCGTACAATCTACTTAGCACTCTGAAACTTGAGCGGAAATGGTATACTGTTATGGACTTAAAAGATGCTTTCTTTTGCTTGCCTCTGCAAAAAGATAGTCAGTTGCTGTTTGCTTTCAAGTGGGTAATCCCAGAAACCGGAACGTCTGGTCAACTAATTTGGACTAGACTCCCACAGGGGTTCAAAACTCCCCTACTCACTTTGATGAAGCCCTCCACAGAGATCTCAACAACTTCAGAACTACACACCCCGAAGTCAACCTGATTTAATAGGTGGATGACTGGCAGCCAACACCAAGGAAAACTGTGAGTCTGGGACCCAAGCACTATTATGCGACCTTGCTTAACTCAGGTATAGAGCTTCTGCCAAAAAGGCCCAAATTTGCTAGCATAAAGTAATCTTCCTGGGCTATTCCCTTAGGGGCAGTAAACGATGACTCACTGAGCCCAGAAAACAAACCGTTGTGCAGATACCACCGGCATCAAACAGGAGAAAACTCAGAGAGATTCTTGGGACTGCTGGCTTTTGCAGGTAATGAATACCTGGGTTTGCGTCCTTAGCTGCTCCTTTATACCCAGTGTTAAAGGGAGATGCCCAATTCCAATGGACCCCTGAGCACCAGCAAGCTTTTGATAACATTTAAGGATACTGACACTGAACGCCTCAACTTCATCAAGCTCAGCCTGCAATTACAGAAGGCCCTACACTACGTTAAAAATATACATCAACTCACTCACCTTGGTTCAAAGACATTGCCGGCATTTCTGAAGGATCAAGAACAGAGTTTTCCACTAACTGACTCACAGCGAAAGGAAATAACTGAACGGGTAACAAAAGCCTGTTGGGTCCATCAATTGGTTAATGCTTACCTTTCCAAGTTTCCTAGATGAAAGCACCTACGAGGAATCAGACCGGGACAATTCTGGGAAGTAGACTTTACTGAAATTAAGCCAACAAGTTATGGACTTAAATACCTCCTAGTCTTTGTAGATGCATTTTCAGGATGGATTAAAGCCTTCCACACACACACAAAAAAAAAAACATAAAAAAAACAAAAAAATAACAACAACAACAACAACAACAAAAACGGCCCAAATGGTTTTCAAGAAGATTCTGAAAGATATTTTTCCAAGATATGGTCTGTCTAAGGTAATAGGGTCTGATAATGGACCCAGGTAACTCAGGTGTTAATGAGGATCCTGTGGATTAGTTGGAAGTTACATTATGCTTATATATCCCAGAGCTCAGGACAGGTTGAAAAAATAAATAGAACCATTAAAGAGACTTTACTAAAATAAAGCTTAGAGACCGGCATAAAAGATTGGACTATGCTCCTGCCTTATGCACTGTTTCATGTGAGAAATACTCCCTCTGTTTCTTTGTTTAACCTCACCCCCTATGAAATTCTCTATGGTGCCCCTCCTCCAGTAAGGGACCTAACCTTAACTCTAAGACCTAAATATCCCTTACACACCTCCTTGCTTGATAGACTTAAAGCCATTGAAAGAACTCAGCGATACCGGTGGAAACAGCTTGCCACTGCCTACCAACCTGGGGACGAGGTGACTCCACATCAATATCAATTAAGAGACTTCATCTACATAAGATGACATCAAGTGTCATCCCTGGAACCTTGATGGAAAGGAACATATCAGGTGCTACTTAAAACACCTACAGCGGTAAAAGTAGAGGGAATCACTTCCTGGATCCATGCCTCTCATCTCAAACCTTGGCCGTGTCCAGACTCTGGCTGGAAACTGGAGAAGACTGGTAACCATTTCAAATTGCGTATTCGCCATGTGGATAAGGCTATAGACTCTCCCCTTGGCCACCAGTAGTTCTAACCCTCATCATCCCATTCAGCAGCGATGGCTGATCACAAATCCTACTACACAAGAAGTATGGTCTATCTCGCATACAGCCCCCTTAGGGACCTGGTGGCCATCTCTCCACCCAGATATTTGTCAGCTGGCTATAGGTCTTTCCTATTGGGATATCCCCGATGAAGTGGATCCCACTAAAATTTCACCAAATCTCTTCTGTACCATAATAAATGGAAACAAACATTATGGATGCAGGGACACATGAGCCAGATTCAGCTTGGCTAGCCTAGATTACTATATTTGCCCGGGGGACTATCAAAGCCACAAACAGTCATGGCTGTGTGGGGGAAAAGCCGACTTCTTCTTTAAGTCATGGGGATGTGAGCATACACGGGCTGCCTGGTGGAACCCAAAATCCTCATCAAATTCAGTAGACAGCATTGGCCATATTACCAATTAGACAACCAGAAACTATGTCCCCCAGCGGGGTCTCTAATTCTCAAAATCTGTGTGACATTTTTAACTTCGGCAAGTGCTCAAAAAGGGAAAATTCCTCTATGTGGAGTCCTTTTCCCTCCTTCGCTCACATCCTGTACTATGCTTCTCCCATAGTTCCTCACTCTCAGCCTTCTGCTCTGGACTCTCTGCTGTCACTCCCACATCAGCAACCTGATTTCTCCCCTCCAATTACTAGATCAAAAACCCAAACCTCCACCAGTTCTCAGACCATTGCCCCCTTGCTGAGGTAGCAGATACTGAGGTACCCTTCCACCCACTCACTCCTCTCTTCTACTGTCAGTGCCTGCACTGGATCCCACCAGGTCCTCTAACAAGCTAACCCAAAGCTCAAACAAGCTGAGAAGGGCCCTCAGACCCCTATCCTAGATGTAATGAAAATGGCCTTTAAAGTTGCTTGGCCATCACTGAAAAGAGGTTACTAAGAATTTAAAGTCCCTCACAGGCTTTGTGGGGTACTCACTCCCATCTTCCCCTCTGCTCTACCTGTTCTACTGCTCAAGTTTTTGTTGCTAGGAAAATCCTAAAACCCTTTCCCATTATTCTTTTACATCTCTCCTTCCTCATTCTCAGATCCACGGAACTTCTCTCAGCCTTGCCTTCCCCGTCTTCCCCCTCTGTACCACGTCCACAGAAATGTCTTAAATGACCTTCTCCACAAGTCTTCACCAAGGCTTACTTTAGGTCTTTCAGAAAAAGAGTCCCTCTGAAAGAGTTCAATGGAGATAAACTTCCACTTTTCATCTAGCCATGTTCTACTTGACCACTGGTTGGAAAAATCACCACTCCTAAGCTAGACACCGACTTACTAGTTTTTCACAAAATATGTGAACGATGCCTCAGCCCTTGAGCTGGTTCTTCACAGAGATGGCTACATTTCTAAGATAAAAACTTACCAACTGGGGTCCATGGTGACAGCTGGCAGGGAGAAAATAAAGAGGCAAAAAAGCTGTCCCGTTCCAAGGTGTCCTTGAAAAGTTAACTTACCCAGAACAGAGGAAAAAAAAAAACTAAAACAAAAACTGCTTTTTGTAAACTTCTGCAGACTGTGGACTTCTGAGCCCCTTCCCTTACATGTTGGGTACAAATTCTGAAACTACCGAAACTTCGGGTTCAGGGGCTTAATTGATTAAAACAGAAGCAATGCCCTCTGAATCCAGATGCAACCAAATAAGACTGTTTTCCTCTCTTTGGTGCTATCTTAGTTGCCTCAACTTGTCCATCCCTACAACAGTATAATTCTATACACTTAAAAATTATTTATGTTTTCATAAAATGGTCAATAGATGTGATTAATTATGTAATGATGCAGATGTTTTCCAGAGTGCTCTATCATGAAGCAGGTTCATTTAAAGATCAAATAGGGGGGCATACAACCCGGTTCTACAGGGAACCTGTATCCCTCACTTTAGCCATTCTATTAGGAATAATAGTTGCTGAATGGGTGGGCACAAGAACAACTGCCCTAGTTCATGGGACACAACAAAGACACCATTAGAAGCAGAAATAGACCAAAGCTTAAAGACATTAAAAAACTCCATCACAGTTTTAGAGGAATCTTTAACCTCTCTCTCTCTCTGAAGTTGTTTTACAGAACAGGTGAGTGTTGAACCTCCTCTTCATGAGCGAAGGGAACCTTTGTGCTTGCATTGAGAAAAGAATGTTGTGTTTATGCTGGCAATACTGGAGTTGTAAAAGAATCTATGTGTAAATTAAGAAAACGACTTGAAGAGCATCAAAGAGGGACAGAGGCCCAAAAAGGGTGGTTTGAGTCTTGGTTCACACAGTCCACCTGGTTAATTATGCTTTTATCTGCCCTGGCCAGTCCATTAATAATCCTCATATTATTGCTAACTGTAGGACCCTGTTTGCTCAACCATTTAGTTTTCTTTCCAACCCAAATCGAACCTGTTATTAACCCTAACCATACAATGTTCTCTCAATCTAATTTTACAGAAGAGCAGAGACAGAGTTGGTCTTACAATACAGGAATGCAGGGGATCTTCCAACTGCTGAGAAACTAAAAGGTCCATGCAAAAATGATCCCTGGAGAAATGGTAAGCAGCTATGAAGGAACTGAGAGAGCAAAAGTCATCTCCCATTGCAAACTACCTGGTCAGCATGAAGGGATGTGTCTGAATCAGCCTCTCTCTTCTTAATGTAGACCTGAAGGACAAAACCAGGCCTGTGTGGAGAGCTGTTCCCGGTTACCAATGATTTGTATACCATTCTAACTTGTGAAACTGTCACAGGAATTAGGGGCAGCCTCCATCTCATGGGACCCTTGGAAGCAATTGTTAGGACAACGTGGTTGCCAAGGCAGTGACCTCATTCAGTTCCTGAAGGAAGTGACCTCACGTCACTTTCTTGGTGATGAAATTCTCTCAACTTGAAATCCAGGAAGCAAGGCACCCACAGCCAGTCCCAGTCCCAGTCCCAGTGGTTGAACTTATTTTGATTTACCAAGGACAGCCTCAGTCTTTCTTAGGACCTACTGATGTGAGGATGGCCAAATGCAAGGAAAGCTATGAAGAGGGGCCTTTCTTGAGAAAGCAGGTAGTGGCTCACCACTGGCTCCTGACAATTTCACAGAGTTGGCCAAGGAGACCAGATCTGAGAAAGAACAGGCCATTTCTGGGGAACATAGTATGGCCTACCAGTCAGAGGACACTCTGGATAGTCACAGACCTACATGGGAGAAGGAGGTGTCTTTGTGGTGTGGGTGTGGGTTTGTGGTTTTGTCTCATGTTCTGAGAATAGGTATGAATGGAGGTTTGTTTGGTTTGGAGTGAACTATTTTTAGTAAGTCGTTTGACAAGGCGAGTGTTTCTGTGTCTGTGTATCCAACTGTGTCCATGGTTGGAGACATTAGAAAAGAGAATGCATCAATGGAAGTGTCCTGTCTAGCAGAAACTTTCCCAGCATTCATTCTGCACAATTTATAAATGGACTGCAGATTTCCTTATTGATGGGCAGCACCTGCTATCTTACTAAGTTCCTGTTTTCTTCCTGAATTCTGGCCACTCTCCAAAATAGGCTCATGGTTTTGTGTTTAAGATATATACAACCTCAAAGCTCTGTGACATGAGCATGTACTGGGTAGCTGAAGGGATTGGTAAGCACCTCAGAGAACTCAGATATCAGTGTGACCAGGAAAGTCTCAGTGGAGAAACCCTGCTCGAGGCTTTTTGTTTACCTATTCTTCTGTTGCACTGAATGTCAGGAAGGTCTTTTCTTCAGGCCACCTCTTTGTGAAGCTTGAAGAAAACAGTTGTCAAATGGAAATGAATGGGCATTACCTGTGGCTCTTTGCTTAATTTCTTTGAAAAGGATGTGTCTGAATCAGCCTCTTGGCCCTTTGTGATGCTGTGGCTTAGATTCTCATCTCCTGATGGATCCAAATAACGATCCCATGTGTACATCCAAAACCAAAATGGCCAAAAGAGCAGTCTTTGTGGATGAAGTCTCTCGCCTTCCTTTGTAACTTTCCTGACCTCCATCAAGTGAGAATAGGGATCCTTTGGGTCAAATGAGTTCTTCAAAGCCTTGCAGAGGCTATCCCATAGGTGCTTGGGTTTTCTCATTACTCCAATTCACATAAAGAATCTGAACCCCACAGTCAGTTGGCCTCAAATTGAAGAAGTGGAGCAGTACTAATGGGAAGCCTATTTGATCTCTCCTGGTTCACAAGAAGGCCACCCCGACTTTAGGCAAATTAGGTGCAAGAGAGCTTATTTTGGACACGATCATGGGCTGTGCCCCTCATGGAAAACTACAGCCAGAGGTTATTATGAGTGTCTATATTGAAGAAAATGAAAGCTGTGTTGGAGTGTTTTGGTTTAAATTGTGGTCTTTTGTTTGGCTGTTGGAAGAGATGAATTGGTCCACCTGTTCTTGAACTCTGGTGTGATTCCCTTAGAGACTGAGTTCTGGAACTGACCTCAGAGAAGTACTGCCATGAATAGTGTTGGGATTTTTGGAAATCTGGCATGAGTGCTGCCCTTGGAAACTGAGATCTAGGCCCAGGGTGGCTTTCCACGGAGCACTGGGCCTCTCAGCCTGGATATCACATGATTTGACTCTGAAAGACTTGGCACCTATAGTTGAGAGTCAAAAATCATATGGACCTCACATTCTAGACCTAAATGGGCCTTACTTTATGTAACTTTTTGGTCACTCTTTGGGAAGCCTTATCTGTTAGTGTTCTCCAGAGCTTTCATTGAAATGAACTTCCTCACTAGTTAATCGTTCCTGAATGAATTGAAACCCTAAGTGCCTCCAACTTCATTTTTGAAAAATGGCTAGATAAATACCATGATTTTTTTAAAAATCCCATGGCCAGGTTGCCCTGGAGATTTTTGGATGTCCTGTTGCCGATCATGAGTGTACCAGACAGTGCCTTGATTGACTGGTTTTATGAAATTGGGTGTAGAACAGAGATTCCAGAGAGTTGGAGCTTGCTGAGTAGTGGGCCTAGAGCAGTGGTTTGCAGGTTTGTGATAAAACATCTGTGTTGTGGACATGTGGATGTGCTATTGGCTTCCAAATGTCTTGTGACTGATATGGTATTGCAAGCAGTCACTTATATGTAAAGGCATCCTATTATATGGAGCGGTTTCAGGGATATGTGGGATAGAAGCCTTCTTGGTGAATTCTCCTGCAGACCTTGACCCAGCACACGTGACAGAACTCCATTCAGCACTGTGTCCCATTTGAACTCCATGTATTTTGTGATGCAAATACCAAACACCCAGTGCAGCAGCAAGAAACACCACGAAAAGTGGAGGATAAATAAATGGCTTCACAGTCCACAAGGGGAGACACTTAGCCCCCAGTGGCCACAGTTTAATTAAAATGAGAGAAATCTGTTGTGCTACCTCATGTTCATTGGAAAATAAGAAACCATGTCCTCCAGGTCTTTAACCAAAACAAGTCAGAGGACACTCTGGATAGTCACAGACCTACTTGTGGGAAGTAGGTGACTTTGTTGGTGTGGGTGAGGGTTTATGGTTTTGTCTCATGTTCTGAGAATAGGTAGGAATGGACGTTTGTTTGGTTTGGAGTGAAGAGTTTCTGTAAGTCCTTTGACAAGGCGAGTGTTTCTATGTCTGTGTATCCCACTCTGTCAGTGGTTGTAGACATTAGAAAAGAGAATGCATCAATGGATGTGTTCTGTCTAGTAGAAAGCTTCCCAGCATTCATCCTGCCCAATTTATGAATGGACTGCAGCTTGCCTTATCGATTGACAACACCTGCTAACTTCCTAAGTTCCTGTTTTCTTCCTGAATTCTGGCCACTCTCGAGAATAGGCTCATGGTTTTGTGTCCAAGATGTGTACCATCTCCAAGCTCTGTGCCATAGACATGTACTGGATACCTAAAAGGAATGGCGAGCATCTCAGAAAACTCAGATATCAGTGTGACCAGTAAACTCTCAGTGGAAAAACCGTGCTTTAGGCCTTTTGCTTACCTATTGTACTGTTGCCCTGAATGTCAGGAACGTCTTTGCCTCAGGCCAACCCTTGTGAAGCCTGAAGAAAACAGTTTTCAAGTGGAAATGAATGGGCATCACCTGTGGCTCTTTGCTTAATTGCTTTGGAATGGAATGTGTCTCAATTAGCATCTTGGCCCTGTGTGACGCTGTGGCTTAGATTCTCAGCACCTGATGTACCTAAAGAAAGATCCCATGTGTGCATCCAAAACCAAAATGGCCAAAAGAGCAGTCATTGTAGATGGAGTCTCTCGCATTGCTCTGAAAGGTTCCTGATCTCCATCAAGTGAGAATCTGGATCCTTTGTGTCAAATGAGTTCTTCAAAGCCCTGCAGAGACTAGAACATAGATGCTTGGGTTTTCTCATGACTCCAATTCACATAAAGAATCTAAACCCCACAATCAGTGGCCTCAAATTTGAGAAGCAGAGCAGTTTTAATGGTAGGCCTATTTGATCACTTCTGGTTCACAGGAAATGTGTCCAGGACACCCTGACGTTCGGCAAATGAGGGGCAAGGGTGCTTATTTTGGACACTCTCTTGGGCTGGGCCCCTCATGGAAAGCTCCAGCCAGAGGTTATGATGAGTGTCTATGTGGAAAAAGATGAGGGCCACGTGGGAGTGTTTTGGTTTTAATTGTGGTCATTTGTGTGGTGGTTGTAAGGGATGCCTGGGTCCACCTGGGCTTGAACTCTGGTGTGATTCCCCTTACCGACTGAGTTCTGAAACTGATCTCAGAGAAGTATTGCCATGAATTGTGTTGGGATTTTAGGAGGACACGCATGAGAGTCGCCCTTGGAAACTGAGATCTAGGCCCAGAGTGTCTTTCCGCAGAGCACTGGGAATCTCAGGATATCACATGATTTTATTCTTAAAGACAGGGCAGCCATATTTGAGAGTCAAAACAATCATGTTACTCACATTGTAGACCACAATGGGCCTGGCTTCATGTAACCTTTTGGCCACTCTTTGGGAAGCCTTGACTGTAAGAGTTCTCCAGAGCTTTCATTGAAATGAGCTTCCTCACCATTTATTGGTTCCAGAATGATTTGAAACCCCCAGTGCCTCCAACTTCATGCTTGAAAAATGCCTAGATGAATACCATGAAATTTTTGAATTTCCCATGACCATGTCGTACTGATGAACCTTTGAATGTTCTATGTCTGATCATGAGTGTACCAGACAGTGCCTTGATTGACTGGGATTCATGAAAATGGTGTAGAAGAGAGAAACCAGTAAGTTGGAGCCTGCTGAGTGGTGGGCCTAGATCAGAGGTGGGCAGGTGTATGATAAAACATCTGTGGGGGGCCATGTGGATCTGCCATTGGCTTTCAAATGCCTTGTGACTGACATGGTGCAGCCAGCAGACAGTTCTATGTAAAGGCATATTGTTATATGGAGAGGTTTCAGGGCAATGTTCAGAACCAGGTTGCTATGGACAAGGGGGCAAGCTATGTGGGATAGCTGACTGGTTGGTTCATTCTCCTGAAAACCCTGACCCACGACATGTAACAGAACTCCCACCAGCACTGTGTCCCACTTGAATTCCTTGTATTTCATGAAGCAAATACCATGAAAGAAAGCAGCAAGAAAAACCATGAAAATAGGAGGATGACCAAATGGCTCCACAGTCCACATGGGAAGACACTTAGCCCCCAGTTGCCACAATTTACGTAGAAAGGGATAATTCAGCACTGCTGCCTCATGTTCATTGGAAAATAATAAACCATGTCCTCCAGGTCACATAGATGCAGACCCAGCTTTGATGTTCTCACTAGAAAGGAAGCAAAAACTCCTGACAACAACATATATTTCAAGTGCCCAACCTAATAGGCAGTTTCTCAAGAAGTCTTTAGGGCAGCAGAGCTCCCTGTTTGTGAAATGTGAACTCTGGCCCTTAGTTTGGGAAACTCCTCTACCACCTCCAAGTTTGTGAACTCCTGAGCATATTCCATTCCAGATATGTATTCACAGAGTTTCTAACACTTCCCCTCTAATTGTGTATTACTTGGCGCGTAGGTAATGTCAATGCATTGTTCTGGATGAGAGTGGGAAGAATTTTGTGTAGCACATATTTGCATACACATTGTATTCATTTTACAATTTTCCATTTGAAATATTGAATCCCTGACACTAACCCATACCCTACTATACTCTGACTACTAATCCTAATATGATGGAGAAATATAACCCAAACAGAATAGAAATACAAATAGTTCAGAGGAGGCATGGTTTATAGCTGGGCTTGCCTTTTGCAATATATATAGGGTAGGAGTTATATATCTAGACAATTTTCAATTGAGGTAGTTTTTCATGTGTTTTTAAAGTTAACAAATATGTGAATTTCTGTGTCCCTTTCTCTGTAGCCTATTCAGCACATGTATTTGAATATGCACATATAGAATCCTACCTGGTATCACACGTACATACTTGTGAGGTGGCTGACTTGGCAGATACAAATTGTGAGAAGAAATCACTCCTCCTAAACGGTGTTGTAACTGAAAATTCAACCTATGAGGAGCTTCCTAGTTGAACAACATTGTATATAAATCCGTGTTCAGTAAAATAAATATTTTTTGATATGTGGACGATATATATTTCACGATAAATTTTGATTGGCATATATATTGCTACTTTTTAATATCTCTGTGTGAGTTTTGTAAATACATACATATATATATATATATATATGTATATATATATATATATATATATATATATATATATATATATATATTCTCCAGATTATTCAAAAAATGAAATATATGTGTCTTATATACACTTCCTAAATTCATTCACATTCATGTACATTGTCTTATAATCTACTTTTCACAAGTTTATTTTCAGAAATATTCATTCCCCTGAAATACATATATGTTTCCTAGTACTGAAAACTAACTTCACTGAATGGTGCACACAAATCCTAATATTTCTACAGTAACTGACCCAGTTTAAAATCAATGCAAGTAGATTCCTATGGGACATGATGTATATTTTGATGTTAATTTTTATTCAACACTGGTACGTTACTATTTCTTCAATTTAATCACATCATAGTGTATATATTTCATCCACAATTTAGCAAATTTATAGGCATTTGTTTCACTTTCAATCACTTCCTGAATCAGAACACATATATTCCTCCATATTTCTTGACTAGTCTTTTCATTAGACTTCTTTCCAAACACATTATTTTCAATTTCCATAATCACTTTTGAAGCAAAACTCACATTCTTCATGATAAACCATAACCCTAATATTACCATTAGATGTATAACTCATTGAAATGAATGTATGTATATCAATATAAGATTTTCTGTATTTTTTCAGATATCAATTCAATCCATTATTTAAAGTTGGAACTAGTTATATTATTTATTCACAGTATGGTCTATTCATGCATTATCTCTATATTCATAGACACGGGTTACACCTATTTGTACTCCAAATACTAATTTATATATCTTCAAATATTGCTCCCAGAAATTGTGGAAGAAATACTGATGTCACCTGATCTACATATACATTTTATCACAGTAATTTTCTGGACACAAAAAGCAAAGGTCACACTTATGATTGTACCAATGTAAAGGTCGTTCGAGCATCAGAGGAAGAGACCACCAAGAGACTGTCTCATGCAACAGCAAAGGGTTTATTGAGGGTCCAGCATGCTGGGGTCAGAGCTCACTTGAATAGAGCAGAGAGTCCTGAGAACAGCTTAAGCAGAGCTTTTATACTTTCCTTGGAGAGGGAAGGGAGTGAAGTTTATTGATGGGTCAGGGCGAGTGGGCGGTATGCATGCAACCGGGTGAGGGATTACAATCTGCAGTTTGGCAGTTGGGGACAGCATATTCTGGGAACAAGATTAGCAAACAATTCTCAAGATTTCAACAGTGTTTTGTTAAGCATACAGAAAAACAGGAAGTGACAAATACCTATTTTATTAACCATTCATTCCCCACTTCTTCTGGTTACTTTTAATCATAAAAGTGTTCTTTGGGTGGTGTCACATTTTATGTCTCCTAGTGGGGTATATTGTTGTCTGATTACCAAAAGTTTAACTTGTCCCATTTGAGAAATGAAACTACACGATGGAGCAAACAGGTTCCTACATTTAGCAAAAAATGAGGATTATTAATGGACCGGCCAGGGCTGATAAAAACGTAGTTAACCAGGGGGACTGTGTGAACGAAGACTCAAACCACCCTTTTTTGGACCTCTCTCTCTCGTTGACGCTCTTCAAGTTGTCTTCCTAATTTACTCATTGATTCTTTTACAACCAGTATGGTTGGCATAAAAACAACATTCTTCCCTCAATGCAGCACGAAGATCCACTTTTCTCATGAAGAAGTCCAACCCTCGCCTATTCTGTAAAACAACTTCAGAGAGAGAGGTAAAAGATTCGAGTAAAGCTGTGATGGAGGTTTTTAATAGCTTTGGTCTACTGCTGCGTCTAATTGGGTCATTTGTTGTGTCCCATGGACTACGCCAGTGGTTCCTGTACCCACCCCTGCAGAAACTCCTATTCCTTATTTCATGGCTAAAGTGAGGGATACATGTTCCCAGCAGAACCGTGTCGTATGCCGCCCTATTTGATATGTAAATGATCCTGCATCATGATAGAGCATTCTGGGAAACATCTGCACCATTACATAATTAATCACATCTGTTGACCTTTTTATGAAAACATAAACAAGGTTTAAGTATATAGAATTATACTGTTGTAGGTATGGACAAGGCAAGGCACCTAAGATAGAAGGGAAAACAGGGAAACAGTCCTATTTAGATGCAACCTGATTTAGAAGGCATAGCTTCTGTTGTAATCAATTAATCCCCTGAACCCCAAGTTTAGGTAGTTTCAGAATTTTGTACCCAACATGTAACGGAAGGGGATCAGAAGTTCACAGTCTGCAGAAGTTCACAAAAAAGCAGTTTTTGTTTGTGTTTTTTTTCCTCTGTTCTGGACAAGTTACATTTTTAATGACACCTGGGATGGGGAGAGCTTTTTTCTTCTCTTTTTTTTTCTCCCTGCCAGCTGTTACCATGGAGCCCAGTTGGTACCTTCTTTATCTTAGAAATGTAGCCATCTCTGTGAAGCCCCAGCTCAAGGTCAGTGGCCTTGTTCACATATTTTGTGAAAAACTAGTAAGGGGGTGTCTAGCTTAGGAGTGCTGATTTTTCCAGCTAGTGGACAAGTAGAACAGGCAACATGAAAAGAGGAAGTTTATCTACATTGAACTCTTTTATAGGGACTCTGTTGCGGAAAGTCCTTAAGTCAGCCATGGTGAGGACTTCTAGAGAAGGTCAGTAAAGACTTTTCTTTGGGCCTGATATAGAGGGGGAAGACAGGGAAGGCGGGGGGTGAAAGCAGCTTTGTGGATATGAGTATGAGGAAGGAGAAATGTAAAAGAATAACGGGAAAGGGGTTTGGGATTTTCCTATCAACAAAAAAGTGAGCAGTAGAACAGATAGAGCTGAGGGGAAGATGGGAGTGTGTTCCCAAAAAACCTGTGAGGGAGTTTAAATAATAAGTAACCTGTTTTCAGTGATGACAAACAACTTTAAAGACCATTTTTATTAGATCCTGAATTGGGGACTGAGGGTTCTCCTCACCTGGTTTGACCTTTGGGTTAGCTGGAAAGAGACTTGCTGCGACCCCGTGCGGGCACTGACAGGAGAAGAGAGGAGTGAGTCGTGGAGGGGTGCCTCAGTACTTGCTACCTCAGCAAGGAGGCAATGGTCTGAGAACTGGCGGAGGTTTATGTTTTTGATCTAGTAATTGGAGGGGACAAATCAGGTTGCTGAGGTGGGATTGACAGCAGAGAGTCTGGAGCAGAAAGCTGAGGGTGAGGATCTATTGGAGAAGCATAGTTCAGGATGTGAGCGAAGGAGGGAAAAGGCCTCCACATACGGGAATCTCCATTCACCCTTTTGAGCACTTGCACAATTTAAAAAGGTCACACAGAATTTGAGGATCTAGAGACCCGTCTGGGGCCCATTAGTTTTGGTTTTCTCATTGGTAATATGGCCAATGCTGTGTACTGAATTTAATGAGGAGTTTGGGTTCCACCAGGCACCCCCTGTATGCTCACATCCCCATGACTTACAGAAGAAGTCGGCTTTTCCCCCACATCACCATGGCTGTTTGTGGCTTTGATATTCTCCCGGGCAAACATAGTAATCTAGGCTAGCCAACCTGCATCTGGCTCGCGTGTCCCTACATCTATAATGTTTGTTTCCATTATCTATCGTACAAAAGGTATTTAATCGAATATTAGTGGGATCCTCTTCATCTGGGATATCCCAATAGGAAAGACCTATAGCCAGCTGACAAATATCTGGGTGGAGAGATGGCCACCAGGTCCCTAAGGGGGCTGTATGCGAGAAAGACCATACTTCTTGTGTAGTAGGATTTGTGATCAGCCATCACTGCTGAACGGGCTGATGAGGGTTATTACTCCTGGTGGCCAAGGGGAGAGTCTATAGCCTTATCCACAGGGCGAATACGCAATTTGAAAGGGTTACCACTCTTTTCCAGTTTCCAGCCAGAGTCTGGACAGGGCTCAGGCTTGAGATGAGAAGCATGGATCGAGGAAGTGATTCCGTCTACTTTTAGTGCTGTAGGTGTTATAATTAGCACCTGGTATGGTTCTTTCCAGCGGGGTTCCAGGGATGACTCCAGATGTCTTCTTATGTAGATATCCATATGGAGTCCCCTCCTCCCAAGTTGGTAGGGAGTGGCCAGCTGTTTACACATGAATAGCTGAGTTTTTTCAAGAGTTTTAAGTCTGACAAGCAAGGGGGTGTTGAATGGATCTTTAGATCTTAGGGTTGGCGATAGGTCCCTTACTGGAGGAGGGGCCCCACTGAGAATTTCAGAGGGGGTGAGTTTGCACAAAGAAACAGAGGGAGTATTTCTTGCATGAAACAGTGCCTAAGGCAGGAACATAGTCTAATCCTTTATGCCAGTCTCTAAGCTTAATTTTTTAAGGTCTCTTTAATGGTTCTAATTATTTTTTTTTACCTGTCCTGAGTTCTGGGTTCTATAAGCACAATGTAACTTCCAATTAATTCCCAGGGTCCTGGCTAACCCTTGACTTACCTGGGACATGAATGCCGTTCCATTATTAGACCCTATTACCTTAGGCAGGCCGTATCTTCGAAAAATATCTTTCAGAATATTCTTGACCACCACTTGGGCCATTGTTTTTTATTTTGTGGAAAAGGCTTCAATCCATCCTGAAAATGTATCTACAAAGACTAGGAGATATTTAAGTCCATACCGAGCTGGCTTAATTTCAGTAAAGTCCACTTCCCAGAATTGTCCTGGTCTGGTTCCTCGTAGGTGCTTTCCTACAGGAAGCTTGAAACTGTAAGCATTAACCAATTGACAGACCTGACAGGCTTTTGTTACCTATTCAGATATTTCCTTTCACTGTGAGTCAGTTAGTTGAAAACTCTGTTCTTGATCCTTCAGGAATGCCTGCAGTTTCTTTAAACCAAGGTGAATTAGTTGATGTACATTTTTAACGTAGTGTAGGGCTTTCTGTAATTGGAGGCTGGGCTCAGTGAAGTTTAGGTGTTCAGTGTCAGTGTCCTTAGATATTATCAAAAGCTTGCTGGTGCTCAGGGGTCCATTGGAATTGGGTATCCTCATTCAACAGCGGGTGTAAAGGAGCAGCTAAGAACACAAACCCAGGTATCCATAACCTGCAAAAGCCAGCAAAAGTCCCAAGAAACTCTCTTAGTTGTCTCCTGTTAGATGGGGGTCATTTCTGCACAACGGTTGGTTTTCTGGGCTCAGTGAGTCATCATTTACCACCCCTAAGGGAATAGCCCAGGAAGATTACTTCTTGCTGGCAAATTTGAGCCTTTTTGGCAGAAGCTCTATACCACCATTGAGCAAGCTCCCATAATCGTGCTTGGGTCGCAGACTCACAGTGTTCCTTGGTGTTGGCTGCCAGTAGCAGGGCATCTACATATTGAAGCAGGGTGACTTCGGGGTGCATAGTTCTGAAGCTGTTGATATCTCTGTGGAGGACTTCATCAAAGAGAGTGGGGGAGTTTTTGAACCCCTGTGGGAGTCTAATCCAAGTTAGTTGACCGGAAGTTTCGGTTTCTGGGTCTACCCACTGGAAAGCAAACAGCAACTGACTATCTTTATGCAGAGGCAAGCAAAAGAAAGCATCTTTTAGGTACAGAACAGTATACCATTTTCACTCAGCAATAGCAAAGGGTTTATTGGGGGTCCAGCATGCTGGGGCTCAGAGCTCACTTGAATAGAGAGGAGAGCCCTGAGAACAGCTTAAGCTGCCCTTATATACTTTCCTTGGAGAGGGCAGGGAGGGAAATTTATTGACGGGTCAGACCTAGTGGGCAGGTTGCGTACAAGCGGGTGACGGAGTACATTCTGCCGTTTGGCAGTTGGGGACAGCACATTCTGAGAACAAAATTAGCAAACAGTTCTCAAGATTTCAACATGTTTTGTTAAACATACAGAAAAAAAGGAAGTGACAAGTACCTATTTTATTAACCTTTCATCAAAGCGAAATGGAAAGTGAGCATGGATTACTAAAAACAACCATGTCAGGGCCTTGATTGACTGGATTTCATAAAAATGGTGTAGAACAGAGATGCCAGTAAGTTGGAGCCTACTGTGAAGTGGTCCTAGTGCAGTGGTGTGCAGGTGTGTGATAAAACATCTGTGGTGAGGCCCATGTGGATCTGCCATTGGCTTCCAAATGGCTTGTGATTGACATGGTACAGCGAGCCGAACCTTAGATGTAAAGGCATCTTGTTGTATGGAGACGTTTTGGGGCAATGTTCGAAATCAGGTTGATATCTTCAAGGGGGCAAGCTATGTGGGATAGAATCCTGGTTGGTGCATTCTCCTGAAGACCCTGACACACCACACGTGACAGAAATCCCTCCAGCACTGTGTCCAAGTTGAACTCCTTCCATTTTGTGAAGCAAATACCAAACTCCCAGGGTAGCAGCAAGAAACACCATGAAAAGTGGAGGATGACTAAATGGCTTCACACTCCACACGGGGAGACACTTAGCAACCCATGTCCACAGTTTACATACAAAGAGAGAATTCAGCACTACTGCCTCATGTTCATTGGAAAATAAGAAACCATTGTCTTCCAGGTCACATAGATGCAGAACCAGCATTGATGGTCTCACTACAAAGGAAGCTAAAGCTCCTGACAACAACATATATTTCAAGTGCCCAACCTCAGAGGCAGTTTCTGAAGAAGTCTTAATACCAGCAGAGTATGTTTGTGGAGAGTTTACCCTCTTTACCCTGTCACTTACTTTTGAATACTCCTCTACCACCTCCAAGGTTTTGAACTCCTGAGCATTTTCCATTCCAAATTTGCATTCACAGATTTTCAAACTCTTCTCCTCTAATTGTGTCTTACTTTGTATGAAGGTGATGTCAAGGCATTGTTCTGGATGAGAGTGGGAAGATTTTTGTGCAGCACATATTTGTATACACATCAGAAACATTTTCCAAATATCTATTCCAAATACTGAATCCTTGACACTAACTCATAAACTACTAGACTCTGACTACTATTCCTAATATGATGCAGAAAAATAACCAAACGGAATTGAAATACAAGCAGTTCAGAGGAGCCATGGTGTATAATTGGACTTGCCTTTTGCATTACATAGGGTAGGAGTAATAAATCTAGTCAACTGTTTGTTGAAATATTTCTCCTTGTGTTTTTAAAGTTAACAAATATGTGAATTTCTGTCTCCCTTTGTCTGTAGCCTATTCAGCTCATGTATTTTTATATGCACATATAGAATCCTACCTGGTATCACACGTACATTCTTGTGAGGTGGCTGACTTGGCAGACACAAAGTGTCAGAGGAGTTCACTCCTCCTAAACACTGTTGGAACTGAAAACTCAAACTATGTGTGAGCTTCCTATTTTAACAACATTATACATAAATCCATGTTCAGTAAAATGAAAATTTTTAATCTGTGGATGATATACTTTTCATGGTGAATTTCGATTGGGATATATTTTGGTACTATTTAATATCTGTATGTGTGTGTGTATATATATATATATATATATATATATATATATATATATATATACTCTCAAGATTTTTCAAAATATGAAATATATGTGTCTTATATACACTCCCTAAACTTATTCATATTCATGTATGTGGATTTATAATCAACTTTTCACAAGATTACTCTCAGAAATATTCATCCACCTGAAATACATATTTGTTTCCTAGTAATGAAAACTAACTTCAGTGAATTGTGCATACAAATCTTAATATTTCTGCAGTAACTGACTGAGTTTAACATCAATGCAAGTAGATTTCTATGGGACATGATGTGTATTTTGACATTCATTTTTATTCAAATTGGTACATTAATATTTCTTCACGTTATGCACATCATAGGATTTATATTTCATCCACAAGTTCGCAAATATATAGGCATTTGTTTCACTTTCAATCACTTCCTCTTCAGAACACATGTATTCTTTTATGTTGCCTGACCAGTCTTTTCATGAGACTTCTTTCCAAACACATTGTTTTTGATTTCCATAATCACTTTTGAAGCAAAACTCACAAACTCTTCATGATAAACCATAAACCTAATATTACCATTAGATGTATAACTCGTTGGAATAAATGTATGCATAACAAAATAATGTTTCCTGTATATTTTCAGATATCAATTCAATCCATTATTTAATGTTGGAAGCAGTTATATTATTTATTCACAGTATGGTATATTCATTCCTTTATCTCTCTATTCATAGACACAGGATATGCCTCTTTGTACCCCCATACTAATTTATACATCTTCAAAATATTGCTACCAGAAATGGTGGAAGAAATACTCATGTCAACTGATCTAAATCTACATTTTATCACATTAATAATCTGGACAGAAAAAGCAAATGATACACTTCTGATTGTACCAAAGCCTAAATGGAAATTGAGCATAGATTACTAAAAACATCCATGTCGAGGTTACCTAATGCTCTCAAATGTCAATCCTATTGGTGACTATATATTTGTTTCTTCCTAAGATTGTATATTCAACCTCAGGCCTTTGGAAAATGTCTAATCCTATCACTCACTTTATACTTTGCCTGATTTTCTAATGTCTCTATTGACATCTGCTTTCCTACATATTTTACCCAGTTAATTATTGTGAATGACTCTTCACATGTGCTGACATTCACTTTCACTCACTACCCCAAACCCTAATGCTAAAGAACTTTTGTTCCAAATCCTATACTCACTATTCTTTCTAGTCCTACCGACTATCTTCCTAATCCTACCAACTATTCCTTTCTGACTCGATGTTCTCTTCAACATTCAATCATACAAGGTACAAGGTCCTATGCCATTGTATATCGATTTATTTGAGACATCTTTACAGAACACAATTCAAAGATAAGTATCCCCAAAAAGGGCCCAATGCTCTTCAGGGATTCAAATCTTACCGAGATTTCTGGTTTCATACTTATATTTCACCTATATATTCTTGTGAATATTGCAGGTTCCCAATACCATTATTCATCCCGCAGAATAATTCCTAACCTAAATAGAATATGTTTTTAACCCTAACCATTTACTGCTCCCTCAATCTAACTTTACAGAAGAGCAAGGACAGAGTTGGTCTTACAATACAGGAATGTAGGTGATCTTCCACCTGCTGAGAACCTCAAAGGTCGATATAGAAATGATCCCTGGAGAAGAGGTAGGCAGCTATGTAGGACCTGAGACAGCCAAAGTCATCTCCCATAGCAAACAACCTGGTCAGGATGAAGGGATGTGTCTGAGTCAGCCACTCTCTTCTTAATATAAAGAAGATGGACCAAACCAGCCCTGTGTTGAGAGCTCTTCCTGGGCGCCTATGGTTTATATAACTTTCTATCCTGTGAAAGTGTCACAGGAAGTAGGTGCAGCCTCCATGTCATGGAACCCTTGGAAGCAACTGTTAAGACAAAGTGGTTGCCAAGGCCGTGACCTCATTAAGATCCTGAAGGAATTAACCTACCTCAATTCTTTGGTGATGTAACTCCCTGAACTTGGGATCCAGGAAGCCAGGCACACAGAGGCAGTTCCAGTCCCAGTCCCAGTGGGCTCACTTGTTTGGATTTACCAAGGACAGAGTCTGTCTTTCTTGGTAGCTACTGCTGTGAGGATGTCCAAATGCGAGGAAGGCTCTGAATACAGGCCTTCCCTGAGAAAGCAGGTATTGGTCAGCACAGGCTCCTGAAAACTTCACAGAGTTGGACAAGGAAACCAGATCTGAGACAGGACAGGCCATTTCGGGGGAACATAGTATGGCCCACCAGTCAGAGGACACTCTGGATAGTCAGACTTACTAGGGGGAAGAAGGTGCCTTTGTGAATGTGGGTGTGAGTTTGTGGTTTTGTCTCATGTTCTGAGAATAGGTAGGAAAGTCGGTTTGTTTGGTTTGGAGTGGACAGTTTTTAGAAAGTCATTTGAGAAGGCAAGTGTTTCTATGTCTGTGTATCCCACTGTGTCTGTGGTTGTAGACATTAGAAAAGAGAATGCATCAGTGGATGTGTCCTGTCTAGTAGAAAGCTTCCCAGAATTCATCCTGCCCATTTTAGGAATGGACTGCAGGTTGCCTTATCGATGGGCAACACCTACTACCTTCCTAAGTTCCTGTTTTCTTCCTGAATTCTGGCCACTCTCCAGATTAGGCTAATGGTTTTGTGTCCAAGATATTTACCACCTCCAAGCTCTGTGACATGGTCATGTACTGGATAGCTGAAGGGAATGGCGAGCATCACAGAGAACTCAGATATCAGTGTGACCAGGAAAGTCTCAGTGGAGAAACCCTGCTTTGGGCCTTTTGCTAACCTATCGTTCTGTTGCCCTGACTCCAAATCACATAGGAATCTATTCTTGACAGTCATTAGGCCTCAAATTGGTTAAGCAGAGCAGTATTAATGGCAGACCTATGTGATCAATCCTGGTTCACAGGAAGGGTGTCCAGGCCACCCTGGGGTTAGGCAAATGAGGGGCAGGGAGCTCAATTTGGACACTCTCTTGGGCTGCGCCATTCATGGAAACCTCCAGCCAGAGGTTATTATGAGTGTATATATGGAAGAAGATTAGGGCCATGTGGGAGTGTTTTGGGTTTAATTTTGGTCATTTGTGTGGTGTTTGGAAGAGATGACTGGGTCCACCTGGGTTTGAACACTGGTGTGATTGCCTCAGAGACTGAGTTCTGTAACAGACCTTAGAGTAGTAATTGCTTTGGAACGGGATGTGTCTTAATCAGCCTCTTGGCCCTCTGTGAGGCTGTGGCTTAGATTATCAGCACCTTATGGATCTAAAGAAAGATCCCATGTGTGCATCCAAAACCAAAATTGCAAAAAGAGCAGTCAATGTGGATGAAGATTCTTGCCTTCCTTTGTTAGGTTCCTGACCTCCATCAAGTGAAAATAGGGATCCTTTGGGTCAAATGAATTCTCCAATGCTCTGCAGATGTTCTTGAGTTTTCTCATGACTTCATATAACATAAAAAAATCTATACCTGACATTCAGTAGGCCTCAAATTAGAGAAACAGAGTGGCATTAACAGCAGGCCTTTTTGATCATTCCTGGTTCACAGGAAGGGTGTCCAGTCCACCCTGACTTTTGGCAAATGAGAGGCAAGGGAGCTTATTTTGCCATGAATTGTGTTGGTATTTTAGGAGGCCATACATGAGAGTCGCCCTTTGAAACTGAGATCTAGGCCCAAGGTGGCTTTCTACAGAGCAATGGGAATCTCAGCCAGGATATCACATAATTTTATTCTGAAAGACTTGGCAGCCATAGTTGGCCCTAGGAAGCAAGCAGGAGTGACCATACTCATTTCGAATAAAATCAACTTCAAACCTAAATTAATCAAAAGTGATAAAGAAGGACAGTGTATACTGTTAAAAGAAACAATTCACCAACAAGACATAACAATTATCAATTTGTATGCACCAAACAATGGTGCTGCAAAGTTCATAAAACAAACTCTCCTCAAGTTCAAGATTCAAATAGGCTTTAACACAATAATTATGTGTGACTTCAACACACAGCTCTTGCCATTACACAGATCCTCTAGACAAAAGCTGAGTGAAGAAACTGTAGAACTCAATACCACAATCAATAACCTAGACTTTACCAACATATATAGAATATATCAACCATCATCAAGTGGATACACGTTCTTCTCAGCAGCACATTGATCCTACTCAAATATAGGCCATATATTATGCCATAGGGTAACTCTTAGTAAATATGAAGTTATGGAGATAATACCATGCACCATATCTGATCATAATGGAATGAAACTTGAAATCAATGATAACAGAAGGAAGAAAATATTATACATCACATGGAAAATGAACAATATGTTACTGAATGATCAATGGATTACAGAAGACATAAAGGAGGAAATAAAAAAATTCTTAGAGACAAATGACAATACAGACACAACATAGCGGATTCTATGAGAAACAATGAAAGCAGTTTTAAGAGGGAAATTCATTTCTTGGAATTCTTACTTCAAAAAAAGAAAAAAAATCAAATCAATGAACTCAAACTACATCTCAAAATCCTAGAAAAGGAAGAGAAAAACAACAGCAAATGTAGTAGAAGACAAGAAATATTTAAATTAGAGGAGAAATCAACGAAATTGAAACAAAAAAAAACATTGAAAAAATGGAAAAAAAAATAAAAGTTGGTTCTTTGAAAAATAAATAAGATCGACAGGCCCTTAGCCATGCTAACAAAGAGAAGTAGAGAGAAAACTCAAATTACTAACATATGGGATAAAAAGGCAATATCACAACAGACACTACAGAAATACAGAAGATAATTAGAAAGTGTTTGGAAACCCTATATTCCGATTAAATAGAAGATAATGAAGATATTGATAAATTTCTTAAGTCATATGATCTGCCCAGATTGAGTCAGGAACACACACACAATTTAAATAGACCAATAACAAAGGAAGAAATAGAAGAATCCATTAAAAGACCACCAACCAAAACAATACCTGGACGGGATGGGTATACAGTGGAGTTCTACAAAACCTTCAAAGAAGAATTAATATCAATAATTTTCAAGCTATTTCAATAAATAGAAAAAGAAGGAGTTCTTCCAAGTTCATTCAATGAGGTCCACATCACTCTGATCCCCAAACCAGACAAAGAACCTTCAAAGAAAGAAAACTACAGATCAATATCTCTAATAAACTTGGAAGCAAAAATTCTCAATAAAATCCTAGTGAATCGAATACAAAAGCATATCAAAAAAGTTGTGCTTCATGATCAAGTAGGATTCATCCCTGGGATGCAAGGCTGGTTCAATATACAGAAATCAATAAATGTAATCGACCACATCAATAGACTTAAAGACAAGAACCACGTGAAAATCTCGATAGATGCAGAAAAAGCATTCGACAAAGTACAGCATTCCTTTATGTTTAAAACACTATAAAAACTAGGAATAACAGAACTTACCTCAACATGGTAAAAGCTATATATGCTAAACATCAGGTTAGCATCATCCTAAATGGAGAAAAACTGAAGGCATTCCCTTTAAAATCTGGAGCAAGACAGGGATGGCCTCTATCACCACTTCTATTCAATTTAGTTCTTGAAATACTAACCAGAGCAATTAGAAAGACAAAAGAAATTAAAGGCATAAAAATGGGAAAAGAAGAACTTAAATTATCGCTATTTGTGGATGACATGATAATATATTTTTCAGACCCAAAAGTGTCTACAAAGAAACTGCTAGAGTTAATTATTGAATTCAGCAATGTGGCAGGATATAAAATAATCACGCATAAATCAAAGGCATTCCTGTATATCAGCAACAAAACTTCTGAAACGGAAATGAGGAAAACTACTCCATTCACAATATCCTCAAAGAAAATAAGATACTTGGGAATCGGCCAAACAAAAGAGTTGAAATATTTATACAATGAAAACCACAGAATCCTAAAGAGAGAGATTGAATAAGACGTTAGAGGATTTAAAAATGTACCCTGTTCATGGATAGGCAGAACTAACATCATCAAAATGGCGATATTACGCAAAGTTCTCTACAGGTTAAACGCGATGCCAGTCAAAATCCCAATGGCATTTCTTTTAGAAATAGATAAAGCAATCATGAATTTCATATAGAAAAACAAAAGAACCAGAATAGTGAAAGCAATTCTAAGCAGGAAGTGTGAATCTGGAGGTATAGCGATACCAAAGTTCAAACTGTACTACAAAGCAATAGTAACAAAAACAGCGTGGTACTGGTACCAAAACAGGCAGGTGGATCAATGGTACAGAATAGAGAACACAGAAACCAATCCACAAAATTACAACTTTCTTATATTTGAAAAAGGGGCTAAAAACATGAAATGGAGGAAGGATAGCATCTTCAACAAATGGTGCTGGGAAAATTGGAAATCCATATGCAACAAAATGAAACTGAATTCCTTTCTCTCGCCATGCACAAAAGTTAACTCAAAATGGATCAAAGAGCTAGGTATAAAATCAGAGAAACTGCGTCTGATAAGAGAAAAAGTTGGCTACGATGTACATACTGTGGGGTCGGGCTCCAAATTCCTTAATAGGACACCCATAGCCCAAGAGTTAAAAACATGAATAAACAAATGGGACTTACTCAAACTGAAAAGTTTTTTTTTTTTTTTCTCAGCAAGAGAAACAATAAGAGAGGTAAATAGAGAGCCTACATCCTGGGAACATTTTTTTAAACCTCACACTTCAGATAGAGCCCTAATATCCAGAATATACAAAGAACCCCAAAAAAATAATAAGATAACAACCCAATCAACAAATGGGCCAAGGACCTGAACAGACACTTCACAGAGGAGGACATACAATCAATCAAGAAGTACATGAAAAAATGCTCACCATCTCTAGCAGTCAGAGTAATGCAAGTCAAAACCACCCTAAGATACCATCCCACTTAAGTAGGATTGGCAGCCATTGTGAAGTCAAACAACAATAAGTGTTGGCTAGAATGTGGGGAAAAGGGTACACTTGTACACTGCTGGTGGGATTGCAAATTGGTGAGGCCAATTTGGAAAGTAGCATGGAGATTCCTGGGAAAGCTGGCAATGGATCCACCATTTGACCAAGCTATTGCCCTTCTCAGACTATTCCCTGAGGATCTTAAAAGAGCGCACTATAGGAATACTGCCACATCAATGATCATAGCGGCACAATTCACAATAGCTAGACTGTGGAACGAACCTAGATGCCCTTCAATAGACGAATGGATAAAAAAAAATGTGGCATCTATACATAATAGAGTATTACGCAGCACTAAAAAATGCAAAACCATAGAATTTGCAGGGAAATTGATGGCATTAGAAAAGATTATGCTAAGCGAAGCTAGCCAATCCTTAAAAAAACAAATGCCAAATGTTTCGTTTTATATTAAGAGAGCAAATAAGAACAGAACAGGGAGGAAGAGCATGAGAAAAATATTAACACTAAACAGAGATGAGTGGGGGGATAGAAAGGGAGAGAGAAGAGAAAGCATATGGAAATGGTAGGAGACACTCAATGTTACACAAAAAAACATATAAGAGGTTGTGAGGGGAAAGGGGGGGGGAAAGGGAGAGAATTGAACAACAGCAGATGAGGTAGAGAAGAAAGATTGGAGGGGAGGGCGGGGGGATTGTAGGGGATAAGAAAGGTAGCAGAATACAACAATCACTATTATGCTATTATGTAAAAAGTGAGTGTGTAACTGATGTGATTCTGCGATTTGTATTTGGGGTAAAAATGGAAGTTCATAACCCAATTGAGTCAAATGTATGAAAGATAATATATCATGAGATTTATAATATTTTGAACAACCAAAAAAAAAAGAAAAAAATGGAATTGAATTTCGTATATTTGAGTCATTTTACAACTTTATTTTTTAATAAAATTGTCTTTTATTTGTTATCTTACTTGCTGTTATCTGCCTTTCAGTTTTAAAAAACTATGTGCTGTACCATTCATCCATGTAGTTTGTAACAGAAAATTTTGAGTGTCTCCATATAACCAGAATGGCAAGGCATCAAGGTTTCCTTCACAAACAAGATGAAGTCTTTTCCATAAGAAATTTAATATTCTGCAATACATTTTTTTAACTTTCCAATTAAATTTCCAAAAATTAAAAAAAAAAAAATGAAGAATCTAAATCCCACAGTAAGAAGGCCTCAAAGTGGAGAAGTGTAGCAGTATTAATGGCAGGCCTATTTGATCACTCCTGGTTCACAGGAAGGGTGTCCAGGCCACCCTGACTTTAGGCAAATGAGGAGCAAGGGAGCTTATTTTGGGCACTGTCTTGGCCTGCGACCCTCATGGAAACCTCCAGCAAGAGGTTATGATGAGTGTCTATTTGGAAGTGGATGAGATCCATGTGGGAGTGTTTTGGTTTTAATTGTCGTCATTTGTGTGGCGGATGGAAGAGATGACTGAGTCAACCTGGGCTTGAACTCTGGTGTGATTCCCCTTAGAGACTGAGTTCTGGAACTGACCTCAGAGAAGTATTGCCATGAATTGTGTTGGGATTTCAGGAGGCCAGACATGAGAGTCGCCCTTGGAAACACATCTAGGCCCAGGGAAGCTTTTCACAGAGCACTGGGAATCTCATCCAGGATATCACATGATTTTATTCTGAAAGAGTTGGCAGCCATAGTTGAGAGTCAAAACACACATGTACCTCACATTGTAGACCTCATTGGACCTGGCATCATGTGACCATTTGGCCACTCTTTGGGAAGCTTGCCTGTGAGAAATCTCCAGAAATTTCATTGAAATGAGCTTCCTCAACATTTAATAGTTCCTGAATAAATTGAAACCCACAGTGCCAACAACTTCATCAGTGAAAAATGGCTAGATAAATACCATGAATTTTTAGAAATTCCCATGACCAGGTGGCACTGCAGATCCTTTGGAGGTCATGTTAGTGATCATGAGTATACCAGACAGTGCCTTGATTGGGTTTCATGAAAATGGTGTAGAACAGAGATGCCATAAGTTGGAGAATGCTGAGTAATGGGCCTAGAGCAGTGGTGGACAGGTGTGTCATAAAATATCTATGGTGGGGCCATGTGGATCTGCCATTGACTTTCAAATGATTTGAGACAGACATGGTGCAGCCAGCAGACCCTTCTATATAAATGCATCTTGTTATATGGAGAGGTTTCAGGGCAATGTTTCGAATAAGGTTGCTATGGTCAAGGGGGCAAGCTATGTGGGATAGAAGCCTGGTTAGTGCATTTTCCAGCAGACCCTGACCCACCACACGTGACAGAACTTCCTCCAGCACTGTGTCCCAGTTGAACTTTTTGTATTTCCTGAAGCAAATACCAAACTCCCAGTGCAGCAGCAAGAAACACCAGGAAAAATGGAGGATGACTAAATGGCTTCACAGTCCACACGGGGAGATACTTAGCCCCCACTGGCCACAGTTAATCTACAAAGAGAGAATTCAGAACTGCTGCCTCTGGTTCATTGGAAAATAAGGTACCAGGTCACATAGATGCAGACCCAGCTTTGACGGTCTCACTACAAAGGAAGCTAAAGCTCCTGACAACAACATATATTTCAAGGGCCCAACCTCAGAGGCAGTTTCTCTGGAAGTCTTTAGGCCAGCAGAACTCTATGTTTGTGGAGTGTATACCCTGTCCCTTACTTTTGGAAACTCCTCTACCACCTTCAAGGTTGTGAACTCATGAGCATTTTCCATTCCATATATGTATTCACAGATTTTCTAACTCTTCTCCTCTAATTGTGACTTACTTGGGGCTAAGGTAATGTCAAGTCATTGTTCTGGATGAGAGGGGGAAGATATTTTTGTAGCACATATTTGCATACACATTGGATTCATTTTCAAATTTTCCGTTTGAAATATTGAATCCCTGACACTAACCCATACCCTACTAGACCCTGACTACTAATACTAATATGATGAGAAAAATAACCCAAACATAATAGAAATATAAGCAGTTCAGAAGAGGCATGGTGTATAGTTGGACTTGCCTTTTGCATGACATGAGGTAGGAGTTATAAATCTAGTCAATAATTTGCTGAAATAACTCTCCATGTGTTTTTAAAGTTAACAAATAAGTGAATTCCTCCTCCCTTTCTGTGTAGCCTGTTAAGCACATGTATTTTTATATGCACAAATAGAATCCTACCTGGTTTCACACGTACATTTTTGTGAGGTGGCTGACTTGGCAGATATGAATTGTGAGAAGAAACCACTCCTCCTAAATGCTGTTGGAACTGAAAATTAAACCCATGGGTGAGCTTCCTTGATGAACAACATTATACATACATCCATGTTCAGTACAATGAATATTTTTGGATATGCGGATGAGTTAGTTTTCATGATGAATTTCAATTGGCATATATATTGCTACATTATAATGCGTGTGTGTTTGTGTGTCTATATGTGTGTATGTGTATATATATATATATATATATATATATATATATATATATATATATCCAGATTTTCCAAAATATAAAACATATGTGTCTTATTATACACTGCCTAAATCATTCATGTTCCTCTATGTGGATTTATAATCAATTTTTCACAAGATTATTCTCAGAAATATACACCCACTGAAATACATATTTGATTCCTAGTACTGAAAACTAACTTTAAGGAATGGTGCTTATAAATCCCAATATTTTTACAGTAACTGACCCAGTTTAACATCAATGCAAGTAGATTCCTATGGGATATGTTGTGTTTGTTAAAGTTCATTTTCATTCAAACCTGGTACATTATTATTTCTTCAGTTTGTGAACATCATAAGATATATTCTTTCATTCACAAGTTCACAAATTTGTAAACAATTGGTTCACTTTCAATCACTTCCTCCTTCGGAACACATATATTCCTCCATGTTTCTTTACTGGTCTTTTCACTAGACTTCTTTCTAAACACATTATTTTCGATTCCATAATTATTTTTGAAGCAAAATTCACACACTATTCATGATAAACGGTAACCCTAATATTACCATTAGATATATAACTGGTTGGAATGAATGTATGTATATCAATATAAGATTTCCCATATATTTTCAGAAATCAACACAATCCATTATTTAAATTTGGAACCAGTTATATAATTTATTCAAAGTGTGGTCTATTAATGCATCATCTCTATATTCATCAACACAGGGTAAACCTATTAGTATCCCCAGTACTAATTTATAAGTTTTCAAAATATTGCTCCCAGAAATGGTGGAAGAAATACTCAGGTCACCTGATCTACATATACATTTTATCACAGTAATATTCTGGACCCAAATTGCAAAAGTCACACTTATGGTTTAACCAAAGCCTAACTGGAACGTGAGCATGGAATACTAACAATATAACGTCCAGATTGCCTAATGTTCTCAAATATGAATCCTAATGGTGACTACATATTTGTTTCTTCCTAAGATTATATATTCAACTTCAACCCTGTTGAAAATGTCTAATCCTATCACTCACTATATACTTTGCCTGATTTCGTAATGTCTCTATTGATAACTGCTTTCCTACATATTTTCCCCAGTTCATCATTTTGACTGACTCTTCACATGTGCTGACATTTACATTCATTCTCTAACGGAAACCCTACAGCTAAAGAACTTTTGGTCCAACTACTAGACTTACTGTTCTTCCTAAACCTACTGATTATCTTCATAATCCTACGGACTATCCATTTTTGACTGGATGTTCTCTTCTACATTCAATCATTCGAGGTATAGGGTCCTATGCCATTGTATATCAATTTATCTGAGACCTTGTTGCAGGACATAATTCAAGCTAAGTACCCCAATTTAGGGCCCAATGCCCTTCTGGGATTCAAATCTTTCCTAGATTTCTGTTTCATACTTATATTTCATGTCTATATTCTTATAAATATCGCAGGTTCCCAGTCCCATTATTCATCCAGCAGAATGATTTCTAACCCAAATCGAACATGCTATTAACCCTAACCATACACTGTTCCCTCAATCTCACTTTACAGAACAGCAGGGACAGAGTTGGTCTTACAATACAGGAAGGTAGGGGATCTTCCACCTACTGAGAACCTCAAAAGTCCATGCAGAAATTATCTCTGGAGAAGATGAAGGCAGCTATGAAGGACCTGAGAGAGAAAAAGTCATATTCCATTAAAAACAACATGATCAGGATGAAAGGATGTGTCTGAGTCAGCCTCTCTCTTCCTGATGTAGGGAAGATGGACCAAACCAGGCCTGTGTGGAGAGCTGTTCCCAGGTGACTCTCGTTTCTATACTATTCTAACATGTGAAAGTATCACATGAAGTAGGGGCAGCCTCCATATCAGGAGATGCTAGGAAGTAACTGTTAGGAAAAAGTGGTTGCCAAGGCAGTGACCTCATTCAGTTCCTGAAGGAAGTGACCTGACCTATTTCCTTTGTAATGGAACTCTCTTAATTAGGGATCCAGGAAGCCAGGCATCCAGAGCCAGTCCCAGTCCCAGTCCCAGTGGGCTCACTTCTGTGGATTTACCAAGGACAGAGTCAGTCTTTCTTGGTACCTGCTGATGTAAGGGTGTCCAAATACCAAGAAAGCTCTGAAGAGGGGTCTTTCCTGAGAGGACAAAAATTGGCTAATCACTGACTCCTGACAACTTCACAGATTTGACCAAGGAGACCAGATCTGATACAGGAAAGGCCATTTCTGGGGAAATTTTATGGCCTACCAGTCAGAGGACACTCCAGATAGTCACAGACCTACTTGGGGGATGGAGGTGCATTTGTGGGTATGGGTGTTTGTGGTTTTTCCTCATGTTCTGAGAATAGGTAAAAAAGGTGGTTTGTTTGGTTTGGTGTGAATTGTTTCTTGTAAGTTGTTTGACAAGGCGAGTGTTTTTATGTCTCTGTATTCCACTGTGTCCGTGGTTGTAGACATTAGAAAAGAAAATTAATCAATAGATGTGTCCTGTCTAGTTGAAAGCTTCCCAGCATTCACCCTGCCCAGTTTATGAATGGACTGAGGCTTGTCTTTTCCATGGGCAATACCTAGTAACTTCCTAAGTTCCTGTATTCTTCCTGAATTCTGGCCCCTCTCCAGAATAGGCTCATGGTTTTGTGTCCAAGATATGTACCACCTCCAAGCTCTGTGACATGGCCATGTACTAGATAGCTGAAGGGAATGGTGAGCATCTCAGAAAACTCAGATTTCAGTGTGACCAGTAAAGTCTCAGTGGAGAAACCCTGCTTTGAATCATTTGATTATCTATTTTTATGTTACCATGAATGTCAGGAAAGTCTTTGCCTCAGGGCTTTGTGAAGCCTGATGAAAACAATTTTCAAAGGGAAACGAATGGGCATCACCTGTGGCTCTTTGCTTAATTGCTTTGGAACGGGATGTGTCTGAACCATCCTCTTGGCCCTGTTTGAGGCTTTGGCTTATATTATCAGAAGCAGATGTATCTAAAAAAAATATCCCATGTGTGCATCCAAAACCAAAATGGAAATAAGATCATTCATTGTGGATGCAGTCTCTCGCCTTCCTCTGTAAGATTCCTGACCTCCATCAAGTGAGAATAGGGATCCTTTGTGTCAAATGAGTTCTTCAAAGCCCTGCAGAGGCTAGACAATAGGTGCTTGGGTATTCTCATGACTCCAATTCACACAAAAAATCTGTACCCTACAGTCAGTAGGCCTCAAAATTGAGAAGTGGAGAAGTATTAATGGCAGGCCTATTTGATCACTTCTGGTTCACAGGAAGGTTGTCCAGGCCACCCTGACTTTAGGCAAATGAGGGGCAAGGGAGATTATTTTTGACACTGTCTTGGGCTGCGCCCCTCATGGAAACCTCCAGCTAGAGCTTTTGATTAGTGTCTATATAAATGAGGATGAGGGCCGTGTGGGAGTGTTTTGGTTTCAGTTGTTGTCATTTGTGTGGCAGTTGGACGAGAAGCCTGGGTTTACCTGGGCTTGATCTCTTTTTTGATTCCCCTTAGAGACTGAGTTCTGGAACTGATTTCAGAGAAGTATTGCCATGAATTGTGTTGGGATTTAAGGAGGCCATGCATGAGATTCGCGAATGGAAACTGAGATCTAGGATCAGGGTGGCTTTCCATAGAGCACTGGGAATCTCAGCCAGGATATATATGATTTTATTCTGAAAGATTGGCAGCCATAGTTGAGAGTCAAAACACACATGGAAGTCACATTGTAGACCTCAATGGGCCTGGCTTCATGTGACCTTTTGGCCACCCTTTGGGAAGCCTTGCCTGTAATACTTCTCCAGCGCTTTCATTGAAATCATCTTCCTCACAATTTAATGGTTCCTGTATAAATTTAATCGCACAGTGCTTCCAACATCATCATTAAAAAATATCTAGATAAATACCATGAATTTTTTGAATTCCTATGACCAGGTGACAAGGGAGAACCTTTGGATTTCCTGTTGCTGATCATGATTGTACCAGACAGTGCTTTGATTGACTGGGTTTCATGAAAATTGTGTAGAACAGAGATGCCAGAAAGTTGGAGCCTGCAGACTAGTGGGCCTACGCAGTGGAGTGTAGGTGTGTGAAAAAACATCTGTGGTGGGGCCACGTGGATTTGCCATTGGCATCCAAATCACTTGTGATTGACATGGTACAGCCAGCAGACCCTTCTATGTAAAGGCATATTGTTATATGGAGAGGATTCCTGCCAATGTTCAGAATCAGGTTGCTATTGTCAAGTTGAAAAGCTATGTGGGATTTAAGCCTCATTTGTGCATTTTCCTGCAGACCCCCATCCACCACACGTGAGAGTACTCCCTCCAGCACTGTGTTCCAGTTGAACTCCTTGTATTTCGTGAAGCCAATACCAAACTCACAGTGCAGCAGTAAGAAACACCACGAAAGTGGAGGATGACCAAATGGCTTTACAGACCACACGGTTAGATACTTAGACCCCAGTGTCCAATGTTTACCTACAAAGAGAGAATTCAGCACTGCTGCCTTATGTTCACTAGAAAATAAGAAATCATGTCATCCAGGTCACATAGATGGAGACCCAGCGTTGATGGTCTCACTACAAAGAAAGCTAAAGCTCCTGAAGAGAACATATGTTTCAAGTGCCCAAACTCAGAGGCAGTTTCTCAAAAAGTCATTAGTCCAGCAGAGCTCCATGTTTGTGGAGTGTTTACCCTCTCACTTACTTTTGGAAACTCTTCTACCTCTTACAAGGTTGTGAACTCCTGAGCATTTTCCTTTCCACATATGTATTCACAAACTTTCTAACTCTTCTCCACTAATTGTGTTTTACTTGGGGCGAATGTAATGTCAAAGCATTGTTCTGGATGAGAGTGGGAAGATTTTTGTGTAGCACATATTTGCATACACATTAGATTCTTTTTTTCTATTTTCCATTTGAAATACTGAATCCCTGTCACTAACCCATACCCTACTAGACTCTGACTACTAACCCTAATATGATGGAGAAAAAGAAACCTAACAGAATAGAAATACAGGCCTCTCATAGGAGACATGGTGTATACTTGGACTTGCCTTCTGCTTTATCAAGGTTATGTGTTATAAATCTTGTCATCTTTTCATTGTAATACTTCTCCATGAGTTTTTAAAGATAACACATATGTAAATTTCTTTCTCCCTTTCTCTGTAGCCTATTCATCACATGTATTTTTTCATGCATATTTAGAATTCTACCTGGTGTCACACGTACATTCTTGTGAGCTCGCTTATTTTGGAAGATACAAATTGTGAGAAGAGATCACTCCCTCTAAATACTGATGGAACTGGAAATTCAACCTATGGGTGAATTTCCTAGATGAACAATATTATGCATAAATGAATGTTCAGTAAAATGAATATTTTTGGAAATGCGGATGATATGTATTTCATGATGAATTTCGAATGGCGTATTTATGGCTATATTTTAATGTCTGTGTATGTATGTATCTATCTAATTATCTATCCATCGATATAGATATACATATCTACTCTCAAGATTTTCAAAAATATACAATATATGTGTCTTATTATACACTCCCTAAATCCACTCGTATTCATGTATGTGGATTTATAATCAACTTTTCACAAGAATATTCTCAGAAATATTCATCCACCTGTAATACCTATTTATTTCCTAGTACTAAAAACGAAATTCAGTGAATGGTGCTTACAAATCCTAATATTTCTACAGTAACTGACCCAGTTTAACATCAATGCAAGTAGAAACCTATGGGACATGATGTGTATTTTGAAGTTCATTTTTATTCAACACTGGTACATTACTATTTCTTCAGTTTATGGACATTATAGAATATATCCTTTCATCCACAATTTCACAAATTTACAGGCATTTGGTTCACTTTCAATCACTTCCTACTTCATAACACATGTATTACTCCGTGTTTATTGACTGTTCTTTTCATGAGTTTCTTTCCAAACACATTATTTTTGATTTCCATAATCACTTTTGAAGCAAAACTCACACACTCTTCATGATATACCGTAATGCTAATATTACCATTAGATGTATAACTGTTTGGAATGAATGTATGTATATCAACATAAGATTTCCTATATATTTTCAGATATAAATTCAATCTATTATTTAAAGTTTGTACCAGTTATATTATTTATTCACAGTATGGTCTATTAAGGCATCATCTCTATATTTATAGACCCAGAGTATACCTATTTGTATCCCCAATACTAATTTAAAAGTCTTTAATATATTGCTTTCAGAATTGGTGGAAGAAATACTCTAGTCACCTGATATACATATACATTTCATCACAGTAACATTCCTGACACAAAATGCAAGGGTCACACTTATGATTGTACCAAAGTCTATATTGAAAGTGAACATGTATTACTAACAACATCCATGTCCTGATTCACTAATGATCTCAAATATCATTCCTTTTGGTGACTACATATTTGTTTCTTCCTAAGATTATATATTCATACTCAACCCTGTTAAAAATGTCTTATCATATCAATCACTTTGTACTTTGCCTGATTTCCTAATGTCTCTATTGATATATGCTTTCCTACACATTTTCCCCAGTTCATCACTGTGACTGACTCTTCACATATGCTGACATTTACATTCACTCTCTAACCAAGACCCTATATCTAAATAACTTTTGGTCCTATCTGTTTTTGATTGGATGTTCTCTTCCTCATTAAGTCATCCAAGGTAGAAGGTCCTATGCCATTGTATATCAATTTATCTGAGACATCTTTGCAGAAATAATTCAAAGCTAAGTATCCCAATCAAGGGCCCAGTGCCCATCTTTGCTTCAAATCTTACCTAGATTTCCGTTTTCATACTTATATTACACATATAGATTCTTGTAAATATCGTAGGTTCCCAATACCATTATTCATCGCACAGAATGATTACTAACCCAAATCGAACATGTTATTAACCCTAACCATGCAATGTTTCCTCAATCTAACTTTAGAGAAGAGCAGGGACAGAGTTGGCCTTACAAAACAGGAAGGTAGGGGATCCTCAAGTTCCATTCAGAAATAAACCCTGGAGAAGATCTAGGAAGCTATGAACGACCTGAGAGAGAAAAAGTCATCTTCCTTGGCAAAATACCTGGTCAGGATGCAGGGATGTGTCTGAATCAGCCTCTCTCTTCTCAATGTAGGGAAGATGGACCAAACCAGGCCTGTGTGGAGAGCTGTTAACATGTGCCTATGGTTGATATACCATTTAACTTGTGAATGTGACACAGGAAGTAGGTGCAGCCTCCATCTAATGGGACCCTTGGAAGCAACTGTTAGGACAAAGTGGTTGCCAAGGCAGTGACCTCATTCAGTTCCTGAAGGAAGTGACCTACCTCACTTTCTTGGTGATGGAACTTTCTGAACTTGGGATTCAGGAAGCCAGGCACCCAGAGCCAGTCACAATCCCAGTCCCAGTGGATTCACTTGTTTGCATTTACCAAGGACAGAGTAAGTCTTTCTTGGTACATACTGTTGTGTGGATGGCTAAATTCCAGGAAAGCTCTAAAGAGGGGCCTTTTCTGGGAAAGAAGGTAGTGACTCACCGATGGCTCCTGACACCTTTACAGAGTTGGTAAAGGAGACCAGATCTGAGACAGTACAGGCCATTTTGGGGGAACATAGTATGGCCCATGAGTCTGAGGACACTCTGGATAGTCACAGACCTACTTGGGTAATGGATTTGCCTTTGTGCGTGTGGGTGTGTGTTTGTGGGTTTTTTTAAAATTTTTTTTTTAATTTCTTCTTCTTTTTTTATTTTTTTATTGTTGGTTGTTCAAAACATTACATAGTTCTTGATATATCATATTTCACACTTTGATTCAAGTGGGTTATGAACTCCCATTTTTACCCCGTATACAGATTGCAGAATCACATCAGTTACACTTGCATTGATATATATATATATATAGCCATATTGGTGTCTGTTATATTCTGCTGCCTTTCCAATCTATACTATTCCCCCTCCCCTCCCCTCCCCTCTTCTATCTCTACACCCTCTACTGCAGTTCATATCTCCCACTTGTATTATTTTTTCCTTTCCCCTCACTTCTCTTGTATGTAATTTTGTATAACCCTAAGGGTTTCCTTCCATTTCCATGCAATATCCCTTCTCCCTCCCTTTCCCTCCCAAATCTCATCCCTGTTTAATGTTAAACTTTTTCTCATGCTCTTCGTCCCTACTCTGTTCTTAGTTACTCTCCTTATATAAAAGAAGACATTTGGCATTTGTTTTTCAGGGATTGTCTGGCTTCACTTAGCATAATATGCTCTAATGCCATCCTTTTCCCTCCAAATTCTATGATTTTGTCATTTTTTAATGCAGAGTAATTCTCCATTGTGTATAAATGACACATTTTTTATTTTTATTTTTTTCATCTTTCATACACTTGATTCAAGTGAGTTATGCGTTTCCATTTTTACCCCAAATACATATTGCAGAGTCATATCAGTTACACATTCACAATGTTTACATAATACCATATTAGTGACTTTTGTATTCTGCTGTATAAATGCCACATTTTTTTATCCATTCGTCTATTGAAGGGCATCTAGGTTGGTTCCACAGTCTTGCTATTGTGAATTGTGCTGCTATGAACATCGATGTAGCAGTGTCCTTGTAGCATGCTCTTTTTAGGTCTTTAGGGAATAGACCGAGAAGGGGAATAGCTGGGTCAAATGGTGGTTCCATTCCCAGCTTTCCAAGAAATCTCCATACTGCTTTCCAGATTCCCTGCACCAATTTTCAGTCCCATCAACAATGAAGAAGTGTACCCTTTTCCCCACATCCTTGCCAGCACTTGTTGTTGTTTGACTTCATAATGGCTGCCAATCTTACTGGAGTGAGATGGTATCTTAGGGTGGTTTTGATGTGCATTTCTCTGTCTGCTAGAGATAGTGAGCATTTTTTCATGTACTTGTTGATTGATTGTATGTCCTCCTCTGAGAAGTGTCTGTTCAGTTCTTTGGCCCATTTGTTGATTGGGTTATTTGTTATCTTGTTGTCTAATTTTTTGAGTTTTTGTATACTCTGGATATTAGGGCTCTATCTGAACTGTGAGGAGTAAAGACCTGTTCCCAGGATGTAGGCTCCCTATTTACCTCTCTTATTGTTTCTTTTGCTGAGAAAAAACTTTTTAGTTTGAGTAAGTCCCATTTGTTGATTTTAGTTATTAACTATTGTGCTAGGGGTGTCCTATTGAGGAATTTGGAACCCGACCCCACAGTATGTAGATCGTAGACAACTTCTTCTTCTATCAGACGCCATGTCTCTGATTTGATATCAGGCTCCTTGATCCATTTTGAGTTAACTTTTGTGCATGGCGAGGGAACGGGATTCAGTTTCATTTTGTTGCATATGTATCTCCAGTTTTCCCAGCACCATTTGTTGAAGATGCTTTTCTTCCTCCATTGCATGCTTTTAGCGTCAATATCAAATATAAGATAGTTGTAGTTTGTGGATTGGTTTCTGTGTCCTCTAGTCTGTACCATTGGTCCACTCGCCTGTTTGGTTACCAGTACCATGCTGTTGTTGTTACAATTGCTCTGTAGTATAGTCTAAAGTCTGGTATTGCTATACCACCTGATTCACGCTTCCTGTTTAGCATTGTTTCTGCTATTCTGGGTCTTTTATTTTTCCATATGAATTTCATTATTGCTTTCTCTATTTCTATAAGAAATGCCATTGGGATTTTGATTGGCATTGCATTAAACCTATAGAGAACTTTTGGTAATATCGCCATTTTGATGATGTTAGTTCTGCCTATCCATTAACAGGATATATTTTTCCATTTTCTAAGATCTTCTTCTATTTCTCTCTTTAAGGTTCTGTAGTTTTCATTGTATAAGTCTTTCACCTCTTTTGTTAGGTTGATTCCGAAGTATTTTATTTTATTTTATTTTATTTTTGAGGATATTGTGAATGGAGTGGTTGTCCTCATTTTTATTTCAGAGGATTTGTCGCTGATATGCAGGAATGCCTTTGATTTATGAGTGTTGATTTTATATCCTGCCACATTGCTGAATTCATTTATTAGCTCTAACAGTTTTTTGTATACACTTTTGGTTCTGCTAGGTATAGAATCATGTCATCTGCAAATAGTGATAATTTGAGTTCTTCTTTTCCTAATTTTATGCCTTTAATTTCTTTCATCTGTCTAATTGCTCTGGCCAGTGATTCGAGAACTATGTTGAACAGAAGTGGTGAGAGAGGGCATCCCTGTCTTGTTCCAGATTTTACAGGGAATGCCTTCAGTTTTTCTCCATTCAGAATGATGCTAGCCTGAGGCTTAGCATTGATAGCTTTTACAATATTGAGGTATGTTCCTGTTATCCCAAGTTTTTCTAGAGTTTTGAACATAAAGGGATGTTGTACTTTGTCGAATGCTTTTTCCGCATCTATTGAGATGATCATATGGTTCTTATTTTTAAGCCTATTGATGTGGTGAATAACATTTGTTGATTTCCGTATATTGAACCAACCTTGCATCCCAGGGATAAATCCTACATGATCATGGTGCACAATTTTTTGGATATGTTTTTGAATTCGATTTGCCAGAATTTTATTGAGGATTTTTGCATCTAGGTTCGTTAGAGATATTGGTCTGTAGTTTTCTTTCTTTGAAGTGTCTTTGTCTAGTTTAGGAATCAGGGTGATGTTGGCCTCGTAGAATGAGTTTGGAAGTTCTCCCTCTTTTTCTATTTCCTGAAATAGCTTGAAAAGTATTGGTATTAGTTCCTCTTTAAAGGTTTTGTAAAACTCTGCTGTATACCCATCCGGTCGTGGGCTTTTTTTAGTTGGTAGTCTTTTGTTGGTTTCTTCTATTTCCTCAATTGATATTGGTCTGTTTAGGTTGTCTATATCCTCCTGACTCAATCTGGGCAGATCATATGACTTAAGAAATTTATCGATGCCTTCACTATCTTCTATTTTATTGGAGTATAAAGATTCAATATAGTTTCTGATTATCTTCTGTATTTTTGAAGTGTGTGTTGTGATCTTGCCTTTTTCATCCTGTATGATAGTAATTTGATTTCTCTCTCTTCTTCTCTTTGTTAGCATGGCTAAGGATCTGTCGATTTTATTTATTTTTTTCAAAGAACCAACTTTTAGTTTTGTCAATCTTTTCAATTGTTTCTTTTGTTTCGATTTCATTAATTTCAGCTATGATTTTAATTATTTCTTGCCTTCTACTTCTTTTGCTGTTGTTTTGCTCTTCTTTTTCTAGGATTTTGAGATGAAGTTTGAGGTCATTTATTGTTGTTTTTTTCTTTTTTTAAGGAATGAACTCCAAGCAATGAATTTTCCTCTTAGAACTGCTTTCAATGTGTCCCATAGATTCCGATATGTTGTTTATGTGTTTTCATTTATCTCTAAGAATTTTTTAATTTCCTCTTTGATGTCTTCTATAACCCATTGATCATTCAGTAACCTATTGTTCATTCTCCAACTGATGTATAAATTTTTCTTCCTTCTTTTATCGTTGATTTTCAGTTTCATTCCATTATGATCATATAAGATGCATGGTATTATCCCTACTCCTTTATATTGTCTAAGAGTTGCCCTGTGACATAATATGTGATCTATTTTTGAGAAGAATCCATGTGCTGCTGAGAAAAAAGTGTAACTGCTTGATGTTGGGTAGTATATTCTATATAAATCAATTAAGTCTAGGTTGTTATTTGTTTTATTGTGTTCTATAGTTTCCTTATTCAACTTTTGTTTGTAACATCTGTCCAGTGGTGAGAGAGCTGTGTTGAAGTCTCCCATGATTATTGTATGGTGGTCTATTAGACTCTTAATTTTGAGAAGAGTTTGCTTGATGAACATAGCTGCACCATTGTTTGGGGCATATATATTTATGATTGTTATGTCTTGTTGGTGTATGGTTCCCTTGAGCAGTATGTAGTGTTCCTCTTTATCCCTTTTGATTAACTTTGGCTTGAATCTATTTTATTTGATATGAGTATGGACACTCCTGCTTGTTTCCGAAGTCCATATGAGTGATATAATTTTTCCCAACCGTTCACCTTCAGTCTATATATGTCTTTTTCTATCAAATGCATCTCCTGTAGGCAGCTTATTATTCGGTCTTGTCTTGTGATCCAGTCTACTAGCCTGTGTCTCTTAATTGGTGAGTTTAAGCCATTGACATTTTGGGTTATTATTGAGATATGGGTTGTTCTTCCAGCCATATTTGTATATTTATGTTACTAAACATGGTGTGTTTTCCTTTTTGATTATTTCGCCCCCTTAACTGTCCTAACCCACACTGTTGGTTTTCATTGTTCTTTTCCATTTCTTCTTCATGTAATGTTTTGCCGAGGATGTTTTGAAGACATTGTTTTCTAGCTGAAAATTCTTTTAACTTTTTTTTTTTTATCATGGAATGTTTTAATTCATCTTCCATCCTGAAGCTTAATTTCGTTGGATACACGATTCTTGGTTGAAAACCATTTTCTTTCAGTGTTTGAAATATATTTTTTCTGGATCTTCTAGCTTTCAGAGTCTGTGTTGAAAGATCAGCTGTTATCCTGATTGGTTTACCCATAAATATAATCTGCTTCCTTTCTCTTGTAGCTTTTAAAATTCTCTCCTTATTCTGTATGTTGGGCATCTTCATTATAATGTGTCTAGGTGTGGATCTCTTATGATTTTGCACATTCAGCGTCCTGTAGGCTTCTAGGATTTGGGATTCTGTCTCATTCTTCAAGTGTGGGAAGTTTTCTCTTATTATTTCAATGAATAGATTGCTCATTCCTTTGGTTTGGACCTCTATACCTTTCTATATCCCAATGACTCTTAAGTTTGGTCTCTTTGTATTATCCCATATTTCTTGGATGTTCTTCTCATAATTTCTTAACAGTCTTGCTGAGCTGTCTATGTTCTTTTCAAGTTGAAATACTTTGTCTTCATTGTCTGATGTTCTATCTTCTTAGTGTTCTACCTTGCTGGTAGTATTTTCAATTGAGTTTTTAAGTAGGTTTATTGCTTCCTGCATTTCTAGGATTTCTGTTTGTTTGTTTTTTATTACCTTTATCTCCCTGTATAGTTGATCTTTTGCCTCTTGGATTTATTTATGTAATACATTGTTGAAGTGGTAGAAGTGATCTTTCATTGTCTGATTTTGCTGTCTAATGTCTTCCTTGAGACTTCAGAACATCTGCAGCATGTATATCCTGAATTCTTTATCTGACATTCCATCTGCTGCAGCTATTACCTCTTCTAAAGTTGAGTTGACCTGCATTGCTTGTGGTCCTTTCTTTCCTTTTCTTTTCATATTGCTCGTGGTTCTTTCTGCTTAATGAAACTGTTGTGTTTTTAAATTTTTCCCCCTATATAATTATGTTGCTCTTGTATAGTTGAAAAGTCTCCCTTGCTCCTCCTCCAATTGGGGTGATCTCTCTACCACGCTGGCAGGCCGCTGGGACTGTTCTGCCGATCGGTCACAGGTCTGCCAACCTTGGAGGCGCAGGCAGTGGCTCTGCTCTTCCCCTCCTCCAATTGGTATGACGTGTCTACCACGCGCATGAACCCCTGGGCCTGTTCTGACGGTTGGTTACAGGTCTGCCTACCTTGCAGGCACAGGCGGCGACTCTGCTCTGCCCCTTCTCCAATTGGGGTGACGTGATACCACGCCAGTGGGTCACTGGGCCTATCCAGGCGTGGGCAGCGGCTCTGCTCTACCCCTTCTCCAATTGGGGTGACGTAACTACCATGCCGGCGGGCCTCTGGGCCTGTTCCGGGTGGGAGCGGCAGCTCTGTTCTGCCCCTACTCCAGTTGGGGTGACGTGTCTACCATGCCGGCAGGCCGCTGGGCCTGTTCCTCCGGTCAGTCGCAGGTCTGCCTACCTTGCGGGAATGGGCGGCGGCTCTGCTCTGCCCCTATTCCAAATGTGTTGATGTGTCTGCCGTGCCGGCAGGCCGCTGGGCCTGATCCGCTGGTTGGTCCCAGGCCTGCCTACCTTGCGGGTGTGGGTGGCGGCTCTGCTCTGCCCCTACTCCAATTGGGGTGTCGTGACTATCACATCGGCAGGTCGCTGGGCCTGTTCTGGGTGCGGGCCGCAGCTCTGCTCTTCCCCTACTCCAAATGGGGTGACGTGAATGCCACGCCGGTGGGCCGCTGGGCCTGTTCTGGGCTCGGGAGGTGGCTCTGCTCTGCCCCTCCTCCAATTGGTGTGATGTGTCTACCACGCCGGCAGGCCGCTGGGCTGTTCCGCCAGTTGGTCACAGGCCTGCCTACCTTGCAGGCGTGGGTGGCAGCTCCACTCTGCCCCTACTCCAATTGGGGTGTTGTGACTACCACGCGGCAGGTCGCTGGACCTGTTCTGGGCGCGGGTGGCGGCTCTGCTCTGCCCCTTCCCCAATTGGGTTGACGTGTCTACCACACCAGCATACCACTGGGCCTGATCTGCCATTCCATCGTGGGTCTGCCTACCTTGCGGGCACGGGTGGTGGCTCTGCTCTGCCCCTCTTCCAAATGGTGTGACGTGTCTACCACACCAGTAGACCACTGGGCCTGTTCCGCCGTGCAGTCTCAGGTCTGTCTACCTTGCAGGCTCGGGCTGCGGCTCTGCTCTGCCTCTACTCCAAATGGGGTGACGTGACTGAAATGCCGGCTGGTCACTGGGCCTGTTCTGGGCGTGGGCCGCGGCTCTATTCGGCCCCCACTCCAGTTGGGGTGACGTGATACCACGCCGGCGGGTCGCTGGGCCTGTTCCGGGCGCGGGCTGCCGCTCTGCTCCGCCCCTTTGGCCTCCACAGTATTCAGCAGGACCCGGATGGAGAAGCAGTTTCCGCGGGTTCTTTATCCCTGCGCCAGAGCAGTTTCGGGAGCCAGAATTCGGCCTCTCCAAGCTTGGTGCATGCACCAACAGGAGCAGGCTCCAAGAAGCAGTTTCCTCAGGATCTATAGCCCTGGGCCAGAGCAGCTCCGGGAACCGGAACACGGCCGCTCCGGGCTCGGTGCGTGTTCTGATAGGAGCAGGCTCCAAGAAGCAGTTTCCGTGGGTTATTTAGCACTATGTCTGAGCAATTTGTCTGCGAGACGCAGGCAAATGTCAGCCTGAAATTACCTCTTCTATAGCTGAAAGAGCTGCGATCAGTTGAAAACAGGGGTGGCGATGTCAGCTCTCCATGATGGTGGCCGCTGGCTTCTTCTGTGGTCTGACCAGAGTGGAGAACCGAAGTGGACCATTTCCTTTGCCCGTCTCAAACCCAGAATTCAGCTCTGAGCACAGCAAATGCACAGCTGGCAGGAGCCTGCAGAATCAGCAGTGCTGTATCTCTGCTCCACTAGCTCATCGTTTCCCAGCGCGCGCTGCAGACTCGAACCACGGGGCGATTTGCTGAATAAGCAGCGTGACCCTCCGTACGGACAGATCGCTTGCATTTGGGACCCCGAAGCTGATTCTCGTGGGATGAAAATCATTCCACTAGCTTTTGGAGCACCCCAATTTTGCTGGAAATTCCTAACAAGGTAGCTTTTAGCCATTCTAACTCATCATTTTCCCTGACAGTGACACGGTACACGGAGTTGATGCACTCCCTTCGCCGCCATCTTCTTTTTTCCGGGTTTTTATTTTTGTCTCTTGTTCTGAGAATAGGTAGGAAATGCAGTTTGTTTGGTTTTGAGTGGACTGTTTTTAATAAGTCATTTGACATGGAGAGTGTTTCTATGTCTGTGTATCCCACTTTTTCCGTGGTTGTAGATAGTAGAAAAGTGAATGCATCAATGCATGTGTCCTGTCCAGTAGAAAGCATCCCATCACACATCCTGCCCAATTTATCAATGGACTGTGGCTTGCCTTATCGATTGGCAACACCTACTACTTTCCTTAGTTCCTGTTTTCTTCCTGAATTCTGGTCACTCTCCAGAATTGGCTCATGTTTTTTTGTCCAAGACATGTACCACCTCCAAGCTCTGTGACATAGCCATGTACTGGATAGCTGAAGGGAATGGGGAGCATCTCAGAAAACTCAGATATCAGTGTGACCAGTAAAGTCTCAGTAGAGAAACCCTGCTTTGTTCCTTTTGCTTACCTACTGTTCTGTTGACCTGAATGTAAGGAAGGTCTTTGCTTCAGGCCATCAGTTTGTTAAGCCTGAAGAAAACTGCTATCTAATGGAAATTAATGGGCATTACCTGTGGCTCTTTGCTTAATTGCTTTAGAAAGGGATGTGTCTGAATCATCCTCTTTTCTCTGTGTGAGGCTGTGGCTTAGATTCTCAGCATCTGATGGATCTAAAGAAAGATCCCACGTGTGCATCCAAAACAAAAATGGCAAAAAGTTCAGTTATTGTGGATGAAGCCTCATGCTTAATCTGTAAGATTCCTGACCTCTATCAAGAAAGAATAGGGATCCTTTGGGTCAAATGAGTTTTTCGAAGACCGGCAGAGGTGCTTGGGTTTTCACATGACTCCAAATCACATAAAGAATCTATACCTCACAGTCAGTAGGCCTCAAAATGGAGAAACAGAGCAGTATTAATGGCAGACCTATTTGATCAATCCTGGTTCACAGGTAGTGTGTTCTGGAAACCCTGACTTTAGGCAAATGAGGGGCAAGAGAACTTATTTAGGACACTGACATAGGCTGGGCCCCTTATGGAAACCTTCAGACAAAGGTTATGATGAGTGTCTATATGGAAGAAGATGAGGGCCATGTGAGAGTGTTTTGGTTTTAATTGAACATGTTATTAACCATAACCATACAGTGTTCCCTCAATCTAAGTATTCAGAAGAGCAGGTACAGATTTGTTTTTACAATACAGGAATGTAAGGGATCTTCCACGTGCTGAAAACCTCAAAGGTCCATGCAGAAATGATCCCTGGAAAAGTTGTAGGCAGCTATGAAGGACCTGAGAAAGCAAAAGCCATCTTCCATGGCAAACAACCTGGTCAGAATGAAGGGTTGTGTCTAAATCAGACTCTCTCTTTTTAATGTAGAGGAGATGGACCAAACCAGGTCTAAGTGGAGAGCTGTTCCTGGGAGCCTATGTTTGGTATACCATTCTAACTTGTGAAAGTGTCTCAGGTAGTAGGGGAAGCCTCCATCTCATGGGAACCTTGGAAGCAACTGTTAGGACAAAGTGGTTGCCAAGGCAGTGACCTCATTCAGTTCCTGACAGAAGTGAACTGGCCTCACTTTCTTGGTAATGGAACTCTCTGAACTTGGTATCTAGGAAGCCAGGGACCCAGAGCCTATCCGAGTCCTAGTCTCAGTGGTCTCACTTGTTTGGATTTACCAAGGACAGAGTCGTTCTTTCTTCATACCTACTTATTTGATGATGGCCAAATACCAGAAGTACTCTGAAGAGGGGCATTTCCTAAGAAAGCAGGTAGTGGCTCAAGGCTGGCTCCTGACAACTTCATAGAGTTGGCCAAGGCGACCAGATCTGAGGCAGTACAGGCCATTTTGGGGGTACACAGTATGGCTCACCAGTCAGAGGACACTCCGGATAGTCACAGACCTACTTGGGGGAAGGAGTTAAATTTGTTGGTTTGGGTGGGGTTTGTGGTTTTGTGTCATGTTCTGAGAATATGTACGAAAGGTGGTTTGTTTGGTATGGAGTGAACTGATTCTAGTAAGTTTTTTGACAATGTGAGTGTTTCTATGTCTGTGTATCACACTATGTTAGTGGTTGTAGACTTTAGAAAAGAGAATGCATCTATGGATGTGTCCTGTCTAGTAGAAAGCTTCCCAGCATTCATGCTGTTCAGTTTATGAATGGACTGCGGCTTGCCTTATCAATGGGCAACACCTTATATCTTCATAAGTTCCTGTATTCTTCTTGAATTTTATCCACTCACCAGAGTAGGCTCTTGGTTTGTGTCCAAGATATTACCACCTCCAAGGTCTGTGACATGGCCATGTACTGGATAGCTGAAGGGAATGGTGAGCATCTCAGAAAACTCTGATATCAGTATGACCAGGAATATCTAAGTGGAGAAACCGTGCTTTGGGCCTTGTGCTTACATATTGTTCTGTTGCCCTGAATGCCAGGAAAGTGTTTGCCGTAGGCCAAAACATTTGGAAGCTTGAATAAAAGAGTTTTCAAAAGGAAATGAATGTGCATTTCCTGTGGCTCTTTGCTTAATTTCTTTGGAAAGGGATGTGTCTGAATCAGCCTCTTGGCCATGTGTGAGGCTGTGGCTTAGATTCTAAGCACATGATGGATCTAATGAATGATCCCATGTGTGCATCCAAAATCAAAATGACCAAAACAGCAGTCATTGTGGATGAAGTCTCTTGCCTTCCTCTATTAGGGTACTGACTTCCATCAAGTAAGAATAGGGATCCTTTAGGTCAAATGGTTTCTTCAAAGCCCTTCAGTGGCTTACCCATAGTGCTTGGGTTTTCTCATGCCTCCAATTAACAAAAAGAATCTAAATCCCACATTCAGTAGGCATCAAATTGGAGAAGCAGAGCAGTATTAATGGCATGCCTATTTGATCACTCCTGCTTCACAGGAAGGGCATCCAGGCCAACCTGACTTTAGGCAAATGAGGGCCAAGGCAGCTTATTTTGGAAACTGTCTTGGGCTGTGCCCCTCATGGGAAAGTCCAGCGAGATGTTATGATGAGTGTCTATATGGAAGAAGATGAGGGACATGTGGGAGTGTTTAGATTTTAATTGTGAGAGATGACTGGTTCCACCTGGGTTAAATTCTTGTGTGATTCCCCTTAGAGACTCAGTTCTTGAACTGACCTCAGAGAAGTATTGTCATGAATTGTGATAAGATTTAAGGAGGCCACGCATGAGAGCCGCCCTTGGTAACTGAGATCTAGGCCCAGGGTGGCTTTACACAGTTCACTGAGAATCTCAGCCAGATAATTACATGATTTTATTCTGAAAGACTTGGCAGCCACATTTGAGAGTCAAAACACAAATGGACCTCACATTGTAGACCTCAATGGGCCTGGCTTCAAGTGACCTTTTGGCCATTCTTTGGGAATCCTTGCCTGTGTGAGTTCTCCAGAGCTTTCATTGAAATGAGCTTACTCAACATTTAATGGTTTCTGAATGAATTGAAACCCACAATGCCTCCAACTTAATCCTTGAAAAAATAGTTACATAAATACCTTGAAATTTTTAAAATTCCCATGACCAGGTGGCACTGGAGAACCTTTGGATGTCCTGTTGCTGTTCATGAGTATACCAGACAGTGCATTGATTGACTGGGTTTCCTGAAAATGGTGTAGAACAGAGATGCCAGTATGTTGGAGACTGCTGAGTAGTGGGCCTAGAGCAGTGGTGGGCAGGTGTGTTATAAACATCAGTGGTACAGCCATGAAGATCTACCATTGGATTCCAAAGCATGTGACTGACATGGTGCAGCCAGCAAACCCTTCTATGTAAAGGCATCTTGTTATATGGAGAGGATTCAGGGCAATGTTCATAATCAGGTTGCTATGGTCAAGGGGGCAAATTATGTGGATAGAAGCATCTTGGTGCATTCTTCTGCAGATGCTGACCCACTCGCGTGACAGAACTTTCTCCAGCACTATGTCCCAGTTGAACACCTTGTATTTCATGAAGAAAATACCAAACTCCCAGTGCAGCAACAAGAAACACCATGAAAAGTGGAGGATGAACAAATTGCTACACAGTCTACAGGGGGAGACAATTAGTCCCCAGTGGCCACAGTTAACCTACAAAGAGAGAAACCAGCACTGCTGCCTCATGTTCTTTGAAAAATAAGATGCCATATCCTCCAGGTCACATAGATGCAGACCAAGCTTTGATGGTCTCACTAGAAAGAAACTAAAAGACCTGAAAACAACATATATTTCAAGTGCCCAAACTCAGAGGCAGTTTCTCTGGATGTCTTTAGGCCAGAAGAGCTCCATGTTTGTGGAGTGTTTACCATGTCCCTTACTTTTGGAAACTCCTCTACCACCTACAAGGTTATGAACTCCTGAGCATTTTCCATTGCATAAATGTATTCACAGATTTTCTAATTCTTCTCCTCTAATTGTGTCTTACTTGGGGGTGAAGGTAATCTAAAGTCATTTTTCTGGATGAGAGTGAGAATATTTTTGTGTAGCACATATTTATATACACATTGGATTCATTTTCAAAATTTCCATTCGAAATACTGAATCCCTGATACTAACCACTACCCTACTAGACTCTGAATACTAATCCTAATAAGAAGGATTATAAAAACCCAAAGAGAATAGAAATATAAGCAGTTCAACGTAGGCATGGTGTATTGTTGGACTTGCCTGTTGCATTATGTAGGCTAGGAGTTATAAATCTAGTCAATTTTCTGTTGAAATAGTTCTCCATGCATTTCTAAAGTTAACAAATATGTGAATTCCTGTCTCCCTTTCTCTGCAGACTATTCAGCACCTGTAATTTTATATGCACATATAGAATCCTACCTGGAATCACACGTACATTCTTGTGAGGTGGCTTACTTGGCAGATACAAATTGTTAGAATAGTTCACTCTTCATAAACGCTGTTGGAACTGAAAATTCAACCAATGGGTGAACGTCCTCTTTGAACAACTTTATACATAAATTCATGTTCAGTAAAATAAATATTTCTGATCTTTGGATGATATATATTTCATGGTCAATTTTGATTTGCATATATATTTCTACTTTTTAAAGTCTGTGTGTGTGTGCGTGTGTATATATATATATATATATATATATATATATATATATATATATACTCTCCAGATTTTTCAAAATATGAAATATGTGTCTTATTATACACTCCCTAAATTAATTCATATTCATGTATGTGGTTTTAAAATCAACTTTTCACAAGATTATTCTCAGGAATACTCAAACACCTGAAATACATATTTGTTTTCTAGTACTGAGAACTATCTTCAGTGAATGGTGCATACAAATCCTTATATTTCTACAGTAACTTAGCAAGTCTAACATCAATGCAAATAGATTCCTATGGGACACGATGTGTTTTTTGAAATTCATTTTTATTCAACACTGGTACATTGCGATTTCTTAAGTTTATGCACATCATAGGATATATATTTTCTTCACAACTTCGCAAATTCATAGGCATTTGTTTCATTTTCAATCACTTCCTGCTTCAGAACACATGTATTCCTCCATGTTTCTTCAATGGTCTTTTCACGAGATGTCTTTCCAAACACACTATTTTCGATTTCCCTACTCACTTTTGAAGCAAAGCTCACAACCCTTCATGATGAACCATAAGCCTAATATTACCATTAGATGTATATTTGGTTTTAATGAATGTATGTATACCAATATAAGATTCAATGTATATTTTCATATATCAATTCAATCCATTATTTAAAGTTGTAACCAGTTATACTATTTATTCACAGTATGGTCTATTCATGAATTATCTCTATACTCATAGACACAGGGTACATCTATTTGTACCCCCAGTACTTATGTATACATCTTCACATTTTTGCTCCCAGAAATTGTGGAAGAAATACTCATGTCACCTGATCTACATATACATGTTATCACAGTAATATTCTGGAAACAAAATGCAAAGGTCACACTTATGATTGTACCAAAGCCTAAATGGAAAGTGAGCATGGATTACTAAAAACATTCCTGTCCAGGTAGCTAATGCTCTCCAATGTCAATCCTATTGGTGAATATGTATTTGTTTCCTCCTAAATTTTATACTCAACCTCAAGCCTGTTGAAAATGTCTAATCTTATCACGCACTTTATACTTTGCCTGATATCGTAATTTCTCTATTTATATCTGCTTTCCTACATATTTTCTCAGTTTATCATTGTGACTGACTCTTCACATGTGCTGACATTTACATTCACTCTAACCGAAACGCTATTGCTAAAAAAATTTCGTCCAAATCCTATAATCACTATTCTTTCTAAACTTAACCACACTCTTCCTATTCCTACCGACTATAGGTTTTTGACTGGATGTTCTCTTCGACATTCAATCATCCAAGGTACAAGGTTCTATGCCGTTGTATATGGATTTAACTGAGACATCTCTGAAGAATGTAATTCAAAGCTAAGTATCCCAATCAAGGTCCCAATGCCCTTCTGGGCTTCAAATCTTACCTAGATTTCTGTTTTCATACGTGTATTTTACCTATATATTCTTGTAAATATCGCACTTTCCCAATACCATTATTCATCACGCAGAATGATTCCTAATCCAAATCGAACGTGTTATTAACCCTAACCAAACACTGTTCCCTCAATGTAACTTTACAGAAGAGCAGGGACAGAGTTGGTCTTACAATACAGGAAGATATGGGATCTTCCACCTTCTGAGATTCTCAAAGTTCCAAGCAGAAGTGATCCCTGAAGAAGAGGTAGGCAGCTATTAAGGACCTGAGAGAGCAAAAGACATCTTCCATGGCAAACAACCTGGTCAGAATGAAGGGTTGTGTCTGAATCAGACTCTCTCTTCTTAATGTAGAGAAGATGGACCAAACTAGGCCTGTGTGGAGAGCTGTTCCCAGGTTCCTATGGTTGATATACCATTCTAACTTGTGAAACTGTCATAGAAAGCAGGGGTAGACTCCATCTCAAGAGAACCTTGGAAGCAACTGTTAAGACAAAGTGGTTCACAACGCAGTAAACTCACTCAGTTCCTGAATGAAGCCACCTACCTCACTTCCTTGGTGAGGGAACTCCCTGACCTTGGGATCCAGAAAGACAGGCATCAAAAGCCAGTCACAGTTCCATTCCCAGTGGGCTCTGTAGTTTGGAATAACCAAGGACAGAATAAGTCTTCCTTGGTACCTACTGATATGAGAATTGCCAAATGCCAGGATAGCTCTAAAAAGGGGCATTTCCTGAAAAAGCAGGTAGTTATTGACCACTGGCTCCTGACAACTTCACAGAGTTTGGCATGGAGACCAGATCTGAAACAGGACAGGCCTTTCGGGGAAATATAGTATGGCCCACCCGTCAGAGGACACTCCGGATAGTCACAGACCTACTTGAATGAAGGAGGTGCGTTTTGGGGTGTGTGTGTGATTTTGTGGTTTAGTATCTTGTTCTGAGAATAGGTAGGAAAGGTGGTTTGTTTGGTTTGGACGGACTGTTTCTAGTAAGGCTTTTGACAAGGCGATTTTTTGCATGTCTGTGTATCCCACTGTGTTAGTGGTTGTAGACTTTAGAAAAGAGAATGCATCAATGGATGTGTCCTGTATAGTAGAAATCTTCCCAGCATTCACCCTGCCTAATTTATGAGTGGAATGCTGCTAGCCTTACAGATGGGCAACACCTACTATCTTCCTAAGTTCCTGATTTCTTCCTGAATTCTGGTTGCTCTCAAGAATAGGCTCATGGTTTTGTGTCCAAGATATGTACCACCTCCAAGCTGAGTGACATGGGCATGTAGAGGATAGCTGAAGGGAATGGCGAGCATCTCAGAAAACTCTGATATCAGTGTGTCCAGGAAAGTCTCAGTGGAGAAACCCTGCTTTGGGCCTTTTGCTTACCTATTGTTCTGTTGCCCTGAATGTCAGGAAGGTCTTTGCCTCAGGCTACACCTTTGTGAAGCCTGAAGAAAACAGTTTTCAAATGGAAATGAATGGACATCACTTGTGCCTCTTTGCTTAATTGCTTTGCAAATAGATGTGTGGGAATCAGCCTCTTGGCCCTGTGTGAGGCTGTGTTGTAGATTCTCAGCACCTGATGGATCTAAAGAAAGATCCCATGTGTTCATCCAAAACCAAAATGGCAAAAAGATCAGTCATTGTGGATAAAGTCTCTTGCCTTCCTCTGTTAGGTTCCTGACCTCCATCAAGTGAGAATAGGGATCCTTTGGTCAAATGAGTTCTTCAAAGCCCTGCAGAGGCTAGCCCATAGGTGCTTTGGTTTTCTCATGACTCCAAATCACATAAAGAATCTATACATGACAGTCAATAGGACTCAAATTGGAGAAGTAGAGCAGTATTTATGGCTGGCTTATTTGACCACTCCTGTTTCACAGAAAGGGTGTCCAGGCCACCCTGACTTTAGGCAAATGAGGGGCAAGGGAGCTTATTTTGGACAATGTCTTGGGGTGCGCCCCTCATGGAAACCTACAGCCAGAGGTTATCATGAGTGTCTATATGGAAGAAGATGAGGGCCATGTAGGAGTATTTTGGTTTTAATTGTGGTCATTTGTGTGGCTGATGGAAGAGATGCCTGGGTCCACCTGGGCTTGAACTCCGGTGTTATTCCACTTAGAGACAGAGATCTATAACTGACCTCAGAGAAGTATTGCCATGAATTGTGTTGGGATTTAAGGAGGCCACACATGAGAGTCGCCCTTGGAAACTGAGATCTAAGTCCAGGGTGGCATTTGACCGAGCACTGGGAATCTCCGCCAGGATATCACATGATTTTATTCTGAAAGATATTCTTCTACCACCTCCAAGGTTGTGAACTCCTGATCATTTTCCATTGCAGATATGTAGTCACATATTTACTAACCCTTCTCCTCTTATTTTTTCTTACTTGGGGCGAAGGTAATGTCGAGGCATTGTTCTACATGTGAGTGGGAATATTTTTCTGTCATACATGAAATCGTGTTTGGATTTTAGGAGGCCACGCATGAGCATCACATTTGGAAACTGAGTTCTAAGCCCAGGGTGACTTTCCACAGAGCACTGGAAATCTCAACCAAGATATTACATAATTTTTCTTAAAAGACTTGGCAACCATACTTGAGAGTCAAAACACACATGGTCCTCACATTGTAGACCTCAATGGGCTTGGCTTCATGTGACCATTTGGCCCCCCTTTGGGAAGCCTTGCCTGTGAGAGTTCTCCAAAGTTTCATTGAAATGACCTTCCTCATCATTTAATGGTTCCTGAATGAATTGAAATCCACAGTGCCCCCAACTTCAACCTTAAAAAATGGCTAGACAAATACCATGAAATTTTTGAAATTCCCATGAACAGGTGGCACTTGAGAATTTTTGCATGTCCTGTTGCTGATCATGAGTATACTAGACAAGGCCTTTATTGAGTGGGATTCATGAAAATTATGTAGAACAGAGATGCCAATAAGTTGGAGCCTGCTGAATAGTGGGTCTAGAGCAGTGGTGGGCAGGTGTGTGATAAAACATCTGTGGTGGGACCATGTGGATCTGCCATTGACTTCCAAATGTCTTGTGACTAACATGGTGCAGCCTGCCAACCCTTCTATGTAAAGGCATCTTGTTATATGGGGAGTTTTCAGGGCAATGTTCAGAATCAGGTTGCTGTGGTCAAGGGGACAAGCTATGTTGGATAGAAGCCTGGTTCATGCATTCTCTGGAAGACCATGACCCACGACACGTGACAGAACTCCCTCCAGCACTGTGTGTCAGGTGAACTCAATGTATTTCATGAAGCAAATACCAACGTCCCAGTGAATCAGCAAGAAACAAGACGAAAAGTGGAGAATGAACAAATGGCTTCACAGTCCACATGGGGAGACACTTAGCCCCCAGTGGCCACAGTTTACCTACAAAGAGAGAACTCAGAACTGCTGCCTCAGGTTCATTGGAAAATAAAAAAAACAATTCCTTCATGTCACATAGATGCAGACCCAGCTTTGATGGTCTCTCTACAAAGGAAGCTAAAGCTCCTAACAACAACATATATTTCAAGTGCCCAACCTCAAAGGCAGTTTCTCAAGAAGTCTTTCTGCCAACAGAGCTCCATGTTTCTGGAGTGTTTACCCTCTCCCTTACTTTTGGAAAATGCTCTACCACCTCCAAACTTGTGAAAACCAGAGTATATTCCACTTTTCTCACCTTTCTCCTCTAATTGTGTCTTACTTGGGGCGAAGGTAATGTCAAGGCATTGTTGTGGATAAGAGTTGGAAGATTTTTTTGTAGCACATATTTGCATACACATTGGATTCTTTTTCTAATTTTCCATTCAAAATACTGAATTCCTGACACTAAATCATACCCTACTAGACTCTGACTACTAATCCTAATATGATGGAGAAAAATAACTCAAGCAGAATAGAAATCCATGCAGTTCAGAGAAGGCATGGTGTATAGTTTGACTTGAATTTTGCATTATATAGGGTAGGAGTTATAAATCTAGTCAATTTTTTGTTGACATAGTTCTCCATGTGTTTTTAAATTTAACAAATATGTGAATTCCTTTCTCCGTTTGTCTGTAGCCTTTTCATCACATGTATTTTTATATGCACATATAGAATCCTACCTGGTATCACATGTACATTTTTGTGAGGTAGCTGACTTGGCAGACACAAATCATGAGAAGAGATCATTCCTCCTAAACGCTGTTGGAACTGAAAATTCAACCTATGGGGGAGTTTCGTACTTGAACAACATTATACACAAATCCGTGTTCAGTAAATTAAATATTTTTGGATCTGTGGACGATATATATTTCAACATGAATTTCGCTTGGCATATATATTGCTACTTTTTAATTTCTCTGTGTGTATATTTTGTGTGTGTGTGTGTGTGTGTGCGTGTATCTATATATTATATATATATATATATATATATATATATATATATATATATATATATATACACTCTACAGATTTTTCAAATTTGAAATATATGTGTCTTATTTTACACTCCCTAAATTCATTCATATTCATGTATGTGGATTTATAATCAACTTTTCACAAGATGATTCTCAGAAATATTCATCCACCTGAAATACATATTGGATTTCTAGTACTGACAACTAACATCAGTGAATGGTGCATACAAATCCTAACATTTCTACAGTAACTGACCCAGTTTAACATCAATCCAAGTAGATTTCTATGGGATATTATGTATATTTTTTGAGAGAGAGAGAGAGAGAGAGAGAGAGAGAGAGAGAGAGAGAGAGAATTTTTTATTATTTATTTTTTAGTTATTGGCGGACACAACATCTTTGTTTTGTATGTGGTGCTGAGAATCGAACCCGGGCCGCACGCATGCCAGGCGAGCGCGCTACCGCGTGAGCCACATCCCCAGCCCCATGATGTATATTTTTACGTTCATTTTCATTCAACACTGGTACATTATTATTTCTTCAGTTTCTGCAGATCATAGAATGTGTATTTTATCCACAAGTTAGCAAAGTCATGTGCATTTGTTTCACTTTCAATCACTTCCTACTTCAGAACACATGTATTCCTTTATGTTTCTTCACTGGTCTTTTCATGAGACTTCTTTCCAAACACATTATTTTCCATTTCCATACTAATTTTGAAGAAAAACTCACACACACTTCATGATAAAACATATCCCTAATGTTACCATTAGATGTATAACTCATTAGAATGAATGATTCTATATCAATATAAGATTTCTTATATATTTTCTGACATCAATTCAATGCATTATTTAAAGTGGAACCAGTTATATTATTTATTCACAGTACTGTCAATTCATGCATTACTTCTATATTCATAGACACAGGGTACACCTCTTTGTTCCCCCAATACTAATTTATACGTCTTCAAAATATTGCTCCCAGAAATGGTGGAAAAAATATTCATGTCACCTGATGTACATATACATTTTATCACAGTAATATTCTGAACACAAAATGCAAAAGTCACACTTATGATTGTACCAAAGGCTAAATAGAAAGTGAACCTGGATTACTAAAAACATCCATGTCCAGGTTGCCTAATGCTCTCAAATGTCAATCCTATTTGTGACTACATATTTGTTTCTTCTTAAGATTATATATTGAAACTCAACCCTGTTGATAGTGTCTAATCCAATCACTCACTTTATACTTTGCCTGATTTTGTAATGTCTCTATTGATATCTGCTTACCTACATATTTTCCCAAGTTCATCATTGTTACTGACACTTCACATATGCTGACATTTACATTCACTCTCTAACCGAAACCCTATTGCTAAAGAACTTTTGGTCCAAATCGTATACTCACTCTTCTTCCTAAACCTACCTACTATATTCGTAATCCTTCCGACTATACCTTTTTGACTTGATGTTCTCTTCTATATTCAATCATCCAAATAAAGGTCAGGCGAGCATCGGAAGAAGAGACCACCAAATATCTATCTCATGCAGTAGCAAAGGGTGTATTGGGGGTCCAGAATGCTGGAGCTCAGAGCTCACTTGAATAGAGCAGAGAGTCCTGAGAATAGCTTAAGCAGAGCTTATATACTTTCCTTTGAGAGCGCAGGGAGGGAAGTTTTTGATGTGTCACGGCGAATGGGTAGTTTGCGTGCAACCGGGTGAGGGAGTACATTCTGCAGTATGGCAATTAGGGACAGCACATTCTGGGAACAAGATTGGCAAACATTTCTCAAGATTTCAACAGTGTTTTGTTTAGCGTACAGAAAAACAGAAAGTGACAAGTACATATTTTTTTTATCTTTCATTCACCACGTCTTCTTCTGGCTACTTTTAATCATAAAAGTGATCATGGGGGGTGTCACATTCTATTTCTGCTAGTGGGGTATTACCATAAGTTTAACTTGTCCAATTTGTGCTTGGAGAGAAGAAATTACATGGTTGAGCAAACAGGGTTTTGTAGTTAGCAATAATATGAGGATTATTATTGGACTGGCCAGGGTTGATAAATGCGTAATTAACCAGGGGGACTGTGTGAACCAAGACTCAAACCACCCTTTTTGGGCCTCTGTCTCTCGTTGACACTATTCAATTCATCTTTTTAATTTACTCATAGATTTTTTTACAACTCCAGTATTGTCGGCATACACACAATATTCTTCCATCAATGCAGAACAAAGGCCCTCTTTTCTCATGAAGTGGAGGTCCAAACCTCGACTGTTTTGTTAAACAACTTCACAGAGAGAGGTTAAAGATTCCTGCAAAGCTGTGATGGAGGTTTCTAATATCTTTAAGTTTTGGTCTATTGCTGTTTCTATTTGGGTCATTTGTTTTGTCCCATGGACCAAGGCAGTGGTTCTTGTGCCCACCCCTTCAGCAACTCATATTCCTAATAGGATGGCTAAAGTGAGGGATATATGTTCCCAGTGGAACCAGGTTTTATGCCCCCCTATTTGATCTTCATGAGTCATGATAGAGCACTCTGGGAAACATCTGCACCATTACACAATTAATCACATCTGTTGACCATTTCATGAAAACATAAGCAATGTTTAAGTATATAGAATTATGCTGTTGTAGGGACAGACAAAACAAGGCACCTAAGATAGTACCAAAGACAGGGAAACAGTCCTATTTTGTTGCAACCAGATTTAGGGGGCATTACTTCTGTTGTAATCAATTAATCCCCTGATACCCAAGTTTAGGTAGTTTCAGAATTTTGTATCCAACATGTAAGCAAAGGGGCTCAGAAGTTCACAGCCTGCAGAAGTTTACAAAAAGCAGATTTTTTTCTGTTTCTTTCCCCTGTTCTGGGCAAGTTAACTTTTCAAGGACACCTGGGTGAGGAAGAGCTTTTTATTCCCTTTATTGTTTCCCACTGCCATCTCTTACCATGGAGCCCAGTTAGTATCTTCTTTATCTTACAATTGTAGCCATCTCTGTGAAGCCCCAGCTCAAGGCTAGAGGCCTTCTTCACATATTTTGTGAAAAACTAGTAAGGGGGTGTCTTGCTTAGTAGTGCTGATTTTTTTTTTAGACAGTTGCCTAGTAGAACAGGGCAACATGACAAGAGGAAGTTTACCTACATTGAACTCATTTATAGGGACTCTTTTGCTGAAAGTCCTAAAGTCAGCCGTGGTGAAGATTTCTGGAGAAGGTCAGTTAAGACTTTTCTGTGGGCCTGGTACAGAGGGGGAAGACGGGGAACCCGTGGCTGTGAGCAGCTCCATGTATCTGAGAATGAGGTAGGAGAGATGTAAAACAATAATGGGAAAGGGGTTTGGGATTTTCCTAGCAACAAATCTTGAGCAGTGGAACAGGTAGAGCAGAGGGGAAGACGGAAGGTAGTATCCCAAAAAGCCTGTGAGGGACTTTAAATTCTTCGTAACCTGTTTTCAGTGATGACAAAGCAACTTTAAAGGCCATTTTCATTACATCTTGGATAGGGGTCTGAGGGCTCTCCTCAGCTGGTTTGAGCTTTGGGTTAGCTGGTAAGAGGACCTGGTGGGACCTGGTGCAGGCACTGACAGGAGAAGAGAGGAGTGAGGGAATTGTGGGGTAGCTCAGTACCTGCTCCCTCAGCAAGGGGGCAATGGTCTGAGAACCGGCAGATGTTCGGCCTTTGGTCTAGTAATTGGAGCAAAGAAATCAGGTTGCTGATGTGGGAATAACAGCAGAGAGTCTGAAGCAGAAGGCTGCGGGTGAGGATCGATTGGAGAAGCATTGTTCAGGATGTGAGCAAAGGAGGGAAAAGGCCTACACGTAGGGGAATCTCCTTTCACCCTTTTCAGCACTTGTCGAAGTTAAAAAGGTCAGGAAGAATTTGAGGATCTAGAGACCCCTCTGGGGGCCATCAGTTTTTGTTGTCTAATTGGTAATATGGCTAATTCTGTGTACAGAATTTGATGAGGAGTTTGGGTTCAATCAGGCAGTCCCTGTATGCTCACATCCCCATGACTTACAGAAGAAGTCGGCTTTCCCCCCACACAGTCATGACTGTTTGTGGCTTTGATAGTCAGCCGGGCAAACATAGTAATCTAGGCTAGCCCACCTGCATCTGGCTCGCGTGTCCCTACATCCATAATATTTGTTTTCATTATCTATGGTATGGAAGGGATTTAATGGAATTTTAATGGGATCCTCTTCATCAGGGATATCCCAATAGGAAAGACCTATAGCCAGCTGACAAATGTCTGGGTGGAGAGATGGCCACCAGGTCCCTAAGTGGGCTGTATGTGAGATACAAATACTTTTTGTCCAGTAGTATTTGTGATCAGCCATTGCTGCTGAACGGGATGATGACGGTTAGGACTACTGGTGGTCAAGGGGAGAGTCTATAGCCTTATCCACACGGCGAATACACAATTTGAAAGGGTTACCAGGCTTTTCCAGTTTCCAGCCAGAGTCTGGACAGGGTGCAGGCTTGAGATGAGAGGTATGGATCCAGGAAGTGATTCTGTCTACCTTTACTTCTGTAGGTGTAATAAAGAGCACCTGCTATGGTCCTTTTCAGCGGGGTTCCAGGGATGACACCTGATGTCCACTTACATAGACGAAGTCTCTTACTTGATATTGATGTTGAGTCCCCTCGTCCCCAGGTTGGTAGGCAGTGGCCATCTGGTTTCACAGGTATCCCTGAGTTCTTTCAAGAGCTTTAAGTCTGTCAATCAAGGGGGTGTCTAAGGGATCGTTAGGTCTTAGAGTTGGGGTTAGGTCCCTTACTGGAGGAGGGGGCACCATAGAGAATTTCATAGGGGGTGAGGTTACACAAAGAAACAGAGGGAGTATTTCTTGCATGAAACAGTGCATAAAGCAGGAGCATAGTCCAATCTTTTTTGCCAGTCTGTAAGTTTAATTTCTTTATGGTCTCGATAATGTTTCTATTCATTCTTTCTACCTGTCCTAAACTCTGGTGTCTATAAGCACAATGTAACTTCCAATTAATCCCCAGGGTCTTGGCTAACCCCTGACCTACCTGGGCCACGAATGCCAGTCCATTATCAGACCCTATTACTTTAGGCAGGCCGTACATTGGGAAAGTATCTTCCAGGATCTTCTTGACCACCATTTGCGCTGTTTCTTTTTTTTTATTTCTTTTTTCTTTCTTTCTTTCTTTCTTTCTTTTTTTTTTTTTTTTGATGGGGAAGGCTTCAATCTATCCTGAAAATGTATCTAAAAGACTTGGAGATATTTAAGTCCATAACTTGCTGGCTTAATTTCAGTAAAGTCAACTTCCCAGAATTGTCCTTGTCTGTTTCCTGCAGGAAGCTTGGAAGGGTAAGCATTAACCAATTGATGGACCCAACAGGCTTTTGTTACCCATTCAGTCATTACCTTTCGCTATGAGTCAGTTAGTGGAAAACTCTGTTCTTGATACTTCAGGAATGAATGCAGTTTGTTTGAACCAAGGTTAGTGAGTTGATGTATATTTTCTACTGATATATTTAGAGCCATGACTAAAGGAGCTTTTGCTGAAGGATTTAGAAATTCCACTTGGTAGCCTTCAGAACTAAAAGTTATTTTAGCCTGGAGCTTTGTGTGCAGATCTCTGCCCATCAATGTGGCCGGGCATTCATAGGTTACTAGGATGGAGTGATGGATTTTTCATTTCCCCTGGTCCAAGGTCCTCTTAGTTGTCCAAGCCTGATATTTACTGCCATTAGGCCCTTGAAATAGAGACCTTTTACTTGATAGAGGGCCAATTGGGGCCTTAAGGTCTGAGTATATTGCCCCTGTATCCATTTCAAAGTTTATTGGGGTCCCCTGACTTCAAAAATTACCCTGAGCTCGGGGAGAGGATCTGAGCCCCAACTTTCTTAGTCATCCTCCAGAGTCAGAATGTCTGGCTGGTGTGGCTGTCTCTTTCTAGGGCATTCTTTAGCCCAGTGTCCTTTTTCTTTTCAGTAGGCCCATTGATCTGAGGCTAGGGGTGGCCTCTAGTGTGGTCCCAGGTATCCCTTTCGGTCTCCATGTTTCTTAATTTCTGGCCTATTTTTTGTTGTGACCAGGACCTTAGTCAATGCCTTAGTCTGTCTTTTATTTCTTTTATTCTCCCTCACTTTGCTCCCTTCTCTTCCTCAGTTTCTCTCTTATAGTATACCTTCTTGGCTTCTCTGACTAAATCTCTCAAAGTCATATCTTGTAATCCATCTAAGCATTGTAACTTTCCTTTAATATCCAGGGCAGCTTGCCCAATAAAGGCCATCGTGAAAGATGCCTTTTGATCCTCTGCCTGAGGATCGAAAGGAGTATATCTCCTATATGCCTCCATAATTCCCTCTAGAAACATAGAGGGAGATTCATCAGGCCTTTGAATAATCTCTCTTACCTTGGCCAAATTAGTTGGTCACCTAGCGGCCACTAAGATACCCGCTATTAGAGCCCGGCGATAAGTGGACAGTTGCTCCCTACCTTGAAAGTTGTTGGGGGTCCCAGTTTTGTCGGTTCAAGGAAAAGCCAGCTTTGAATATGTTGGGAAGTTGTTGTCCGTCACCCATCTAGTCCAAGGATATTTTTTTCTAGCTTGCAGGAGGATTGTCATTTGTTCCTCTGTCATGAAGAGCGTCCCTAGGAGGTGTGGGCAGTCATCCCAAGTAGGCTGGTGTGAAAACATTAATGAGTCAACCAGACCTGAGAGCCGGGTGGGGTCTTCGGTAAAAGGAGGATTGTTATTCTTCAAGTTTTATAGGTCTGAAAAGGCGTAAGGCCAGTACTGGTAGGCTTGCATTTTTACACCATTGCCATCGTCAATCATTGGCACATAGGGACTGAGGTGGAGCATCACGCGAGTTATAGGGTTTTCAATCATTTGCCGCTGGTGATGTCCTTTAGCCCGGCCAGCTTCCTCCAGGGTAGGAGGGGCTGTGTGTGCTGCAGGGGAGTTTTTTGGAGGGCGCTGGGATGGCTTAGCTTCCTCCAATGGTGGAAAGGCTGAGTCAGCAGCAGGGAAATCACTTAGAGGGTGTTGGGGGTTGGGGTACAAGGGGAGGGGATAAAGAGGGGAAGGAGAGTCCAGTAGAGTCAAATCTTGTGACTGAGGGAAAACAGAGGGTAGAGGAGGAGGAAGAGCAGAGGGTTTGAGAGATCATGGGGGAAAGAGAAAGAGCGGGGGCACGGGTAAGAAAAGGCTTCACCAATGGAGGAGGAGATTTGCAGAGGTCCTGCCAAGTTAAGATATATGGCTGTTGATTTGGATGGCTAAGTGTCCCTGGCTGAAAGACTATATCTCTGACTTTTTAAATTAGCGGAATTAGAAAGATTCTTCTAGGGGCCATCTGAATCCAAAGGTGGGCCATTCTGAGGCACAGAGAACCTGCCAGGTCCAGGGTTTTACTGAAAAAGAAAGATTCTGAGCCCTTAAGCAGACTTTGGTGCAGTGATCAAGGGTCAGAGACAGAGGCATTGAAGTGCTCTGTCCCATAATGAATGATACACAAACAGTAAAAGCAACAACACATGACACAGACTAGACAAGACAATAAAGACAGAAAATGGATGTCCAATACTGAGACCAGGACTGAATAGCCAACAAAACCCGATGGGCTGGCAATACCGAGTCTGAAACAAAATATCAATGAGTCAAAGAGACTATTGTTCCTCGATTTCCCGAGTCCTCTGTGGCGTCCCCCAGGGATGTGGCCTGTGGCTCTGTGACACAACTGTCAGCCACCCTCGGAAAGAGCTCATGCTCTTCATCGACAGCCATTTTGCCAAGCCCTAACCTGATACCTGAAACCAGATAGAATCACCTTACTTACCCTGAGAGGAGCCCTTTGGGGTCTCTTGTCTACCGCTGCCAGATCTCGGTGGAACCACCATATGAAAGGTCGGGCGAGAATCGGCGAAAGAGACCACCAAGAGACTGTCTCATGCAAAAGCAAAGGGTTAATTCGGGGTCCAGCATTCTGGGCCTCAGAGCTCACTTGATTAGAGCAGAGAGCCCAGAGAAGAGCTTAAGCAGAGCTTATATACTTTCCTTTGAGAGCGCACGGAGGGAAGTTTATTGATGGGTCTGGGCGAGTGAGCGGTTTGCGTGCACCCGGGTGAGGGAGTAAATTCTGCAGTTGGGCAGTTGGGGAGAGCACATTCTGGAAACAAGTTTAGCAAACAGTTCTCAAGATTTCAACAGTGTTTTGTTGAACATACAGAAAAACAGGAAGTGACAAGTACTTATTTTACTAACCTTTCCCTACGGACTATACTTTGCCAGATTTCCTAACGTCTTTATTTATATGTGCTTTCCTACATATTTTCCAGAGATCATCATTGTTACTAACTCTTCACATGTGCTGACATTTACATTCATTGTATACCTGAAACCCTATAGCTAAAGAACTTTTGTTCCAAATCCTATACTCACTCTCCTTTCTAAACCTAACAAATATCTTCCTAATCTTAATGACTATCCCTTTTTGACTGGATGTTCTGTTTGACAATCAATCATCCAAGGTACAAGGTCCTATGCCAGACCTGCCACTGACCGGAAGAAGCAGCCCAGGTGTCCGCGGGTGTGGTAGATACGTCTCATCAATTGGAGGAGGTGCAGAGCAGAGCCGCCACCTGGGCCTGCAAGGTACGCAGACCTGCGACCGACAGGCAGAACAGGCCCTGGATGGTAGACAGATCACCCCAATTGGAGGAGTAGCACAGCCGCCGAACGCTCCAGCAATGGAGACTTTTCCACTACACAAGAGCAATATAAATATATAGGGGGAAAATTTCAAAAACATAACAGTTTCACCAAGCAGAAAGTAACGCAAGCAGTATGAAAAGACAAGGAAAGAAAGGACCACAAGCAACGCAGTTTAACTCAACTTTAGAAGAGGTAGTAGCTGCAGCAGATGGAATGTCAGCTAAAGAATTCAGGATATACATGCTTCAGATGATCTGGAGTCTCAAGGAAGAAATTAGACAGCAAAATCATACAATGAAAGATCACTTTGACAATGAATTACATAAAAAATCAAGTATCCAAAGATCAACTCTACAGGGAGATAGAGGTTATAAAAAACAAACAAACAGAAATCCTAGAAATGCAGGAAGCAATAAACCAACTTAAAAACTCAATTGAGAATACTACCAATAGAGTAGAAAACTTAGAAGATAGAACATCAGACAATGAAGACAAAGTATTTCAACTTGAAAAGAACATAGACAGAATAGCAAGACTGTTAAGAAACCATGAGCAGAACATCCAAGAAATATGAGAAAACATAAAGAGACCAAAGTTAAGAGTCACTGGGATACAGGAAGGTATAGAGGTCCAAACCAAAGGAATGAGCAATCTATTCAATGAAATAATAAGAGAAAACTTCCCAGACTTGAAGAATGAGACAGAATCCCAAATCCTAGAAGCCTACAGGATGCTGAATGTGCAAAATCATAAGAGATCCACACCTAGACACATTATAATGAAGATGCCCCACATACAGAATAAGGAGAGAATTTTAAAAACTACAAGAGAAAGGAAGTAGATTACATTTAGGGGTAAACCAATCAGGATAACAGCTGATCATTCAACACAGACTCTGAAAGCTAGATGATCCTGGAATAACATATTTCAAACACTGAAAGAAAATTCCAATCAAGAATCATGTATCTGCGAAATTAAGCTTCAGGATGGAAGATGAAATTAAAACCTTCCTTTATAAACAAAAGTTAAAAAAATTTGCAGCTAGAAAACCATCTCTTCAAAACATCCTCGCCAAAACATTTCAGGAAGAGGAAATAAAAAATAAAAATGAAAACCAACAGTGGGAGGTAGGATAGTAAAGGGGGGAAAATAATCAAGGAGGAAAACAAACCATGTTTAGTAACATAAAAAAACAAATATGGCTGGAAGAACAACACATATCTCAATAATATCCCTAAATGTTAATGGCTTAAGCTCACCAATTAAGAGACACAGGCTACTAGAATGGATCACAAGACAAGAACCAACAATATGCCGCCTAAATTAGACACATTTGTTAGGAAAATACATACATAGACTGAAGGTGCAAGGTTTAAAAAATCATATCAGTCATATGGACTTCGGAAACAAGCAGGAGTGTCCAAACTCATATCAAATAAAATAGATTTTGAGCCAAAGTTAATCAAAAGGGATAAAGAAGGACACTACATACTGCTCAAGGAAACCATACACCAACAAGACATAACAATCATAAATATATATGCCCCAAACAATGGTGCAGCTATGTTCATCAAACAAACTCTTCTCAATATCAAGAGTCTAATAGACCACCATACAATAATCATGGGAGACTTCAACACACCTCTCTCACCACTGGACAGATCTTCCAAACAAAAGTTGAATAAGGAAACTATAGAGCTCAATAACACAATTAATAACCTAGACTTAATTGACATATATAGAATATACCACCCAACATCAAGCAGTTACACTTTTTTCTCAGCAGCACATGTATTCTTCTCAAAAATCGATCATATATTATGTCACAGGGCAACGCTTAGACAATATAAAGGAGTAGAGATAATACCAGGCATCTTATCTGATCATAATGGAATGAAACTAAAATCAACGATAAAAGAAAAAAGGAAAAATCATTCATCACTTGTAGAAATAACAATAGGTTACTGAATGATCAATGGGTTATAGAAGATCAAGGAGAAAATTAAAAAAAAATTCTTAGAGATAAATTAAAACACAGACAGAACATATCGGAATCAATGGGACACATTGAAAGCAGTTCTAAAAGGAAAATTCAATGCTTGGAGTTAATTCCTAAGAAAAATAAAAAAAACAACAAATAAATGTTCTCATACTTCATCTCAAAATCCTAGAAAAAGAAGAGCAAAACAACAGCAAAAGAAGTAGAAGGCAAGAAATAATCAAAATCAGAGTTGAAATTAATAAAATTGAAACAAAAGAAACAATTGAAAAAATTGACAAAACTAAAAGTTGGTTCTTTGAAAAAATAAATAAATTCGACAGACCCTTAGCCATGCTAGCGAAGAGCAGAAGAGAGAGAACTCAAATTACTAGCATACGGATTAAAAAGGCAATATCACAAGAGACAATTCAGAAATACGGAAGATAATGAGAAATTATTTTGAATTCTTATACTCCAATAAAATAGTAGAAGTGAAGACATCGATAAATTTCTTAAGTCATATGATCTGCCCAGATTGAGACAGGAGGATATACACAACCTAAACAGACCAATATCAATTGAGGAAATAGAAGAAACCATCAAAAGACTACCAACTAAGAAAAGCCCAGGACCGTATGGGTATAGAGCAGAGTTTTACAAAACCTTTAAAGAGGAACTAATACCAATACTTTTCAAGCTATTTCAGGAAAAATGCAAAAATCCTAAATAAAATTCTGGTGAATAGGATATGAAAACATATCAAAAAAATTGTGCACCATGATCAAGGGATGCAAGGCTTGTTCAATATACGGAAATCAATAAATGTTATTCATCACATCAATAGACTTAAAAATAAGAACCATATGATCATCTCGATAGAGGCAGAAAAAGCATTCAACAAAGTACAGCATCCCTTTATGTTCAAAACTCTAGAAAAACTAGCAATAACAGGAACACACCTCAATATTGTAAAAGCAATCTATTCTAAGCCTCAGGCTGGGATCATTCTGAATGGAGAAAAATTGAAGGCATTCCCTGTAAAATCTGGAACAAGACAGGGATGCCCTCTCTCACCACTTCTGTTCAACATAGTTCTCGAAACACTGGCCAGAGCAATTAGAAAGACAAAAGAAATTAAAGGCATAAAATTAGGAAAAGAAGAACTTAAATTATCACTATTTGCAGATAACATGATTCTATGCCTAGCAGACCCAAAAGGGTCTACAAAAGAACTATTAGAGCTAATAAATGAATTCAGCAAAGTGGCAGGATAGAAAATCAACACGCATAATTCAAAGGCATTTCTGTATATCAGCGAAAAATCCTCTGAAATGGAAATGAGGACAACCACCCCATTCACAATATCCTCAAAAAAAAAAAAAAAACTTGGGAATCAACCTAACAAAAGAGGTGAAATATTATACCATGAAAACTACAGAACCCTAAAGAGAGAAATAGAAGAAGATCTTAGAAGTTGGAAAAATATACCCTGTTAATGGATAGGCAGAACTAACATCATCAAAATGGAGATATTACCAAAAGTTCTCTATAGGTTTAATGCAATGCCAATCAAAATCCCAACGGCATTTCTTGTAGAAATAGAGAAAGCAATCATGAAATTCAAATGGAAAAATTAATGACCCAGAAGAGCACAAACAATGCTAAGCAGGAAGTGTGAATCAGGTGGTAGAGCGATACCAGACTTCAAACTATACAACAGAGCAATCGTAACAAAAACAGCAGGGTACTGGTACCAAAACAGGCGGGTGTACCAATTGTACAGAATAGAGGACACAGAAACCAATCCACAAAACTAAAATTATCTTATATTTGATAAAGAGGTTAAAAGCATGCAATGAAAAAAGGATAGCATCTTCAACAAATGGTACTGGAAAAACTGGAATTCCATATGCAACAAAATGAATCTGAATCATTTTCTCTCACCATGCACAAAAGTTAACTCAAAATGGATCAAGAAGCTTGATATCAAATCAGAGACACGGCGTCTGATAGAAGAAAAATCTGGCTATGATCTACATACTGTGGGTTCGGGCTCCAAATTCCTCAATAGGACACCCATAGCACAACAGTTAATAACTATAATCAACAAATGGGACTTACTCAAACTAAAATTTTTTTCTCAGCAAAAGAAACAATAAGACATGTAAATAGGGAGCCTACATCCTGGGAACTAATCTTTACTCCTCACACTTCAGATAGAGCCATAATATCCAGAGTATACCAAGAATTCAAAAATTAGACAATAAGATAACAAATAATCCATTCAACAAATGGGCCAAGGACCTGAAGAGTCACTTCTCATATGAGGACATACAACCGATCAACAAGTACATGAAAAAATGCTCACCATCTCTAGCAATCAGAGAAATGCAAATAAACACCAACCTAAGATACCATCTCACTCCAGTAAGATTGGCAGCAATTATGAAGTCAAACAACAACAAGTGCTGGCGAGGATGTGGGGAAAAGAGTACACTTGTACATTGCTGGTGGGACTGCAAATTGGTGCAGCCAATTTGAAAAGCATTATGTAGATTTCCTGGAAAGCTGGGAATGGAACCACCATTTAACCCAGCTATTCCCCTTCTCGGTCTATTCCCTAAAAACCTAAAAAGAACATGCTACAGGGACACTGCTACATCGATGTTCATAGCAGCACAATTCACAATAGGAAGACTGTGTAACCAACTTATATTTCCTTCAATAGATGAATGGATAAAAAATGTGGCATTTATACACAATGGAGTATTACTCTGCATTTAAAAATGACAAAATCATATAATTTGCAGGGAAATAGATGGCATTAGAGCATATTATGCTAAGTGAAGCTAGCCAATCCCTAAAAACAAATGCCAAATGTCTTCTTTGATATAAGGAGAGTAACTAAGAACAGAGTATAGACTTAGAGCTTGAGAAAATTAACATTAAACAGGGATGAGAGGAGGGAAGGAAAGGGAGAGAGAAGGGAAATTGCATGGAAATAGAAGGAGACCCTCAGGGTTAACAAAATTACATACAAGAGGAAGTGAGGGGAAAGGGAAAAATAATAAAAGGGGGACAAATGAATTACAGTAGAGGGGTAGAGAAAGAAGAGAGGAGGGGAGGGGTGGGGAGGGGGGAGGGTAGAAGTTAGGAAAAGCAGCAGAATACAACAGACACTAGTATGGTAATATGTAAATCAATGGATGTGTAACTGATGTGATTCTGCAATCTGTATACGGGGTAAAAATGGGAGTTCATTACCCACTTGAATCAAAGTGTGGAGTATGATATATCAAGAACTATGTAATGTTTTGATCAACCATCAATAAAAATTAAAAAAAAAAAAACTAACTTTGGTGAATGGTGCACACGAATCCTAATATTTCTACTGTAACTGACCCTGTTTAACATCAATGCAAGTAGATTCCTATGGGACATGATGTGTATTTTGATGTTCATTTTTATTCAACACTAATAAATTACTATTTCTTCAGTTTATTCATATCATATTATAATATTTAATCCACAAGTTAGCAAATTTATCGTCGTTTTTTTCAATTTCAATCACTTCCTGCTTCAGAACTCATGAATTCCTCGGTGTTCCTTGACTGGCCTTTCCATGAGACTTCTTTCCAAACACATTATTTTCGATTTCCATTATCACTTTTGAAGCAAAACTCACACAAACTTCATGATAAACCATACCCTAATATTAACATTAGGTGTATAACTGGTTGTCATGAATGATTGCATATCAATATAAGATTTCCTATATATTTTCAGATATCAATTCAATCCATTATTTAAAGTGGAACAAGTTATATTATTTATTGAAATTAAGGTCTATTCATGCATTATCTGTATATTCATAGAAACAGGGTACACCTCTTTTTACCCCCAATGCTAATTTATACGTCTTCAAAATACTGCTCCTAGAAATGGTGGAAGAAATAATCATGTCATCTGATCTACATATACATTTTATCACAGTAATATTCTGGAAACAAAATGCAAAGGTCCCACTTAGGATTGTACCAAAGCCTAAATAAAAAGTGAACATGGATTACTATCAACATCCATGTCCATGTTGCCTAATGCTCTCAAATGTCAATCCTATTGGTGACTACATATTTGTTTCTTCCTAAGATTATATATTCAAACTCAACCCTGTTGAAAATGTCTTATCTTATCACTCACTTTTTACTTTGCCTGATTTCCTAATGTCTCTATTGATATCTGCTTTCCTACAAATTTTCCCCAGTTCGTCATTGTGTCTGACTCTTCATATGTGCTGATATTTACATTCACTCTGTACCCGAAAAAATATTGCTAAAGAACTTTTGTTACATATCCAATACTAACTCTACTTGCTAAACCTAACTACTATTTTCCAAATGCTACCGACTATCCCTTTTGGCTGCATGTTCTCTTCCACATTCAATCATCCAAGTTTCAAATTCCTTTGCCATTGTATATAGATTTATTTGAGACCTCTGTGCAGATAGTAATTCAAAGCTAAATATCCGAAACAAGGGCCCAGTGCCCTTCTGGGATTCAAATCTTACTTTAATTTGTGTTTTCATACATATATTTAACCTCTATATTCTTATAAATATCGCAGGTTCTCAATACCATTATTCATCCAGCAGAATGATTCCTAACCCAAATTGAACATGATATTAACCCTAACCATACACTGTTCACTCAATCTAACTTTACAGAAGAGCAGGGACAGATTTGTTCTTACAATACAGGAATGTAGGGAATCCTCCACCTGTTGAGAACCTCAAAGTTCCATGCAGAAATGATTCTTTGAGAAGATGTAGGCAGAAATTAAGGACCTGAGAGACAAAAGGCCATTTTCCATGGCAAACAACCTGGTCAGGATGAAGGGTTGTGTCTGAATCAGCCTCTCTATTCTTAATGTAGAGAAGATGGACCAAACCAGGTTTGTGTGGAGAGCCGATCCCGGGTGCCTAAGGTTGATATACCATTCTAAGTTGTGAAAGTGTCAAAGGAAGTAGGGGTAGCCTCCATCTCATGGGATCCTTGGAAGCAACTGTTAGCACAAAGTGGTTGACAAGGCAGTGACCTCATTCAGTTCTTGAAGAAAGTGACCTATCTCACTTCCTTCTTGATGGAACTTTCTGAACTTGAAATCCAGGAGGCCAGGCACCCAGATCCAGTCCCAGTCCCAGTCCCAGTGGTTTCATTTGTTTGGAATCACCAAGGACAGAGTCAGTCTTCTTGGTACCGACTGATGTGAAGATGGCCAAATGCAGGAAAGATCTGAAGAGGAGCCTTTCCTGACTAAGAAGGTAATGGCTCACCGCTGCCTCCTGACTGCTTCACAGAGTTGGACAAGGAGACCAGATCTGAGACAGGACAGACCATTACCGGGGAACATAGTATGGTCCACCAGTCAGAGGAAACTCCGGACAGTCGTAGCCCTACTTGGGGTAAGGTGGTGCCTTTGTGAGTGTGGGTGTGTGGTTTTGTCTCTGTTCTGAGAATAGGTAGGAAAGGAGGTTTGTTTGGTTTGCAGTGAACTGTTCCTAGTAAGTCGTTTTACAAGGTGAGTGTTTCTATGTCTGTGTATCCCACTGTGTCCGTGGTTTTATACATTAGAAAAGAGAATGCATCAATGGATGTGTCCTCTCTAGTAGAAAGCTTCCCAGCATTCATCCTGCCCAATTTATGAATGGAGTGCGGTTTCCATATGGATGGGCAACACCTACTACCTGTCTAAGACCCTGTTTTCTTCCTAATTTCTGACCACTCTCCAGAATCGGCTCTTGGTTTTGTGTGCAAGGTATGTACCACCTCCAATCTCTGTGACATGGCCATGTACTGGATACCTGAAAGGAATGGCCAGCATTTCAGAAAACTCAGATATCAGTGCGACCAGGAAAGTCTCTGTGGAGAAAACCTGCTTTGGGCCTTTTGCTAACCTATTGTTCTGTTGCCCTGAATATCAGGATGTCTTTGCCTCAGGCCACTTCTTTTGGAAGCCTGAAGAAAACAGTTTTCAAATGGAAATGAATGGGCATCACCAGTGTCTCTTTGCTTAATTGCTTTGCAAAGGGATGTGTCTGAATCAGCCTCTTGGCCCTGTGTGAGACTGTGGCTTAGATTCTCAACACCTGATGGATCTAAAGAAAGATCCCATGTGTGCATCCAAAAGCAAAATTGCAAAAAGTTCACTCATTGTGAATGAATTCTCTTACCTTCGTCTGTTAGGATCCTGACCTCCATCAAGTGAGAATGGGGATCCTTTGGGCCAAATGAGTTCTTCAAATCTCAGCAGAGGTGCTTGGGTTTCCTCATGACTCAAATTCACATAAAGAATCTAAACCGTAGAGTCAGAAGGCCTCAAATTGGAAAAGCCGAGCAGTATTAACGGCAGGCCTATTTGATCACTCCTGGTTTACAGGAAGTGTGTCCAGGCCACCTTGACGTTAGGCAAATGAGGGGAACAGGAGCTTATTTTGGACACTGTCTTGGGCTGTGCCCTTCATGGAAAACTCCACACAGAATTTATGAGGAGTGTCTATATGGAAGAAGATGAGGAACATGTGGTAACGTTTTGGTTTTAGTTGTGGTCATTTGTGTGGCGGTTGGAAGAGATGACTGGGTCCACCTGGGCTTGAACTCTGGTGTGATTCCCCTTAGAGACTGAGTTCTGAAACTGATCTCAGAGAATTATTGCCATGAATTGTGTTGTGATTTTAGGAGGCCACGTATGAGAGTCGCCCATGGAACCTGAGATCTAGGCCCAGGTTGGATTTCAAAAGAACACTGGGAATCTCAGCCCAGATATTACATGAAATTATTCTTAAAGATTTGGCAGCCATATTTGAGTTTCAAAACACACATGGACCTCACATTGTATATCTCAATGGGCCTGGCTTCATGTGATGTTTTGGCCACTCTTAGGAAAGCCTTGCCTGTGAGAGTGCTCCAGAGCTTTCATAGAAATTAGCTCTTCACCATTTAATGGTTCCTGAATTAATTGAATCCCTCAGAGCCTCAAACTTCATCCGTGAAAAATGGCTAGAAAATTACCATGAAATTTTTGATATTTCCATGATCAGATGGCACTGGAGAACCTTTGGATGTCCTGTTTCTGATCCTGATTATACCAGACACTGCCTTGATTGACTGTGTTTCATGAAAATGGTGTGGAACAGATATACCAGTAAGTTGGAGCCTGGTGAGTAGTTGGCCTAGAGCAGTGGTACACAATTGTGTGATAAAATATCTGTGGTGGGGCCATGTGGATCTGCCATTGGCTTCCAAATGGCTTGTTACTGACATGGTGCAGCCAGCAGACACATATATGTAAAGGCGTCTTGTTATATGGAAAGGATTCTGTGCAATGTTCAGAATAATGTTGCTATTCTAATGGGGGCAATCTATGTGGGATAGAACCTTGGTTGGTTCATTCTCCTGCAGACCCTGACTCACCACACCTTAAAGAACTCCCTCCACCACTGTAATTCATTTTAACTCCTTGTATTTCGTGAAGCAAATACCAAACTCTCAGTGGAGGAGCGAGAAACACCACGAAAAGTGGAGGATGACCAAGGGGCTTCAGAGTCCACACTGAGAGACACTCAGACCCCAGTGGCCATAGTTTACCTACAAAGAGAGAATTCAGCACTGCTTCCTCATGTTCATTGGAAAATAAGAAACATGTCCTCCAGGTCACATAGATGCAGACCCAGCTTTGATGGTCTCTCTACAAAGGAACTAAATCTCCTGAAAACATCATATATTTCAAGTGCCCACCCTTAGAAGCAGTTTCTAAAACAAGTACTTAGGCCAACAGAGCTCCATGTTTGTGGAGTGTTTACCCTGTTCCTTACTTTTTCAAACTCCTCTACTACCTCCAAAGTTGTGAACTCCTGAGCATTTTCCATTCCTCATATATATTCACAGATTTTCTAACTCTTCTCCTCTAATTGTGTCTTTCTTGAAGAGAAGGTAATGTCAAGGCATTGTTCTGGATGAGAATGGAAAGATTTTTGTGTAGCACATATTTGCATACACATTGTATTCAATTACCTATTTACCATTAGATATACTGAATAACTGACATGAACACATTCCCTATTAGACTCTGACTACTAATTCTAATATGATGGAAAAAAATAACACAAACAGAATAGAAATACAAGCAGTTCAGAGGAGGCATGTTTTATAGTTGGAGTTGCCTTTTGCATGATATAGCGTAGCAGTTATAAATCTAGTCAATTATTTGTTGAAATAGTTCTCCATGTGTTTTTAAAGTTAACAAATAAGTGAATTCCTGTCCTTCTTTCTCTGTAGCCTATTTAGCACACGTATTTTTATATGCACATATTGAATCCTTCCAGGTACCACACGTACATTCTTGTGAGGTGGCTGACTTGGCAGTTACAAATTGGAAGAAGAGATCACTCCTCCTAAACACTGCTTGAACTGATTATTCAAATGTGAGTGAGATTCCTAGTTGAACAACATTATACATAAATCCATGTTCAGTAAAATACATATTTTTGTATCTGTGGATGATATATATTTCATGGTGAATTTCGTTTGCATATATATTGCTATTTTTAATGTCTCTGTGTGTGTGTGTGTGTGTGTGTGTGTGTGTATATATATATATATATATATATATATATATATATATACACTCTCAAGATTTTTCAAAATATGAAATATGTGTCTTATTATACACTCCCTAAACTCTTATAAATTTATTTGATGCTTGGGAGGAAAGATTTTAGAAGGGAAGGGAAGAAGTCACTAAAGAGAATGAGAGTAGGCAGGTAGAATTCAAGGAAGGGGAAATAAGAAAATGGAAAAGAAATGAAAAGACAATTGAAAAAAATAGAAAATAAAGAAAGAAAATGAATTTTTTAAAAAAATGATAATGATAATATAAAATTAAAAGTTAAATTTAAAAAAATAATAACAAAAAAATAAAAACATTAAAATAATTAAAAACATTTAAAAGAGTTAAAGAACAACAACAAAAAAATGAAAATGGAAGAAAACAAAACAAAAACAAAAACAAAACAAAAAAACCCAAATTAAAATAATAATAATAATAATAATAAATGCAGTCATAGATTGCAATAAACTTCTTTTCCAGTAGGTGGAGCTGTGCCCTCTGGGCCAAGCTTCTCCTCTCAATAGGGGGGAACCAATCACTGTGCAGCAGCTCTTCCTCCCAGACTGGGTGGGTGTTCAATCCTGAGTGCCTAGGGCCTTCTCTTGTGTTTCCTCAAGCCAGGCCCCGTTCACCTATGACACTCACCATTATACTGGCTATATGCCAGGTCTGCTGCTCCTGGGAGCCCAGTTTTCATGAACACCTGGGCACACTCTCCTGTTTGTCTCCCTCAGACCCTAAGTTTGTAGAGCTTGGGCCTGAGAACCTCCAGCAAATTTGTTTGCTCTCCGGAAGCCATGCCCCCGGAAGCTGGAGCAAGAGACCTCATTGTCAGCACTGGTGGGAGCAGTGGCCTGGAGGTCTGTGCTATGAGTCCCGTGCCACTCCTAATTCCCTCGGTTTGGCTATCGTGCTCAAGGGAGTGCTGGGAGGGGCCCTTAAGATTTCCCCACCAGTATGCAAATTTATAGGAATTTGTTTCACTTTCAATCACTTCCTGCTTCAGGACACATGTATTCTTCCATGTTTCCTTACTGGTCTTTTCATGAGACTTCTATCCAAACACATTATTTTCAATTTCCATAATCACTTTTGAAGCAAAACTCACATAAACTTCATGATACATTATAACTCTGATATTACCATTAGATGTATAACTGGTTGGAATTAATGATTGCATACCAATATAGGATTTCTTATATATTTTCAGATAAAAATTCAATCCATTATTTAAAGTGGAACGAGTTATATTATTTATTCACAGTATGGTCTATTCATGCATTATCTCTATATTCATAGACGCAGTGTACACTTCTTTGTTCCCCCAATACTAATTTTTACGTCTTGAAAATATTGCTCCCTGAAATGATGGAAGAAATACTCATGTCACCTGATTTACTTATACATTTAATCACAGAAATATTCCGAACACAAAATGCAAAGGTCACGCTTATGCTTGTACCAAAGTCTAAATGGAAAGTAAACATGGGTTACTAAAAACATCCATGTCCAGGTTGCCTAATGCTCTCAAATGTCAATCCTATTGGTGACTACATATTTGTTTCTTCTTAACATTACATATTCAAACTCAACCCTACTGAAAATGTCTAATCCTATCCCTGACTTTATACATTGCCTGATTTCATAATGGCTCTATTGCTATCTGTTTCCTACATATTTTTCCCAGTTCATCATTGTGACTGACTCTTCACATGTGCTGACATTTACATTCACACTCTAATTGATAACCTGTTGCAAATAAACTTTTGTTCCTAATCCTATACTCACTCTTCTTTGTAAATCTACCGACTATCTTCCTAATCCTACCGACTATCCTTTTTTTCACTGGATGTTCTCTTCTACGTTCAATCATGCAAGGTACAAGTTCTTATGCCATTGTATATTGATTTATCTGAGACCTCTGTGCAGAATGTAATTCAATCCTAAGTATCACAATCATCGGTCCAATGCCCTTCTGGGCTTCAAATGTTACCTATATTTATGGTTTCATACATATATTTCACATATATATTCTTGTAAATATCGCAGCTTCAAATACCATTATTCATTCTGCAGAATGATTCCTAAACCAAATCCAACATGTTATTGACCCTAAACATACACTGTTCCCTCAATCTAACTTTACAGAAGAACAGGGACAGAGTTGGTCTTACAATACAGGAATGTAGGGGATCTTCCACCTGCTGAGAACCTCAAAGGTCCATGCAGACATGATCCCTGGAAAAGAGGTAGGCAGCTTGAAGGACCTGAGAGAGCAAAAGTCATCTTCCATGGCAAACAACCTTGTCAGGATGATGGGGTGTGTCTGAATCAGCCACTTTCTTCTCAATGCAGAGAAGATGGACCAAACCAGGCCTGTGTGGAGAGCTGTTCCCGTGTGCTTATGGTTGATATACCATTCTAACTTGTGACAGTGTCACAGGAATTAGGGGCAGCCTCCATCTCATGGGACCCTTGGAAGCAACTGTTAGGACAAAGTGTTTGCGAAGGCATTGACCTCATTCAGTTCCTGAAGGAAGAGACCTCCCTTACTTCTTTGGTGATGGAACTCTCTGAACTTGGGATCCAGGAAGCCAGGCACCCAGAGCCAGTCCCAGTCCCAGTCCCAATGGGGTTACTTGTTAGGTTTAATTTTACCAATGACAGATTCTGTCTTTCTTGGTACCTACTGATGTGAGGATGGCCAAAAGCCAGGAGAGCTCTGAAGACGGGCCTTTCCTGAGTAAGTAGGTAGTGGCTCACCGCTGGCTCCTAACAACTTCACAGAGTTGGCCAACGAAACCAGATCTGACACAGTACAGGCCATTTCGGGGGAACATAGTATGGCCCGCCAGTCAGAGGACACTCTGGATATTCACAGACTTACTTGGGGGAAGGAGGTGCCTTTGTGTTTGTGGGTGTGAGTTTGTGGTATTGTCTCATTTTCTGAGAATAGGTAGAAAAGGTGGTATGTCTGGTTTGCAGCTGAATGTTTCTAGATAGTCGTTTGACAAGGCGAGTGTTTCTCTGTCTGTGTATCCCACTGTTTCCGTGATTGTAGACATTAGAAAAGAGAATCCATCAATGTATGTGTCCTGTCTAGTAGAAAGCTTCCCAGCATTCATCCTGCCCAATTTATGACTGGACTGCAGGTTGCCTTATAGATGGGCAACACCTACTATCTTCCTAAGTTCCATATTTCTTCCTGAATTCTGGCCAATCTGCAGAATAGTCTCATGGTTTGGTGTCCAAGATAGGTACCACCTCAAGCTCTGTCACATGGCTATGTACTGAATAGCTGAAGGTAATGGCGCACATCTTAGAAAACTCAGATATCAGTGTGACCAGGTAAGTCTCAGTGGAGAAACCATGCTTTGTGCCTTTTTCTAACCTATTTTTCTGTTTCACTGAATGACAGGAAGGTCTTTGCCTCAGGCCACCCCTTTGTGAAGCATGAAGAAAACAGTTTTCATATGGAAATGAATGGGCATCACCTGTGGCTCTTTGCTTAATTGCTTGGAAAGGGATGTGTCTGAATCAGACTCTTTGCCCTGTGTGAGGCTGTGGCTTAGATTCTCAGCACCGGATGGATCTAAAGAAAGATCCCATGTGTGCATCCAAAACCAAAATGGCAAAATTCAGTCATTGTGGATGATGTCTCTCTCTCCTTCCTCTATTAGGTTGCAGCCATCCATCAAGTGAGTATAGGGATCCTTTGGGTCAAATAAATTCTTCAAAGCAATGCAGAGGCGCTTGGATTTTCTCATGATTCCAATTCACATAAAGAATCTAAACCCCACAGTCAGTAGGCCTCAAATTGGAGATTCAGAGCAGTAGTAAAGGCAGGCCTATTTGATCACTCCTGGTTCACGGAAATGGTGTCCAGGCCACCCTGACTTTAGGCAAATGAGCGCCAAGGGAGCTTATTTTAGACACTCTCTTGCACTGCACCCCTCATGGAAATCTCCAGCCAGAGGTTATAATGAGGGTCTATGTGAAAGAAGATGAGGGCCATGTGGGAATGTTTTGAGAGTGAGAGTCCCCCTTGGCAACTGAGATCAAGGCCAAGGCTGGCTTTCGACTGATCACTGGGAATTTCAGGCAGGATATCACATGATTTTATTCTGAAAGACTTGGCAGCCATAGTTGAGATTCAAAACACACATAGACCTCATATTGTGGACCTCAATGGGCCTTTGCTTCATGTGACCTTATGGCTACTCTTTGGGAAGCCTTGCCTTTGAGAGTTCTCCAGAGCATTCATTGAAATGAGGTTCCTCAACATTAAATGGTTCCTGAATGAATTGAAACACACAGTGCCTCCAACTTTATCCTTGAAAAGTGACTACATAAATACCCTGAAATTTTTGAAACTCCCACGACCAGTTGGCACTGGAGAACCTTTGAATCTCCTGTTGCTGATAATGAGTGTACCAGAGAGTGCCTTGATTGACTGGGTTTCATGAAAATGGTGAAGAACAGAGATGCCAGTAAATTGAGACTGCTGAGTGGTGGGCCCAGAGCTGTGGTGTGCAGGTGTGTGATTAAATATCTGAGGTGGGGCCATGTGGAACTCCAGTTGACTTCCAAATGCCTTGTGGCTGACATGGTGCAGCCAGGAGACCCTTATATGTAAAGGCATCTTGTTATATGGAGAGGTTTCAAGGAAATGATCAGAGTCAGGTTGATATTGTCAAGGGGAAAGCTATGTGGGATAGAAGCCTGGTTAGTGCATTCTCCTGCAGTCCCTGACACACCACATGTGACAGAACTCCCTCCAGCACTGTGTCCCAGTTGAACTCCTTGTATTTTGTGATGTAAATACCAAACTTCCAGTGCAGCACCAAGAAACACCACCTAAATGGAGGATGACCAAATGGCTTCACAGTCCACACGGGGAGACACTTAGCCCCCAGTGGTCACAGTTTGCCTACAAAAAAAGAATTAAGCACTGCTGACTCATGTTCATTGGAAAATAAGAAACTATGCGCTCCAGTCACATAGATGCAGACCCAGCTTTAATGGTCTCACTAGAAAAGAAGCTAAAGCTCCTGACAACAGCATATATTTCAAGTACCCAACCTCAGAGGCAGTTTCTCAAGAAGTCTTTAGGCCGGCAGAGCTCTATGTTTGTGGAGTGTTTACCTGTTAGACCAGGATGTAAGAAACAAACACTGACTCGAATTAAAATCAAATTAAAGCAAGCTTATTATTTCCACCAACTGGGCTGCCTCTCCCTCCCAAAATGGCGGGAACAAGAGAGCAACCACATCTTTCCTACAGCCCAGCTTTATAGCCCAGAAAGTTACACAAAAGTGGGGTTACAGATAACAGAACTCTTACAAGCATCACACTAATGGTAGTTTACATTTTTTTTTTGCTAGCCCCAACATCAAAATTTATGAGGACCATTAGAGCCTCAGAGAGGGTCATTGTCTGGCCACGGAAAGCCAATATTTATGAGGTGTGATTAAATTTTCAGAGAGGGCTGCTATTGGGTCAGAGAGCCATGCATGGGTGAGTTCAAGGCATGGGCAGGCATTCCAAGCAGGTTCAGAATTTGCAGTAATTTATAGTAAAGCCAAAATGATCTTTTCATGGTTTTGTTGCAAGATGGCTCCCAATTTTAATAAAAGATAAGGTTGGGTCTATCATTCCCCCCCTTTTTTATGTGGCCCTTTCAAATCTTTGATAGGGTAGGGGAAGAGCACTGAGAAAATTTTAATCCCTCGGGTAACAGTCTCCAAATATTTAGAATTCACCGAAAACCGGTCTCCCTGATATTACCTGGCTTAATTAATTACTTATATTGATAGTATATTGATTTTTGTCTCCATTGGTGTAAGTAGAGAGTCGTCTCTCATTTTGGCTTCTTTTGAGCTGAGAGAGGGTGACGTGAGGGTGCATGGTGTGAGGGACATGAGTTGCCTTTTTGAAGTCAGTTGAGGGACATGAGTTGCCTTTTAGAAGTCAATTCGTTTTGAAGTCTGGTTGGGGATGAACAGGTTGGAAAGTCATCTGGGGATGGGTTCTTCAATGAGAGAAACAAAAAACATGAGTACTGAATAAATGTTGCAGCAGCTGGAACATGTCACTGTATGAAGTTTCCTCACCAATCTTTAATATCCCCAGTTATCAGGACTGTCAACTTAATATTTAACATTTATTGTACAATTGTCCCTCCCCATAAGATACAGTTTAATAATTTAATGTCATCTGATCTTGCAAAATACTTTCACTAGTATGACCTCTGTGTCTAATAGAGAAACATTTAATTTTGTTACTCAGGGCTGGATAATCGTACTAGCAAACACCAAGCCTACCTGTGTAGGTTAGGAATATCTGGAGGCCTTAAACTAAAAACTTCTGGCTCTGGTAGCTCCTCTTGATAGTCTCTCTTTATAGTTATCAGGCATTCCTGTCTGAGAATCCTTCCTTGTACCCTCCAGTCTTACTTATTTTGGGAGGCTAACATAAAGTGTATACCTAAAAATATTATTATTGTTATTATTATTATTATTATTATTATTATTATTATTATTATATAAAATACACAGGAATGGCTGTATTTTGCTTTCAACTGTCTTTTCTAAGTGTTTAAGATGAAGCAGTCAAACTGACTTTTGTTTCTATCTATTGTTAACAGTCAGCTGAGCTTTCATGGGAGTCATTCCTGGGGAAACTTGAGAGCAGCTTCTCAGTTCTGCTAGTGCCATTTGCGCTAGGTGGGTCCAGGTCTTGCTTGACCATGTGGCTTCTCTCGGAAGAATCAGGGATGTCTTCCTTCTCTGATGACTCTCCTCTTTGTAGCAAATGCACTTATTGGCTTTATGTTCTCTAGTGGTCTCATTAATCTCCCTTATCAGGAGGTTATGTGGCCCAGAGTTGCAAAGCTCTTAGAGAAGTCCCCTGTTTCCTGCATTCAGACTGACTCAGAAGGCAAGAGCCAAATATTGGTTTTCTTGGCCATTTTCACTTAAATTTAATTTTAAATCCTAATCTGAAACAACCAGCAAATAAATTTTAACAGCCTGTTAATGTCTATAACTTTATAATAATTTATATTTTATTAATTGCGATCTTATTATTCTGTCTGTCTTGTAGGTGATGACTTATTATCTTAAATTAACCCATGTTCTGTTCTCAAAGCAACACTTCTGTAAAACACCAACAGGAAATCATTAGATCACTTATAAGGAAATTACAAAATAAAATTTTTTAACAAGAGTAAAAATACTTAGTTAATGTAATAGCTACCCTGAATTTTTTGGGTGAGTTATACATTATATCCCCTTTTTGAGATCCTATTAATCTTGACAGAAAAAAAAAAACTTTTGAACATAACTTTAAATGAAATAAATCTGACCTACTGCTTTCGTAGTCATTCTCACATGTAGTAAGATGGGACACAGAGCCTTATCTCAGGCAAGGCAGGGCTCTTTATAAATCTTAAGTGTTTTAGTGCTAAAGCTGATCTTTGTTTTTTAAATATCATTTTACAAAGTTTACATAAATTGTTTGAGGTCACATGAACATTAGCTAACACCATATGATATCACATTTAAAACATGAATTAAAGAACGGCTGGAAGTTTTTAACCTTTACATAGATTAGGGTATCATTAACTTAAAAATATATTTAAATTGTTCCACAATGTAAAAAGTAACATAAAACTTTACATATCTTATTGATAACAGGTAAATAAATCCCCAACATATATTTTATTTACCATACAACTTCAGAACACCAGCTTGATATAATGCGTACTTATACAGACCTTAGTATATCAATCTGATATCAAACAAAAGTACTCATGAATGAGAAATCCCATATCAAATTTACTTTACTTATTTATCAAAATATTAGAAAAATGTACTGAACAGTGTAAACCATATTTATTGGTTGAAGGGAAAGTCCTAGAACAAAGGCATATAAGACCATTTGTAGACATTAATATTTTATTAGATTTTTGAACACCTAGAAAAACTTGTAAGCTTAAATTTAAAGAAATTTATATTTATCTGTTATCCGATTTATAATTGAAACATTTAAATCACGTGAATTAAAGATCTTTGGATCCACTTTTTAAAATTGTTTTTACGAGTGATTTTTTAATATAAGTGTTTATTATATATGTTAATTTGTGTATCATATATATGATATATGGACATATGTATATATATAGACATGCAACACATAACAAAAGTGTGCACACATAATAATAGTGCAGGCCTTGTAGCTTTTAACAGGTGAAATCTCCATTGCAATGTTTTAAAAATTCCACAGTTGGTCAAAGATAGAACTGATCAGAAAAACATTAACCTAGGTCTGTAGGATCAAAATCATGAGCTCAAAAAATAAATAAAGAATCTATGGAAAAAATAATGAGTCCTAGATAAAATGACTGGCCAGCGATTAGTAAATACCACACAATATACCTTTTTTCCCCTTAGGCCTCATATCAGTCTTCTTTTGAGTTTACAGGCTTCTTTCATTTGCATTTGAAAATAAGTCCTGGCTGAGGTCTGGAAGGAGCAGGAAAAAATGGCTATTCTGAGCAGACACCTCAGACCTAAGGCATTTTAACCATAATTTTCTGGTTAGGATGTTGAAAATTATGATACAAGTTTAAAATACCATTCACAAAATTTTATATCATTACAAGTTGTTTTGTCAACAGATACCATACTATGATTCAGTATCCTTGTCCAAATTAATGCACTGGCACACACAGTGACATTTTCCCAGGTTACCCAATTCAAAATTCGTGAAAAAAAGACTGAATGATTGGGAAGATACTTGCCAACTTGGAAGTACAGTTCTTTAGTTTTCCATCCTAAGTATTTAAGTTCTTGGCATGAATTATCTGAAATCATAAACTAAACAATTACCTAAACCCGACTTTTAACTGCAAGATTGTGCAATGCTTCAAAAACCCATTCAGATACTAGATTGTTACAATGAAACATCATCATTTAGACACACATTCAGCTAAGATCATTCTCAAAAAACAATTTATAATATCAACACATTATTTCACATGTCTTAAAGGGCCAGAAAAAAGCCACAAGACAGAAACAAAGGAAATCCAGACTATGTCTGACAGACAGAAGCCTTTACAACAGAGCAGATAAGAGAAAAATCTCCTACACCAGTGGCACCAAAGATGTCCCCACAAGGGGACCAGATGTTTTCACAGAGGGGCAACCTGAAATGTAAAACCAAGGGTCTCCATGGTGACTTTACTGCATTTAGTGTCCCCCTTTTTTTTTCTCTTTTTTAAGAGGACAGAGGTGGCATAATCCTTACAGTGCAGGGGACGAAGGAGGGAATTCGGTGAAGCAACAGGGCTTTGGCAGATGTTGGGAGTCCCTCAGTCCCTCCTTTTACTTACAGGATTAGCTCTTCTGTTTTGGTTCCACCCCAAGCATGCTCCATCTCCTAACATTTCAGTAGTCAGCTCTTAAAAAGTTCTGGGACGGGGGGGGTATCAAAATTTTTAACATAAAGTTCGGTTCCTGAACTTGAAGCCAATTAAAGCCAATTTAATAATGAGGACAGGGTTTTGAGAAAAATAAAATGGGAGTTTTATTGCTTTGCTAACAAAGGAAAAACAAGGGGACTCTGCCCAAAGGTTGTGACTCTCTTGATCTGGAGGCACCAGGGGTTTTTAAGGAGTTTCACTTGTTAACCTGGGATATACTCAGTTCTTCGTTCCCCAGGAGGCATTGCCATCTGGAGTGGGTGTGCTCCAGGCAGCCAGCTAGGGGCTTCTCTCATCTTGCTTAACAAAGGGTGGTAAAGTTCATCGCAGTTCCTTAAAACACAGTCCAAAGGGGTTTCAGGCTTACTTGCTTTTTTACCCATTTTCACGTCCAATATCCTTAAGATTTTACCTCAGAAATCACACAAAAAAACGCACAAAAACAAACAAACAAAAAACATATAGAACACAGAACAAAACACAAAGAAACAGAAACCCAGTGAAGAAACAGAAAAACAGAGGAGCAATGCAACGTCTTGCTAAAGCTCCGGGGTAGGAGCGCCTGCGTACCCCTCGCACCTCTCTACCCTTCCAGAGGAATTCCCTACAGAACAGAACAGAGGATAGAACGATTGTCATTACTGTCCTGACAGGATTGAATGTGAGCCTTCCCAGGCCACCTCTCTGTCATCAGAAAAGATCTCCCTTAACCAGATATAAGATGTTATAAAGGCGTCACTTACCTATGGAGGCCTCCTCTACCAGGAGCTTGCTAATAGTTTTAGTGCGGTGGTTCACTGCAGTGCTCCCCAGACTGAAGGCTCACCCCAAGGCCTTGTAACATCTCAAGTTGTGCACCCCCTAGAGTGGCTCTCCAGCCCGGTGCCCTGGAGGGAAGGCCAGCTTCAGAATTTTCAGTTGTCTGGTCTTGTGATCGGGTCGGGAAGCGTCATCTCACAGGGGAAATACAAAATGTTAGACCAGGACACAAGAAAAGACCACTGACTCCAATTAAAATCAAATTAAGGCAAGCTTATTATTAAAACCGGCTGGGCTGCCTCTCCATCCCAAAATGGCGGGAACAAGACAGCAACACCACCTTTCCTGCAGCACAGCTATATAGCCCAGAAAGTTACACAAAAAGGGCTTACAGATAACAGAACTTTGAAAACATCACACTAATGGTAGTTTACATTTTTTTTGCTGGCCCCAACATCAGAAATTATGAGGACCATTAGAGCCTCAGAGAGGGTCGTTGTCTGGACTGGGAAGGAAAATATTTATGAGGTGTCACTAATGTTTCAGAGAGCGCTGTTATCTGGTCAGAGAGCCAGGCATGGATGAGTTCAAGGCACGGGCAGGCATTCCAAGCAGGTTCAGAATTTGCAGTAATTTATAGTAAAGCCAAAATTATCTTTTCACGGCTTTCTGGCAAGATGGCACCCAATTTTAATAAAAGATCAGGTTGGGTCTATCAAGCCTGTCCCTTACTTTTGGAAACTCCTCTGCAACCTGCAAGGTTTTGAACTCCTGAGCATTTTACATTCCAGATATGTATTCACAGATTTTTGAACTCTTCTCCTCCAATTGCGTCTTACTTGGGGTGAAGGTAATATCAAGGCATTGTCCTGGATGAGAGTGGAAAGATTTTTGTGTAGCACATATTTGCATACACATTTAGAAGATCACTCCTCCTAAACACTGTTGGAACAGTAAATTCAATCTATTTGGGGAGCTTCCTAGCTGAACAACATTATACATAAATCCAAGTTCATTAAATAAATAGTTTTGGATCAGTGGATGATATATATTTCAAGATGAATTTAAATTGGCATATACTATGCTACATTTTAATGTCCGTGTGTGTTTTGTGTTTAAAATGTTTTATGATTTATGTGGATTTATAATCAAATTTTCACAAGATTATTCTCAGAAATATTCATCCACCTGAAATACATATTTTTTTTCCTAGTACTGAAAACTAACTTCAGTGAATGGTGCATAAATATCCTAAAAATTCTACAGTAACTGACCCAGATTAACATCAATCAAGTAGATTTCTATGGGACATGATGTGTATTTTGATGTTCATTTTTATTCAACACTGGTACATTACTATTTCTGCAGTTAATGCACATCATACAATATATATTTCATCCAATATTTTGCAAATTTATAGGCATGTGTTTCACGTTCAATCACTTCCTGCTTCAGAACACATGTATACCTCCAGGTTTTTTGACTATTCTTTTCATGAAACTTCTTTCCAAACACATTATTTTTGCTTTGCATAATCACTTTTGAAGCAAAACTCACACACCTTTCAGGATAAACCATAACCCTAATATTACCATTATAAGTGGTTGGTATGAATGATTGTATATCAATATGAGATTTCTTTTATGTTTTCAGATATCAATTCAATGCATTATTTTAAGTGGAACCAGTTATATTATTTACACAAAGTATGAACTATTCATGCATTATCTGCATATTCATAGACACAGGGTACACCTATTTGTACCCAGAATACTAATTTATACGTCTACAAAACATTGCTACAGAAATGGTGAAAGAAATACTCATGTCACCTTATCTACATATACATTTTCACAATAATATTCTGGATACAAAATGCAAAGGTCACACTTATGATTTTACCAAAGCCTAAATGGAAAGTGAGCATGGATTAATGAAAACATCCATGTCCTGGTTACCTAATGCTCTCAAAGATCAATGCAATTTGTGACAACATATTTGTTTCTTCCTAAGATTATACATTCAAACTCAACCCGTTTGAAAATAGCAAACAAATTACACACTTTATACTTTTGCTGATTTCCTAATGTCTCTATTTATATCTGCTTTCCTACATATTTTCCACAATTCATCATTGTGACTGACTCTTCACATGTGCTGACATTTACATTCACTCTCTACCCGAAAACCTATTTGTAAAGAACTTTTGGTAGTCAGAGTGAGAACATTCCAGAGGTCGCCAGGCTCGACGCTGCCGGTGTGGACGCGGACGTCGCTGGGACAGCCCTTCCCGCTGCTCGGCAGCGGCACCTGCCCGGCCGCCCTCCGCTCGCCCGCCCTGCCGCTCCGGACCCGGTATCCAGCGCCTCTTCCTTCCAGTCCCGGGTGAGCCGCGTTGGGTTTATGTCTTTATTTGACGAAAATGAGCTGTTGCGCAGCCATTGGTACCTGTATTGGGGAAACATAGCGTACAAGCAAGGAGCTTACATCCTCAGAGGTGAAAATTTTTTCATGTCAGAGACCGAGAACTCTTGCAGTCGTTTATGTCATCCCTTTTTCTCCAGACAGAAGATACCAAAAAGTTGCAATCAAAGATCTCTTCATCTTATTGATAAAGCCACTAATAAGCCAAAATCTTTGTCAACGTCAACCGCAGCGTGTCAGACCAGTTCTATCACTACAAGATGCCCCGTCTGATTGCCAAGGTTGAGGGCAAAGGAAATGGAATCAAGACAGTTATAGTCCACATGGTTGACGTTGCAAAGGCGCTTAATCGGCCTCCAACGTATCCCACCAAATATTTTGGTTGTGAGCTGGGAGCACAGACCCAGTTTGATGTTAGGAATGACCATTACATTGTCAATGGATCTCATGAGGCGAATAAGCTGCAAGACATGTTGGATGGATTCATTAAAAAATTTGTTCTCTGTCCTGAGTGTGAGAATCCAGAAACAGAACTGCATGTCAATCCAAAGAAGCAAACAATAGGTAATTCTTGTAAAGCCTGTGGCTACCGAGGCATGCTTGACACACATCATAAACTCTGCACATTTATTCTCAAAAACCCACCTGAGAATAGTGACAGTGGTCCAGGAAAGAAAGAAAAGGAAAAGAAAAATAGAAATGGCAAAGACAAGGAAAATGATTCTGTATCCAGCAGTGAGACACCACCACCACCACCACCAAATGAAATCAGTCCTCCTCCACATGTTGTGGAAGAATAGTAGGATGATGATTGGGGAGAGGATTCAACTGAAGAAGCTCAGAGGCGTAGAATGGATGAAATTAGTGACCACGCAAAAGTTCTGACACTCAGTGATGATTTGGAAAGAACTGTAGAAGATCGTGTAAATATTCTGTTTGATTTTGTAAAGAAAAAAAAGAAGAGGGTATCATTGACTCATCAGACAAAGAAATTGTCGCAGAAGCAGAAAGGCTGGATGTAAAAGCCATGGGCCCTCTTGTTCTAACTGAAGTTCTTTTTAATGAGAAAATTAGAGAACAGATTAAGAAATACAGGTGCCATTTCTTATGATTTTGTCACAATAACAAAAAAGCTCAACCATACCTTCTTCATGGTTTGGAGTGTGTGGTGGCAATGCATCAAGCTCAGCTCCTCTCTAAGATTCCGCATATCTTGAAGGAAATGTATGACGCAGACCTTTTAGAAGAGGAGGTCATCATCAGCTTGTCGGAAAAGGCCTCTAAGAAATATGTATCAAAAGAACTTGCCAAAGAGATTCGTTTCAAAGCAGAACCATTTATAAAGTGGTTGAAGGAAGCAGAGGAAGAATCTTCTGGTGGTGAAGAAGATGAAGATGAGAACATTGAGGTGGTGTACTCAAAGACTGCCAGTGTATCGAAAGTTGAAACTGTGAAGTCTGACAACAAAGATGATGACATTGATATTGACGCCATTTTAAAGAATGGATGCAACCTAGCTTAACAGTGTAATGCTGCAAATTTTTCTCCATTATCAGCCAGAATTGCAACATGTATGTGTAAAAGCTAAAATGGCTTAACATCATGCTACACTTTAATACTAAAAATATATTACTGTGAGTGGTCTGTAATTAGCCCAATGAGACATCTAGGAAGTCCATACACACATCAGTGAGCAAATGTAGTTTGCTTATTTATAGCATGTTTCTTTTGGAAAAACGAGTGGTGGACACATTTGGATCACATTTATACAGTTATAAAAATAAAGATTTGATTTTGGTCATTCTTCAGATTTTGGGCTCTGAATGACTTAGCTAAAGTAATTGGCTCCTTTTAAAAAGTGGTGACATCATTTAACATGACATGGTCCTTGGAGCCTGGTAGATTTTGTTAGGTGCTGAGACCATTCAGAGGTTTTCAGCAGAGTGTAAACAAACTTGTTTGTAATTATCTTACTGAGCTGTTAAATCTAGTACTTTTGAATTTTTTTAGTCCCTCAAATTGGCATCTGTAATTTTTTTGTGCTGAGGTAGACTGATAATCAAATGACAGTGCACCATCTTGTTGAGAAATAAAAATAATCTGAGTGTCCTATAAATAATTTTAAGAACTAATTTTGAAGTTTGAAGTTGTGATTTTTCAGTTCATGTACACTAGCCCCAAATTTTAGTCTTTGGAGTCATGTGCATTGCACGTTGGATGAGCCAGGGAAAAATTATTAAATTAACAAATAAGTATTTTAATGTGTATGTAGTGGTTGCTTTGTATCAAGAGAAAACTCAAACTTTGAGGTGTGATTAAATAATAAATTCTGATTTTATTTGGGGGAAACAGGGAAAGGTGCATTTAATATCTAACAAGAACTCAGCAGTTTTTCAGCTTTTAGCCTTAAGGTTTAAATTATAATTTCAAAATGTTGAGACATTCTATCTTGGGTTCAGTATGTCATGCACCCCCCAAAAAAAGAAAAAAAATATTGTGGTTTATTCAATGTCTTTTACATTTGGACATGTAGCTTATGCTGTTTTAGATTTTGGTTATTGCCTTGCCAAAAAAGTATTGCTATATTTCAAACTGGATTTCCCCCCCCAAAAAAAGTCTTATTTAAAAAAGAAACAAGTTAAAGGCATATTTCTACACACCTTTCTCACCACTGGACAAATCTTCCAAACAAAAGTTGAATAAGGAAACTATAGAACTCAATAACATAATTAATAACCTAGACTTAATTGACATATATAGAATATACCACCCAAGATCAAGCAGTTACACTTTTTTCTCAGCAGCACATGGATCCTTCTCAAAAATAGATCATATATTATGTCACAGGGCAACTCTTAGACAATATAAAGGAGTAGAGATAATACCATGCATCTTATCTGATCATAATGGAATGAAATTGAAAATCAATTATAAAAGAAGGAAGGAAAAATCATGCATCACATGGAGAATGAACAATAGGTTACTGAATGATCAATGGGTTATAAAGACATCAAGGAGGAAATTAAAAAATTCATAGAGATAAATGAAAACACAGACACAACATATTGGAATATATGGGACACATTGAAAGCAGTTCTAAGAGGAAAATTTATTGCTTGGAGTTCATTCCTTAAAAAAAGAAAAAACCAACAAATAAATGATCTAATTCTTCAACTCAAAATCCTAGAAAAAGAAGAGCAAAACAACAGCAAAAGAAGTAGAAGACAAGAAATAATTAAAATCAGAGGTGAAATTAATGAAATCGAAACAAAAGAATCAATTGAAATAATTGACAAAACTAAAAGTTGGTTCTTTGAAAAAATAAATAAAATCGACAGACCCTTAGCCACGCTAAGGAAGAGAAGAAGAGAGAGAACTATAATTACTAGCATACGGGATGAAAAAGGCAATATCACAACAGACACTTCAGAAATACAGAAGATTATCAGAAATTATTTTGAATCCTTATACTCCAATAAAATAGAAGATAGTGAAGGCATCAATAAATTTCTTAAGTCATATGATTTGCTCAGATTGAGTCAGGAGGATATTGACAACCTAAACAGACCAATATCAATTGAGGAAATAGAAGAAACCATCAAAAGATTACCAACTAAGAAAAGGCCAGGACCGGAAGGGTATACAGCAGAGTTTTACAAAACCTTTAAAGAGGAACTAATACCAATAATTTTCAAGCTATTTCAGGAAATAGAAAAAGAGGGAGAACTTCCAAATGCATTCTATGAGGCCAACATCACCCTGATTCCCAAACCAGACAAAGACACTTCAAAGAAAGAAAACCACAGACCAATATCTCTAATGAACCTAGATGCAAAAATCCTCAATAAACTTCTGGCAAAACGGAAACAAAAACATATCAAATAAATTGTGCACCATGATCAGGTAGGATTTATCCCTGGGATGCAAGGTTGTTTCAATATACGGAAATCAACAAATGTTATTCACCACATCAATAGCCTTAAAAATAAGAACCATATGATCATCTCGATAGATGCAGAAAAAGCATTCGACAAAGTACAGCATCCCTTTATGTTCAAAACTCTAGAAAAACTAGGGATAACAGGAACATAACTCAATATTGTAAAAGCAATCTATGCTAAGCCTCAGGCTAGCATCATTCTGAATGGAGAAAAACTGAAGGTATTCCCTCTAAAATCTTGAACAAGAAAGGGATGCCCTCTCTCACCACTTCTGTTCAACATAGTTCTCGAATCACTGGCCAGGGCAATTAGACAGATGAAAAAAATTAAAGGCATAAAAATAGGAAAAGAAGAACTCAAATTATCACTATTTGCAGATGACATGATTCTATACCTAGCAGACCCAAAAGGGTCTACAAAGAAACTATTAGAGCTAATAAATGAATTCAGCAAAGTGGCAGGATATAAAATCAACACGCATAAATCAAAGGCATTCCTGTATATCAGGGACAAATCCTCTGAAATGGAAATGAGGACAACCACCCCATTTACAATATCCTCAAAAAAAATAAAATACTTGGGAATCAACCTAACCAAAGAGGTTAAAGACTTATACAATGAAAACTACAGAACCTTAAAGAGAGAAATAGAAGAAGATCTTAGAAGATGGAAAAATATACCCTGTTCATGGATAGGCAGAACTAACATCATCAAAATGGCGATATTACCAAAAGTTCTCTATAGGTTTAATGCAATGCCAATCAAAATCCCAACGGCATTTTTTATAGAAATAGAAAAAGCAATCATAAAATTCATATGGAAAAATAAAAGACCCAGAATAGCAAAAACAATGCTAAGCAGGAAGTGTGAATCAGGCGGTATAGCTATACCAGACTTCAAACTATACTACAGAGCAATAGTAACAAAAACAGCATGGTACTGGTACCAAAACAGGTGGGTGGACTAATGGTACAGAATAGAGGACACAGAAACCAATCCACAAAAGTACAACTACCTTATATTCGATAAAGGGGCTAAAGCATGCAATGGAGGAAGGATAGCATCTTCAACAAATGGTGTTGGGAAAACTGGAAATCCATATGCAACAAAATGAAACTGAATCTCTTTCTCTCGCCATGCACAAAAGTTAACTCAAAGTGGATCACAGAAGTTGATATCAAATCAGAGAAATGGCGTCTGATAGAAGAAAAAGTTGTCTATGATCTACATACTGTGGGGTCGGGCTCCAAATTCCTCAATAGGACACCCCCAGCACAACAGTTAATAACTAGAATCAACAAATGGGACTTACTCAAACTAAAAAGCTTTTTCTCAGCAAAAGAAACAGTAAGAGAGGTAAATAGGGAGCCAACGTCCTGGGAACAAATCTTTACTCCTCACACTTCAGACAGAGCCCTAATATCCAGAATATACAAAGAACTAAAAAAATTAGACAATGAGATAACAAATAACCCAATGAACAAATGGGCCAAGACCTGAACAGAAATTTCTCAGAGGAGGACATACAATCAATGAACAAGTATATGAAAAAATGCTCACCATCTCTAGCAGTCAGAGAAATGCAAATCAAAACTACCCTAAGATACCATCTCACTCCAGTAAGATTGGCAGCCATTAGGAAGTCAAACAACAACAAGTGCTGGCGAGGATTTGGGGAAAAGGGTACTCTTGTACATTGCTGGTGGGACTGCAAATTGTTGCGGCCAATTTGGAAAGCAATATGGAGATTTCTTGGAAAGCTCGGAATGGAACCACCGTTTGATCCAGCTATTCCCCTACTCGGTCTATTCCCTAAAGACCTAAAAAGAGCACACTATAGGGACACTGCTACATCCATGTTCATTGCAGCACAATTCACAATAGCAATACTGTGGAAGCAACCTATATGCCCTTCAATAGACGAATGGATAAAAAAATGTTGCATTTATACACAATGGAGTTTTACACTGCGTTTAGAAATGACAAAATCATAGAATTTGGAGGGAAATGGATGGCATTAGAGCAGATTATGCTAAGTGAAGCTAGCCAATCCTTTAAAAACAAATGCCAAATGTCTTCTTTGATATAAGGAGAGTAACTAAGAACAGAGTAGGCATGAAGAGTATGAGAAGAACATTAACATTAAACAGGGATGAGAGGTGGGAGGGAAAGGGAGCGAGAAGGGAAATTGCATGTAAATAGAAGGAGACCCTCAGGTTTATACAAAATTACATACAAGAGGAAGTGAGGGGAAAGGAGGAAACATATAAGGGGGAGAAATGAATTACAGTAGAGATGGGTAGAGAGAGAAGAGGGAAGGGGAGGGGGGAGGGGGGATAGTAGAGGATAGGAAAGGCAGCAGAATACAACAGACACCAGAATGGCAATATGTAAATCAATGGTTGTGCAACTGATGTGATTCTGCAATCTGTATATGGGGTAAAAATGGGAGCTCATATCCCACTTGAATCAAAGTATGAAATATGATATATCAAAAACTATGTAATGTTTTGAACAACCTACAATAAAAATTAATTTTAAAATAAAAGAACTTTTGGTACAAATTCTATACTCACTCTTCTTTCTAAACCTAATTACTATCTTGCTAATCCTACGGACTATCTTTTTTTGACTGGATGTTCTGCTTGTTATTCCATCATCCAAGGTACAAGATCCTATTTCATTGTATATCGATTTATCTGAGACATCTGTGCAGAATATAATTCAAAGCTAAGTATCCCACTCAAGGGCCCAATGGCCTACTTGGCTTCAAATCTTCCCTAGATTTCTGTTTCCATACTTATATTTCACCTATATATTCTATATATCACAGGTTCCCTATACCATTATTCATCTTGCAGAATGATTCCTAACCCAAATCGAACATGTTATTAACCATTCACTGTTCCCTCAATCTAACTTTACAGCAGTGCAGGGACAGACTTGGTCTTACAATACAGGAATGTAGGAGATCTTCCACTTGCTGAGTATCTCAAAGATCCATGCAGAAATAATCCCTGAAGAAGATGTAGACTGCTATGAAGGACCCGAGAGAGCAAAAGTCATTTTCCATGCCAAACAACCTGGTCAGGATGAAGGAATGTGTCTGAATCAGTCTCTCTCTTTTTAATGTAGAGCAAATGGACCAAACCAGACCTGTGTGGAGATCTTTCCCCTGGTACCTATGGTTGATATACCATTCAAACTTGTGAAAGTGTCAGGGGAAGTAGGGGCAGCCTCCATCTCATGGGACCCAAGGAAGAAATTGTTAGGACAAAGTGGTTGCCAAGGCTGTGAGCTCATTCAGTTCATGAGGGAAGTGACCAACTTCACTTCTTTGGTGATGGAACTCTCTGAACTTGGGATCCCGGAAACCAGGCACCCAGAGCCAGGCCCAGTAACAGTCACAGAGGTCTCACTTGTTTTGGATTTATCATGGAGAGAGTCAGTCTTTCTTGGTACCTACAGATGTGAGGATGGCCAAATGCCAGGAAAATTCTGAAGAGAGGTCTTTCCTGAGAAAGCAGGTAGTGGCTTACCACTGGCTCCTGATAACTTCACAGAGTGGGCCAAGGAGTCCAGATTTGAGAACAAACAGGCAATTTCGTGGGAACAAACTATGGCCAACCAGGCAGAGGAGACTCCAGATAGTCACAGACCTACTTGAGGGAAGGAGGTGCCTTTATGGGAATGAGTATGGGTTTGTGGTTTTGTCTCATGTTCTGAGAATAGGTAGGAAAAGCGGTTTCTTTAGTTTGGAATGGTCTGTTTCTAGAAAGTCATTTGACAAGGCGAGTGTTTCTATGTCTGTGTATCCCACTGTGTCCGTGGTTGTAGACATTACAATAGAAAATGCATCAATGAATGTGTCCTGTCTAGGAAAAAGCTTACCAACACTCATCCTGCCCAATTTATGAAAGAACGGAGGCTTGCCTTATTGATGGGCAAGACCTGCTACCTTCCTAAGTTTCTGTTTTCTTACTGAATTCTGGCCACTCTCCAGAATAGGCTCATGGTTTGTGACCAAGATATGTTCCCCCTCCAAGCTCTGTGACATGGCCATGTACTGGATAGCTGAAAGGAATGGCGAGAATCTCAGAAAACTCAGACATCAGTGTGACCAGAAAAGTCGCAGTGGAGAAACCCTGCTTTGGGCTTTTTGCTCACCTGTTGTTCTATAGCACTGAGTGTCAGGAAGGTCTTTGCCTAAGGCCACCCTTTTGTGAAGCCTGAATAAAACAGTTCTCTAATGGAAATGAATGGGCATCACCTGTCCCTCTTTGAGTAATTGATTTCAAAACGGATGTGTCTGAATCAGCCTGTTGGCCCTGTGTGAGGCTGTGGCTTAAATTCTCAGCAGCTGATGGTTCTAAAGATGCCATGTGGGCATCCAAAACAAAAATGGCCAAAAGAGCATTCATTATGGATGAAGTCTCTCGTCATCCTCTGTAAGGTTTCTGAACTCCATCAAGTGAGAATAGGAATCCTTTGGGTCAAATTAGTTCTTCAAAGCCCTGCAGAGTCCAGCCCATTGGTGCTTCGGTTTTCTCATGACCCCAATCCACATAAAGAATCTAAACCCCACAGTCAGTAGGCCTCAAATTGGAGAAGCAGAACAGTATTAATGGTAGGCCTATTTGATCACTCCTGGTCACAGAAAGGGTGTCCAGGCCATCCTGACTTCAGGCAAATGACAGGCAAGGTAACTTATTTTGGACACTGTCTTGTCCAGCGCCCCTCACAGAAACCTCCAGCTAGAGTTTATGATGAGTATCTATATGGAAGAAGATGAGGGCCATGTGGGAGTATTTTGGTTTAAATTGTGATCATTTGTGTGGCGACTGGAAGAGATGACTGGGTCCACCTGGGCTTGAACTCTGGTGTGAATCCCCTTAGAGACTGAGTTCTGGATCTGACCTCAGAGAAGTATTGCCATGAGTTTAGTTGGGATTTTAGGAGGCCACGCATCAGAGTCGCCCTTATAAACTGAGGTCAAGGCCCAGGTTGGCTTTCCACAGAGCACTTGGAATCTCAGCCAAGATATCCCATGATTTTATTCTTAAAGACTTGGCAGCCATAGTTGAGAGTCAAAACACACATGGAGCTCACATTGTAGACCTCAATTGGCCTGGCTTCATGAGGCCTTTTGTCCACTCTCTGGGAAGCCTTGTTTATGAGACTTCTCCAGAGTTTCACTCAAATGAGCTTCCTCAACATTTAATGGTTTTTGAAACCCAGAGTGCCTCCAACTTCATCCTTGAAAAATGGCAAGATAAACACCATGAAATTTTTGAAATTACCATGACCAGGGGGCACTGGAGAATTTTTGGATGTCCTGTTGCTGATTATGAGTATACCAGAGAGTGCCTCAATTGACTGGGTTTTATGAAAATAATGTATAACAGAGATGTCAGTAAGTTGGAGCCTGCTGAGTAGTGGGCCTAGAGCAGTGTTGGGCAGGTGTGTGATAAAATATCTGTGGTGGGACCATGTGGTTCAGCCATTGGTTTCCAAATAGCTTGTGACTGACATGCTGCAGCCAGGAGACCCTTATTTGTAAAGGCATCTTGTTATTTGGAGAGGTTTCAGGGCAATGTTCAGAATCAAGTTGATATGGTCAAGGGTGCAAGCTATGTGGGAAAGAAGCCTGGATGGTGCATTCTCCTAAAGACCCTGACCCCCCACATGAGGCAGAACTCTCTCCAGCACTGTTTCCCAGTTGAAATTGTTGTATTTTGTGAAGCAAATACCAAAGTTCCAGTGCAGCAGCAAAAACCACCACGAAAAGTGGAGGAGGACCAAATGGCTTCACAGTCCACAAGGGGAAACACTTAGCCCCACTGGCCACAGTTTACCTACAAAGAGAGAATTCAGCACTGCTGCCTCATGTTCATTGTAAAATAAGAGTCCATGTCCTCCAGGTCACATAGATGCAGACCCAGCTTTGATGATCTCACTAGAAAGGAAGCTAAAGCTCCTGACAACAACATATATTTCAAGTGCCCAACCTCAGAGGCAGTTTCTCATGAAGTCTTTAGGCCAGCAGAGCTCCATGTTTGTGGAGTGGTTACCATGTCCCTTACTTTTGGAAACTGCTCTACAACCTCCAAGATTGTGAACTCCTGAGCGTATTCCATTCCAGATATGCATTCACAGATTTTCTAACTCTTCTCTAATTGTGTCTTACTTGGGGTGAAGGTAATGTCAAGGCATTGTTGTGGATGAGAGTGGGAACATATTTGTGTAGCACATGTTTGCATACACATTGGATTCAATTTCCAAATTTCCATTCAAAATACTGAATCCCTGAAACTAACTCATAAACTACTAGACTCTGACTACTAATTCTAATATGATGGAGAAAAATAAACCAAACAGAATAGAAATACAAGCAGTTCAGTGGAGGCATGGTGTATAGTTGTAGTTGCTATTTGCATTATGTAGTGTAGGTGTTAAAAATCTAGTTAATTTTTAATTGAAATAGATCTCCATGTGTTTTTAAAGTTAATAAATATGTGAATTCCTGTCTCCCTTTCTCTGTTGCCTATTGAAAACATATATTTTTATATGCACATGTAGAATCCTACCTGGTATCACATGTACATTCTTGTGAGGTGGCTGACTTGGCAGATACAAATTATAAGAAGAGATCACTCCTCATAAACCATGTTGGATATTAAAATTCAACCTATGGGTGACCTTCGTAGTTGAACAACATTATTCATAAATCCATGTTCAGTAAAATTAAAAATTTTGGACCTGTGGACGATTTATATTTCACCATGAATTTCGATTGGCATATATATTCCTAATTTTTAATGTCTGTGTGTGTTTTGTGTGTGTGTGTGTGTGTATATATATATATATATATATATATATATATATATATATATATTCCAGATTTTTCAAAATATGAAATATATGTCTTATTATACACTCCGTAAATACATTCATATTCATATATGTGGATTTATACTCAACTTTTCACAAGATTATTCTCAGAAATATTCACTCTCCTAAAATACATATTTGTTTCCTATAACTGAGAACTGCCTTCAGTGAAAGGTGCATACAAATTCTAATATTTCTACAGTCACTTACCTAGTTTAACATCAAGTCTAGTAGATTACTATGGGACATGATGTGTATATTGACGTTCATTTTTATTCAACACTGGTGCACTCCTATTTCTTCAGTTTATGCACATCATTGGATAAATATTTCATCCAAAATTTCAAAATTTAAAACATCTGTTTCACTTTCAATCACTTCCTGCTCCAGAACACATATATTCCTCCAGGTTTCTTGACTGGTCTTTCATGAGACTTCTTTCCAAACACATTATTTTCGATTTCCATAATCACTTTTGAAGCAAACCTCACACACTCTTCATGATAAACCATAAACCTAATATTACGATTAGATTTATAACTGGTTGTAATGAATGTATGTATTCCATTATCAATATAAGATATCCTGTATATTTTCAGATATCAATTTATTCCAATTCCAATTTCTAAAGTTGGATCCAGTTATATTATTTATTCACTGTATGCTCTATTCATGCATCATCTCTATATTCATCAAAACAGGGTACACCTATTTGTATACCCAATACTAACTTATAGGTTTTAAAAATATTGCTCCCCATAATGGTGGAAGAAATACTCATGTCACCTGATCTACATGTACATTTTATCACAGTAATATTCTGGACACAAATGCAAAGGTCACACTTATGAATGTACCAAAGCCTAAATTGAAAGTGAGTATATATTACTAATAACATCCATTTCCAGGTTGCCTAATGCTCTCAAATGTCAATACTATTGGTGACTACATATTTGTTTCTTCCTAAGATTATATATTCAACCTCAAGCCTGTTGAAAATGTCTAATCCTATCACTCAATTTACACTTTGCCTGATTTCCTAATGTCTCTATTGATATCTGCTTTCCTACATAAGTTTCCCAGTTTATCTTTGTGACTGACTCTTCATATGTGCTGACATTTACATTCACTCTCTAAAGGAAACCCTATTGCTAAAAAACTATTGGTCCAACTCGAAGACTCACTCTTCTTCCGAAACCTAGGATCTTCCTAAACCTACTGACTATCCCTTTTTGACTGGATGTTCTCTTCAACATTCAGGCATCTGAGGTACAAGTTTTTATTCCATTGTGTATAGGTTTATCTGATATCACAGTGCAAAATGTAATTCAAAGCTAAATATCCCAATCAAGGGCCTAATGCCTTTCCTGGCTTCAAATCTTACCTAGATTTCTGTTTTCATACTTACATTTCAAATATATATTCTTATAAATATTGCAGGTGCCCAATACCATTATTCATCAGCAAAATGATTCCTAACACAAATAAAACATGTTATTAACCTAAGCATACACTGTTTCCTAAATCCAAATTTACAGAGAGGAGTGACAGAGTTGGTCTTACAATAAAGGAATGTAGGGGAACTTCCCCCTAATGAGAACCTCAAAGTTCCTTGCAGAAATGATCACTGGCGAATATATACGCAGCTATGAAGGACCTGAGAGAGCAAAAGTCATTTTCAATGGCAAACAACCTGGTCAGAATGAAGGGTTCTGTCTGAATCAGCCTCTCTCTTCTTAATACAGAGAAGATGGACCAAACCAGGTCTGTGTGGGTAGCAGTTCCTGGGTGCCTATGGTTGATATACCATTCTAACTTGTGAAAGTGTCACAGGAAGTAGGGGCAGCCTGTTTCTCATCTGACACTTGGAAGCCAAATCTGGCCTGTCTGGAGAGATTTTCCTGGGTGCCAATGGTTGATATACCATTCTAACTTGTGAAATTGTCACAGGTATTAGGGGCAGATTCTGTCTCATGGGACCCTTGGAAGCAACAGTTAGGACAAAGTGGTTGCCAAGGCAGTGACCTCATTCAGTTCCTGAAGGAAGGGACCTCACCTCACTTCTTTGGTGATGGAAATCTCTGAACTTGGGATTCATGAAGCCAGGCACCCAGAGGCAGTCTGAGTCCCAGTCCCAGTGGTCTCACTTGTTTGGGTTTACCAATGACAGAGTCAGTCTTTCCTGGTACCTACTGATGTGAGAATGGCCAGATTCAAGCAAAGCTCTGAAGAGGGGCCTTTCCTGAGAAAGCAGGTAGTGGCTCACCTCTGGGTCCTGACACATTCACAGAGTTGGCCAAGGAGACCAGAACTGAGACAGGTAAGGCCATTTCAAGGGAACATAGTATTGCCCACAAATCAGAGGACAATCAAGATAGTCACAGACCTTCTTGGGGAAGGAGGTGCCTTTGTGAATGTGGGGGTGGGTTTGTGGTTTTTGTCTCATGTTCTGAGAATAGGTAGGCAAGGCGCTTTTTTTGGTGTGGAATGAACTGTTTCTAGTAAGTCATTTGACAAAGCGAGTGTTTCTATTTCTGTTTATCACACTGTGTCAGTGGTGGTAGACATTAGAAAAGAGAATGCATCAATGGATGTGTCCTGTCTAGTAGAAAGCTTCCCAGCATTCACACTGCCCAATTTTTGAATGGACTTCAGATTGCCTTATCGGTGGGTAACAACTGGAATCTTTCTAAGTTCCAGTTTTCTTCCAGAATTCTGGCACCTCTCCAGAATAGGCTTATGGTTTTGTGTCTAAGGTATGTACCACCTCCAAGCTCTGTGGCATGGCCATGTACTGGAGAGCTCAAGGGAATGGCGAGCATCTCAGAAAAATCAGATATCAGAATGACCATTAAATCTCAGTGGAGAAACCCTGCTTTGCACCTTTTGCTTACCTATTTTTCTCTTGCCCTGAATGTCAGAAGTTCTTTGCCTCAGGCCACCCCTTTGTGAAGCCTGAAGAAAACAGTTTTAAAATGGAAATGAATGGGCATCACCTGGGGCTCTTTGCTTAATTGCATTGGAAAGTGATGTGTCTGAGTCAGCCTCTTGGCCCTGTGTGAGGCTGTGTCTTAGATTCTCAGCACCTGATGGATCTAAAAAAAAATTCCATGGGTGAATCCAAAACTAAAATGGCCAAAAAGCAGTCATTGTGGATGAAGACTGCCACCTTCCTCTCTAGGGTTCCTGACATCCATCAATTGAGAATAGGGATCCTTTGTGTCAAATGAGTTCTTCAAAGCCCTGCAGAGGCTAGCCCATGTGCTCTTGGGTTTTCTCATGACTCCGATTCACATAAAGAATCTATACCCCACAGACAGTAGGCCTCAAATTGGAGAAGCCGAGCAGTATTAATTGCAGGCCTATTTGATCACTCCTGATTCACAGTCTGGATTTGAAGGCCACACAGACTTTAGGCAAATGAGGGGCAAGGGAGGTTATTTTGGAAACTGTCTTGACCTCGCCCCTCATGGAAACCTCCATCCAGAGTTTATGATGAGTGTCTACAAGGAAGAAGATAAGGACCATGTGGGAGCATTTTGTTTTGAATTGTGGTAATTTGTGTGGCACTTGGAAGAGGTGAATGGATCCACCTGGGCTTGAACACAGGTGTGATTCCCTTTTGAGACTTTCCATAACCACTTTTGAAGCAAAACTCACACACTCTTCATGATAAACCATAAACCTAATATTACCTTTAGATGTATAAGTGGTTGGAATGAATGTATGTGTATCAATATAAGATTTCCTGTATATTTTCAGATATGAATTGAATGCATTATTTAAATTTGGAACCCATTATATTATTTATTCACAGTACGGTCTATTCATGCTTTATCTCTATATTCATAGTCATAGGGTACACCTATTTGTACGCCCAATACTAATTTGTACATCGTCAAAATATTGCTCGCAGAAATTGCGGAATATATACTCAAGTCACCTTATCTACATACACATTTTATCACAGTAATATTCTGGACACAAAAAGCAAAGGTCACACTTATTATTTTACCAATGTAAAGGTCAGGCGAGCATCGGAGGAAGAGACTACAAGAGACTTTCTCATGCAACAGCCAAGGGTTTATGGGCGTCCAGCATGCTGGGGCTCAGAGCTCCCTTGAATAGAGCAGAGAGCCCTGAGAACAGCTTAAGCAGAGCTTATGTACTTTCCTTGGAGAGGGCAGGGAGGGAAGATTATTGATGGCTCAGGGCGAGTGGGCAGTTTGCATGCAAACGGGTGAGGGAGTATATTCTACAGTTTTGCAGTTGGTACAGCACATTCAGGGAACAAGATAAGCAAACCGTTCTCAAGATATCAACAGTGTTTTTGTTAAACATACCGAAAAACTTGAAGTGTCAAATACCTATTTTGTTAACCTTTCATTCCCCACTTCTTCTTTTGGTTACTTTTAATCATAAAAGTGATCATTAGGGGTGTCACATTTTATGTCTGCTAGTGTGGTATATTGTTTTCTTATTACCATAATTTTAACTTGTCCAATTTGAGCTTGGAGAAAGGAAACTACATGGTTGAGCAAACAGGGTCCAACAGTTAGCAATAATATGAGGATTATTAATGGACCGGCCAGGGCTGATAAGAGTGTAGTTAACCAGGGGGACTCTGTGAACCAAGACTCAAACCACCCTTTTTGGGTCTCTCTCTCTTGTTGATGCTCTACAAGGCGTCTCCTTAATTTAATCATAGATTCTTTTGCAACTCCAGTGTGGTCTGCATAATAACAACATTCTTCCCTCAATGCAGGACAAAGGCCGCTTCTCTCATGAAGAGGAGGTCAAACCCTCGACTGTTCTGTAAAACAACTTCAGAGAGAGAGGTTAAAGATTCCTGGAAAGCTGTGATGGAGGTTTTTAATACCATTAAGTTTTGGCCTATTGCTGCTTCTAATTGGGTCATTTGTTGTGTCCCATCGACTAGGGCAGTGGTTTCTGTGCCCACCCCTGCAGCAACTCCTATTCCTAATAGGATGGAGAAAGTGAGGGATACAGGTTTCTGGTGGAACCAGTTTGTATGCCCCCCCTATTGAATCTTTAAATGATCCTGCATCATGATAGAGCACTCTGGGAAACATCTGCACCATTACATACTTAATCCCATCTGTTGATCATTTTATGAAAACATAAACAATGCTTAAGTATATAGAATTATACTGTTGTAGGGACAGACAAGGCAAGGCACCTAAGATAGCACAGAAGACAGAGAAACAGTCCTATTTGTTTGCAACCGAATTTAGAGGGCATTGCTTCTGTTGTAATCAATTAATCCCCTGAATCCCAAGTTTAGATAGTTTCAGAATTTTGTAGCCAACATGTAACGTAAGTGGCTCAGAAATTCACAGTCTGAAGAAGTTCACAAAACACAGTTTTTGTTTCTGTTTTTTTTTCCTCTGCTCTGGGCAAGTTAACTTTTAAAGGAAACCTGGGAGGGGGAGAGATTTTTCTTCTCTTTTTTTTTCTTCCTGCCAGCTGGTACCATGGAGCCCAGTTGTAAACTTCTTTATCTTAGAAATGTAGCCATCTTTGGAAGCCCCAGGTCAAGGCCAGAGGCCTTGTTCACATAGTTTGTTAAAAACTAGTAAGGGGGTGTCTAGCTTAGGAGTGCTAATTTTTCCAGCCAGTGTCCAAGTAGAACAGAGCAACACAAAAGGGGGAAGTTTATCTACACTGAACTCTTCTATAGGGACTCTGTTGTTGAAAGTACTAAAGTCAGCCATCATGAAGACTTCTGGAGAAAGCCATTTAAGATTTTTCTGTGGCCCTGGTACAGAGGGGGAAGATGGGGAAGGCGGGTGAGAGCAGCACCGTGATTCTGAGAATGAGGAAAAAGAGATATAAAAGAATAATTGGAAAGGGGTTTGGGATTTTCCTGGCAACAAAACTTGATCAGTAGAACAGGTAGAGCAGAGGGGAAGACGGGAGTGAGTATCCCAAAAAGCCTGTGAGGGACTTTAAATTCTTCGTAACCTGTTTTCAGTGATGACAAAGCAACTTTAAAGGCCATTTTCATTACATCTTGGATAGGTGTCTGAGGGCACTCCTCAGCTGGTTTGAGCTTTGGGTTAGCTGGTAAGAGGACCTGGTGGGACCTGGTGCGGGCACTGACAGGAGAAGAGTGGAGTGAGTGGGTGGAAGGGTACCTCAGTACCTGCAAGCTCAGCAAGGGGGCAATTGTCTGAGAACCAGGGGAGGTTTGGGGTTTTGATCTAGTAATTGGAACGGAGAAATCAGGTTGCTGATGTGGGAGTGACAGCAGAGAGTCTGGAGCAGAAGGCGGGGGGTGAGGATCTATTGGAGAAGCATAGTTCAGGATGTGAGAATAGGAGGGAAAAGGCCTACACATAGGGGAATTTCCTTGGAAGGAATTTCCAAAAGGATGGATTCTTTAGAACAATTGCTGAAGTTGAAATGGTCACACAGAATTTGAGGATCTAGAGACCCCTCTGGTGGCCATCGGTTTTGGTTGTCTAATTGGTAATATGGGCAATGCTGTGTACTAAATTTGATGAAGAGTTTGGGTTCCACCAGGCAGCCCCGGTATGCTCACATCCCCATTATTTACTGAAGAAGTCGGCTTTTCCCCGACACAGCCATGGCTGTTTGTGGTTTTGATAGTCTGCTGGGCAAACATAGTAGTCTAGGCTAGCCAACCTGCATCTGGCTCACATGTCCTTACATCCATAATGTTTGTTTCCATTATCTATGGTACGGAAGGGATTTAATAGAATTTTAGTGGGATCCTCTTCATCAGAGATATCCCAATAGGAAAGACGTATAGCCAGCTGACAAATGTCTTGGTGGAGAGATGGCCACCAGGTCCCTAAGGGGGCATTTTGTGAGATAGACCATACTTCTTGTCAGGTAGAATTTTTGATCAGCCATCGCTTCTGAACAGGCTGATGAGGGTTAGGACTACTGGTGGCCAAGGGGAGAGTTATCCACATGGCGAATATGCAATTTGAAACGGTTACCAGTCTTTTCCAGTTTCCAGCCAGATTCTGGACAGGGCGCAGGCTTGAGATGAGAATTAGGATACAGGAAGTGATTCCGTCTACCTTTACCACTGTAGGTTTTATAAGTAGCACCTGGTATGGTCCTGTCCAGCGGGGTTCCAGGGATGACACCTGATGTTGTCTTATGTAGAGGAAGTCTCTTATTTGATATCGATGTGGAGTCCCCTCTTCACCAGGTTGGTAGGCAGTGGAGAGCTGTTTCGAGAGGTATTGCTGAGTTCTTTCAAGAGTTTTAGGTCTGTCAAATAAGAGGGTGTTGAAGGGATCATTAGGTCTTAGAGTTGGGGTTAGGTCCCTTAGTGGAGGAGGGGCCCCATAGAGAATTTCATAGTGGGTGAGGTTACACAAAGAAAGAGAGGGAGTATTTCTTGCATGAAACAGTGCATAAGGCAGGAGCATAGTCCAATCTTTTATGCCGCTCTCTAAGCTTAATTTTGTTAAGGTCTCTTTAATGGTTCTATTTATTTTTTTTTTACCTGTCTTGAGCTGCGTGTCTATAAGCACAATGTAACTTCCAATTTATCCCCAGGGTCCTGGCTAACCCCTGACTTACTTGGGCCATGAATGCTGGGCCATAATTAGACACTATTACCTTAGGCAGGCCGTATCTTGGAAAAATATCTTTCAGGATCTTCTTGACCACCATTTGTGCATTTTTTTTTTGTGGGGAAGGCTTCAATACATCCTGAAAAATGTATCTACAAAGACTAGGAGATATTCAAGTCCATAAGTTGCTGGCTTAATTTCAGTAAAGTCCACTTCCCAGAATTGTCCTGGTCTGGTTCCTCATAGGTGCTTTCCTGCAGGAAGCTTGGAAGGATAAGCATTAACCTATTGACAGACCGGACAGGCTTTTGTTACCCGTTCAGTTATTTCCTTTCGCTGTGAGTCGGTTAGTGGAAAACTCTGTTCTTGATCCTTCAGGAATGCCTGCAGTTTCTTTGAACCAAGTTGTGTAACTTGATGTACATTTTTAACGTAGTGTAGGGCTTTCTGAAATTGCAGGCTTGGCTCAGTCAATTTGAGGAGATCAGTGCCAGTGTCGTTAGATGTTATCAAAAGCTTGCAGGTTCTCCGGGGTCCATTGGAATTGGGCATCTCCCTTTAACAGCGGGTATAAAGGAGAAGTTAAGGACGCAAACACAGGAATCCATAAAGTGCAAAACCCAGTAGTTCCAAGAAACTCTCTTGTGTTGTCTGCTGCTAGATGGGGGTGGTATCTGCACAACCGTTTGATTTCTGGGCTCAGTGAGCCATCGTTTACCGCCCCTAAGGGAATTGCCCAGGAAGATTACTTCTTGCTGGCAAATTTGGGCCTTTTGGGCAGAAGCTCTATACCCGAGTTGAGGAAGCTCATATAATAGTGCTTTGGTCCCAGACTCACAGTTTTCCTTGGTGTTGGCTGCCAGTAGCAGGTCATCCACGTATTGAAGCTGGGTGACTTCGGGGTGCGTAGTTCTGAAGTTGTTGAGATCTCTGTGGAGGGCTTCAACAAAGAGAGTGGGAGAGTTTTTGAACCCCTGTGGGAGTCTAATCCAAGTTAGTTGACCAGATGTTCCGTTTTCTGGGTCTACCCACTAGCAGGCAAACAGCAACTGACTAACTTTATACAGAGGCAAGCAAAAGATAGCACCTTTTAAGTCCAGAACAGTATACCATTTCTGCTCAGGGTTCAGAGTGATAAGCAGATTGTACGGATTAGTTACTGTGGGGTGAATGTCCTGAACTCTGTTGTTGATCTCTCTTAGGTCTTGAACTGGGGATAGTCCCCGGTTCCTGGCTTTTTTTACTGGTAGCAGGGGAGTGTTCCAGGCCGATTGACAGGGCCTTAGGACCCTAAGGCCAGATATTTCTGAATATGGGGCCTTATCCCATCTTTACCTTTTTTGCTCAGAGGATATTGTTTGACATTGATTGGGGAGGCTGAGGTTTTTAACTCCACTGTTCTTGGAGGTTATTTCACAGCTAGGCCTAACCCCGCAGTTTTTGCCCAAGCATCTGGGAAATTCGTTATCCATTTCTGGGGTAGCTTGCCTGTTTGATCAGTCTTGGGGTGTGTGAAGAGTTGCTGTTCATCTTCTACTGACATTTATAAAGCCAAGACTATAGGAGTTTTTACTGAAGGATTTAGAAATTTCATTTTGGGGCCTTCAGGGTTAAAAGTTGTTTTGGCCCAGAGCTTACTAAGCAGATCTCTGCCCATCAATGGGGACAGGAATTCTGGGATTACTAGGAAGGAATGATGGATTTTTCCTTTCCCCATGTCCATGGTCCTCTTAGTTGTCTAAGTCTGATATTTACTGCCAGTAGCCCTTTCAACTAGAGACCTTTTATTTGATAGTGGGCCCAGTGGGGCCTTAAGGGCTGAGTATACTGCCCCTGTATCCACTTCAAAGTTTACTGGGATCGTCTCCACTTCAAAAGTTACCCTGAGCTCAGGGAAGGGATCTGAGCCCCGACTTTCTTAGTCATCCTCCAGAGTCAGAATGGCTGGCTGGCGTGGCTGTCTCTTTCTAGGGCACTCTTTGGCCCAGTGTTCTTTTTCTGTACAGTAGGCACATTGATCTGAGGCCAGGGGTGGCCTCTGGCGTGCACCAGGGTATCCCTTCCTGTCTCCCTGTTTCTTAATTTCTGGCCTATTTATTGTTGTGACCAGGACCTTTGTCAATGCCTTAGTCTGTCTCTTGCATCTCTCATCTTCCCTGTGCTCCCTTTCTTTCTCTCTGTTTCTCACTTATACTATACTTTCTCGGCTTCTCAGACTAAATCTCTCAAGGTCATATCTTGTAATCCATCTACGTATTGTAACTTTCTTTTAATATCCAGGGCAGCTTGCCCAATGAAGGCCATCATGACAAATGCATTTTGATCCTCTGCCTGAGGAACAAAAGGAGTAAATCTCCTATATGCCTCCATAATTCTCCTTAGAAACAGAGGGATATTCATCAGGCCCTTGAATATTCTCTCTTAACCTGGCCAAATTACTTGTTTGCCTACCGACCGGTTGGAAACCCACTATTAGGGCCCGACAATAAGTGGACAGATGCTCCCTACCTTCAAAGGTGTCAGGGTCCCACTTGGGTCAGTTCAAGGGGAAGCTGGCTTTGGTTATGTTGGGAAGTTGTGTTGGTCACCCATCTGGTCCGAGGATATTTTTTTCTAGCTTCCAGGAGTTTTCTCTCTCATTCCTCTGTCATGAAGAGAGTCCCTAGGATTTGTTGGCAGTCCTCCCAAGTAGGCAGGTGTGAAAACGCCAGGGAGTTCTTTGAGTTCTTTTAGCCGGCCAGCTTCCTCCATGAAAGGAGGGGCTGTGTGTGATGCGGGGGAGTCATCTGGAGGGCGCTGGGCCGGCCTAACTTCCTCCAATGGCGGAGGGGCTGAGTCAGCAGCATTGGAATCACTTAGAGGTTGTTGGGTTTTGGGGACGAGGGCAGGGGATAAGAAGGGGGAGGAGAGTCCAGTAGAGTCTTGAGACTCAGGGAAAACAGAGAGTGGAGGAGGAGGAGCAGAGGGTTTGAGAGATAGAATCATGGTGGAAGGAGTAGGAGCGGGGGCAGGGACAAGAAAAGGCTTCTCCCATGGAGGAGGAGATTTGCAGAGATCCTGCCAAGTTAAGATATATGCCTGTTGATCTGGATGCCTATGTGGCCCAAGCTGAAAGACAATATCTCTGATTTTTCAAATTTGTGGGAAGTAGAAACATCCTTCTGGGGGCCATCCAACTCCAAAGGTGTGTCATTCTGAGGCACAGAGAGTCTGCCAGGTCCAGCGTTTTACTGAAAAAGAAAGATTCTGGGCCCTTAAGCGAACTTTGGTCCAGTGATCAAGGGTCAGGAAGAGAGGTATTGAAGTGCTCTGTCCAAAAATGAGAGATACACAAGCAGTGAAAGCAATGGCACACTACACAGAGAAGACAAGACAATAAAGACAGGCAATGGACATCCAATACTGAGACCAGGACTGAGTACCTGGCAAAACCTGATGGACTGGCAATACCAAATCCGAAACAAAATATCACTGAGTTGAGGAGACTATTGTTCCTTGATTTCCTGAGTCCTCTCGGGCGTGTTCCAGGGACGTGGCCTGTGGCTCTGTGACACATCTGTCAGCCACCGTCAGAGAGAGCTCACGCTCATCACCGATAGCGATTTTGGCAAACCCTAACCTGAAATCTGAAACCAGAAAGAGTCGCCTTACTTACCCTGAAAGGAGCCCTTTGGGGGTCTTTCGTCCGCCGCTGCTGGATCTCGCTGGTGCCTCCAGATGTAAAGTTTGGGCGAGCGTCGGAGGAAGAGACCACCAAGAGAATGTCTCATGCAACAGTAAAGGATTTACTGGAAGTCCAGCATTCTGAAGCTCACAGATCACTTGAATAGAGCAGAGAGCAATGAGAACAGCTTAAGCAGAACTTATATACTTTCCTTGGAGAGGGCAGGGAGGGAAGTTTATTGATGGTTGAGGGCAAGGGGGCGGTTTGCGTACAAACGGGTGAGGGTGTACATTCTGCAGTTTGGCAGTTGGTGACAGCACATTCTGGAAACAAGGTTAGCAAACAGTCCTAAAGATTTCATCAGTGTTTTGTTCAGCATACAGAAAACCAGGAAGTGACAATTACCTATTTTATTAACCTTTCACCAAAGTCTAAATGGAAAGTGAGCATGGATTACTAAAAACATCCATGTCCAGGTTGCCTAATGCTCTCAAATCAATCCTATTGGTGACTACATATTTGTTTCTTCCTAAGATTATATATTGAACCTCAACCCTGTGGAAAATGTCTAATCCTATCACTCACTTTGTATTTTGCCTGATTTCCTAATGTCTCTATTGATATCTGCTTTCCTACATACTTTCACGAGTTCATCATTGTGACTGACTCTTCACATGTGCTGACATTTACATTCACTCTCTATCTGAAACCCTATTGCTAAAGAAATTTTCTTCCAAATTCTATACTCACTCTTTTTTCTAAACCTACCAACTATCTTCCTAATCCTACCGACAATAACTTTTTGACTGGATGATGTCTTCGACAATCAATCATCCAAGGTACAAGGTCCTATGCCATTGTATATTGATTTATCTGAGACATCTGTGCAGAATATTATTCAAAGCTAAGTATCCCAATCAAGAGCCCAATGCCCTTCTTGTATTCAAATCTTACCTAAATTTCTGTTTTCATACTTATATTTCACCAATATATTCTTGTAAATATCGCAAATTCCCAATACCATTGTTCATTTCTCAGTATGATTCCTAACCAAATTCGAACCTGTTACTACCCTAACCATACACTGTTCCCTCAAACTAAGTTTACAGATTAGCCAGGACAGAGTTTTTCTTACAATACAATAATGTAGGGTATCTTCCACCTGCTGAGAACATCAAAAGTCCATGCAGAAATGATACCCTGGGGAAGTTGCAGGCAGCTATGAAGGAACTAAGAGAGCAAAAGTCATATTCCATGGCAAACAACCTGGTCAGTATGAAGGGATGTGTCTGAATCAGCTTCTCCTTTCCTAATGTAGAGAAGACTGATCAAACCATGCCTGTGTGGAAAGCTGTTCCCAGGTACCTATGGTTGATATACCATTCTAACTTGTGAAAGTGTCACAGGAAGTAGGAGCAGCCTCCATCTCATGGGACCCTTGGAAGCAACTGTTAGGACAAAGTGGTGGCCAAGGCAGTGACCTCAATCTTTTCCTGAAGTAAGTGACCTCACCTCACTTCCTTGGTGATGGAAATCTCTGAACTTGAGATCCAGGAAGCCAGGTACCCAGAGCCAGTCCCAGTCCCAGTCCCAGTGGTCTCACTTGTTTGGATTTACCAAGGACAGAGTCAGTCTTTCTTGGTACCTACTGATATGAGGATGGTCAAATGCCAGAAGAGCTCTAAAGAGGGACCTTTCCTGAGAAAGCAGATATTGGTTCACTGCCGGCTCCTGACAACTTCACATAGTTTGCCAAGGAGACCAGATCTGGGACCGGACAGGCCATTTCAGGGGAACATAGTATGGCCCACCAGTTAGAGGACACTCTGGATAGTCACAGACCTACTTGGGTAAAGGAGGTGCCTTTTTGGGTTTGGGTGTGAGTTTGTGGTTTTCTCTCAAGTTCTGAGAATAGGAAGAAAAGGCTCTTTGTTTTGATTGGAGTGGACTGTTTCTAGTAAGTCGTTTGACAATGCTAGTGTTTCTATGTCTGTGTATCCCACTGTGTCCATGGTTGTAAACATTAGAAAAGAGAATGCATCAATGGATTTGTCCTGTGTAGTAGAAAACTTCCCAGAATTCATCCTGCCTAATTTATGAATGGACTGTGGCATGCCGTATGGATGGGCAACACCTAGTAAATTCCTAAGTTCCTATTTTCTTCCTGAATTCTGGCCACTCTCCAGAATAGGCTCATGGTTTTGTGTCCAAGATATGTAACACCTCCAAGTTCTGTGACATGTCCATATACTTGAGAGCTGTAGAGAATGGGAACATCTTAGAAAACTCAGATATCAGTGTTACCAGTAAACTCCAGTTTCTCCAGACGTCTTTAGGCAGGCAATTTTCCATGTTTGTGGAGTTTTTACACTGTCTCTTACTTTTGGAAACTCCTCTACCATCTCCAAGTTTGTAAATTCCTGAGAATTTTCCATTTCAGATATGTATTCAAAGATTTTCTAATTCTTCTCCTCTAATTGTGTCTTACTTATGGTGAAGGTAATTCAAGGCATTGTTCTGAATGAGAGTGAGAAAATTTTTTTTGTAGCACACATTTGCATACACATTGATCCATTTTACAATTTTCCATTTGAAATACTGTATCCCTGACACGAACTCATACCTTACTAGACTCTGACTACTAATCCTAATATGATGGAGAAAGATACCCAAACAGAATGAAAATACAAGCATTTCAGAGAAGCCATGGTGTATAGTTGGACTTCCCTTTGCATGATAAAGGGTAGGTTTTATAAATCAACTCAATTTTTAATTGAAATAGTCCTCCATGTGTTTTTAAAGTTAACAAATATGTGAATTCTTGTCTCCCTTTCTCTGTAGCCTCCTCAGCACATGTATTTTTTAAATGCACATATAGAATTCTACCTGGTATCACACGTACATTTTTATGAGTTGGCTGACTTGGCAGAAACAAATTGTAAAAAGAGATCACTTCTCCTAAATGGTGTTGGAACTGAAAATTCAAACTATGAGTGAGCTCCCTAGTAGAACAATATTATACATAAATCCATGTTTAGCAAAATAAATATTTTTGCATCTGTGGATGATTTATATTACAGGAAGAATTATGATTGGCATATACATATTGATATTTTTAATGTATTTTTTGTGTTTTTTGTATATATATATATATATATATATATATATATATATATATATATATATACACTCTCCACATTGTATAAAATATGAAATATATGTGTCTTATATACACTCCACAAATTCATTCATGTTCATATATGTGGATTTTAATCAACTTTTCACAAGATTATTCTCAGAAATACTCATCCACCTGAAATACATATTTGTTTCCGTACTGAAAACTAACTTCAATAAACGGTGCTTACATATCCTAATATTCCTAAAGTAAATGATCCAGTTTAACATCAATGCAAGTAGATTACAATGGGACATGATTTGTATTTTGACGTTCATTTTAATTCAACACTGGTACATTACTACTTCTTCAGTTTTTGCACATCATAGGATATATATTTCATCTAAAATTTCAGAAATTTATAGGAATTTGTTTTACTTTCAATCACTTCCTGCTTCAGAACACATGTATTCCTCCATGTTACTTGACTCGTCTTTTCATGAGACTTCTTTCCAAACACAGTATTTTCGATTTCCATAATCAATTTCGATACTAAACTCACACACTCTTCAAGATAAACCATAACATTAATATTACCATTTGATGTATAACTGGTTGGAATGAATGTATGTATATCAATATAAGATTTCCTGTATATTTTCACATTTCAATTCAATCCATTATTTAAAGTTGGAATTAGTTATGCTATTTATTCACAGTATGGTCTATTAATGCATTATCTCTATATTCTTAGACACAGTGTACACCTATTTGTCCCCCCAATACTAATTTATACCTCTTCAAAATATTGCTACCAGAAATGGTGGAAGAAATACTCATGTCACCTTATCTATCTATATCTATATCTATATCTATATATATTATCACAGTAATATTCTGGACACAAAAAGCAAAGGTCACACTCATGATTGTATCAAAGCTTAAATGGAAAGTGAGCATGGATTACTAGAACAACAGTGTCCAGGTTGCCTAATGCTCTCAAATGTAAATCCTATTGGTCACTACATATTTGTTTCTTCCTCAGATTATATATTAAACCTCAAGCCTTTTGAAAATGTCTAATCCTATCACTCACTTTATACTTTGCCTGATTTCCTAATATCTCTGTTCATATCTGCTTTTCTACATGTTTTCCCCAGTTCATCATTGTGTCTGACACTACATATGCTGACATATACATTCACTGTCTACCCTAGACGCTATTGCTAGGGAAATTTTGGTCCAAATCCTATATTCACTCTTATTTCTAAACCTACTGACTATCTTCCTAATCCTACTGACTCTCGCTTTTTAACTCGATGTACTCTTCGAAAATCAATCATCCAAGGTATAAGGTCCTAAGCCATTGGATTTCAATTTATCTGACACATATATGCAGAACGTAATTCAAACCTAAGTATCCCACCCAAGTGCCCAATGCCCTTCTGGTTTCAAATCTTACCTAGATTTCTGTTTTCGTACTTGTATTTCACCTATATATTCTTGTAAATATCACAGGTTCCCAATACCATTATTTATCAGGCAGAGAGATTCCTAACCCAAATCAAACATGATATTAACCCTAAACATACACTGTTCCCTCAATCTAACTTTACAGAAGAGGAGGGACAGAGTTGGTCTTACAATAAAGGAATGTAGGGGATCTTCCACCTGCTGAGAACATCAAAGGTCCATGCACAAATGATCCCTGGAGAAGATGTAGGCAGCTATGAAGGACCTGAGAGAACAAAAGTCAAATTCCATGGCAAACAACCTGGTCAGGATGAAGGGATGTGTCTGAATCAACCAACAACCGCTATCTTCTAAATGTAGAGAAGGTGGACCAAACAAGGCCTGTGTGAAGAGCTGTTCCCAGGTGCCTATGGTTGATATATCATTCTAACTTGTGAAAGTGTCACAGGAGGTAGGGAGAGCCTCCATCTCAAGGGACCCTTAGAAGTAACTGTCAGGACAAAGAGGTTGCAAAGGCAGTGACCTCATTGAGTTCCTGAAGGAAGTGACCTCACCTCACCTCCTTGGCGATGGAACTCTCTGAACTTGTGATCCAGGAATAGAGGCACCCAGATTCAGTCGCAGTCCCAGTCCCAGTGGTCTCACTTGTTTCAATTTACCAAGGACAGAGTCAGTCTTTCTTAGTGCCTACAGATGTGAGGATGTCCAAATGCCAGGAAAGCTCTGAAGAGGGGCCATACCTGAGAAAGCAGGTAGTGGCTCACCTATGACTCCTGACAACTTCACAGAGTTGGCCAAGGAGACCAGATTTGAGACAGGAGAGGCCATTTTGGGGGAATATAATGTGGCCCAACATTCAGAGGACACTCTTGAGAGTCACAGACCTACGTGGGGGAAGGAGGTGCTTTTGTGGGTGTGGGTGTGGTTTTGTGGTTTTGTCTCAAGTTCTGAGAATAGGTAGGAAAGGCAGTTTCTTTGGATTGGCGTTGACTGTTTCTAGTAAGTCGTTTGACAAGGGAGTGCTTCTATATCTGTGTATCCCACTCTGTCCGTGATTGTAGACATTAGAAAATAGAATGCATCAATGGATGTGTCCTGTTTAGTAGAAAGGTTCCCAGCATTCATCCTGCCCAAATTATAATTGGACTGCAGCTTGCCTTTTTGAAGGGCAACACCTGCTATCTTCCGAAGTTTCTATTTTCTTCCTGAATTCTGGCCACTCTCCAGAATAGCCTCATGGTTTTGTGTCCAAGATATGTACCACCTACAAGCTCTGTGATATGGCCATGTACTGGATAGCTGACGGGAATGGCGAGCATCTCAGAAAACTCAGATATCAGTGTGACCAGGAAAGTCTCAGTGGAGAAACCCTGCTTTGTGCCATTTGTTTACCTATTGTTTGTTGCCCCGAATTTAAGGAAGGTCCTTGACTCAGGCCACTCCTTTGTGCAGCCTGAAGAAAACAGTTTCAAATGGAAATGAATGGGCATCACCTGTGGCTTTTTGCTTATTTGCTTTGGAAATGGATGTGTCTGAATTAGCCTCTTGGCCCTGTGTGAGGCTGTAGTTAGATTCTCAGCACCTGATGGAGCCAATGTTGTCTTCCAAACACAAAATGGCCAAAAGAGCAGTCATTGTGGATGAAGTCTCTGGCCTTCCTCTGTAAGGTTCCTGACCTCCATCAAGTGAGAATAGGGATTCTTTGGGTCAAATGATTTCTTCAAAGCCCTGAAGAGGGAAGCTCAAAGATGCTTGGGTTTTCTCATGTTTCCAATTAACATGAAGAATCTAAACCCCACAGTCAGTAGTCCTCAAATTGGAGAAAGAGAGCAGTATTAATGGCAGACCTACTTGATCACTCCTGGTTCACAGGAAGGTGTTCAGGCCACCCTGACTTTAAGCAAAAGAGGGTACAAGGGAGCATATTTTGGACACTTTCTTGGGCTGCGCCCCTCATGAAAACTTCCAGCCAGAGGTTATAATGAGTGTCTATATGGAAGAAGATAAGGGCCATGTGGAAGTGTTTTGGTTTTAATTGTGGTTATTAGTTGGACAGTTGAAAATGATGACTAGCTCCACCTGGGCTTGAACTCTGGTGTGATTCTCCTTAGAGACTGAGTTCTGGAACTGACCTCAGAGAAGTATTGCCATGAGTTTTGTTGGGATTTTAGGAGGCCATGCATGAGAGTAACACTTGGAATTGAGATGTATGCCCAAGAAGGTTTTCCACAAGGCACGGTGAATCTCAACCAGGACATCACATGATTTTATTCTGACAGACTTGGCAGCCATAGTTGTGAATCAAAATACACATGGATCTCACATTGTAGACCTCAATGGGCCTGGCTTCATATGACCTTTTGGGCACTTTTTTAGAAGACTTGCCTGTGTGTGTTCTCCAGAGCTTTCATTGAAATGAGCTTCCTCAAAATTTAATGGTTCCTGAATGAATTGAAAATTATAGTGCTCCAACTTCATCCTGGAAAAATGGCTAGATAAATACCATGGGATTTTTAAAATTTTCATGACCAGGTGGCACTGGAGAACCTTTCGATGTCCGTTTGCTGATCATGAGTATACCAGACAATGCGTGATTGACTGGGTTTCATGAAAATGATGTAGAACAGAGATGCCAGTAAGATGGAGCCTGCTTAGTAGCGGGCCTAAAGCAGTGGTGGGTAGGTGTGTGATAAAACATCTGTTCTGGGGCCATGTGAATCTGCCATTGGCTTCCAAATGGCTTGTGACTGACATGGCTCAGCCAGCAGACCCTTATATGTTAAGGCATCTTGTTATATGGAGAGGTTTCAGGGCAATGTTCAGAATCAGGTTGCTATGGTCAAGGGGGCAAGCTATGTGGGATAGAAGCCTCATCCGTGCATTCTCCTACAGATCCTGACCCACCGCATGTGACAGAACTCCCTCCAGCACTATGTCCCAGTTGAACTCCTTGTATTTCGTGAAGCATATACCAAACTCCCAGTGCAGCAGCAAGACACACCAGGAAAACTAGAGGATTACCAAATGGCTTCACAGTCAACACGGAGAGACACTTAGACCCCAGTTGCCACAGTTTACCTTCAAAGTGAGAATTCAGCACTGCTGCCTCATGTTCATTGAAAAATAAGATACCATGTCCTCCAGGTCACATAGATGCAGACCCAGTTTTGATGCTCTCACTACATAGGAAGCTAAGGCTCCTGACAAAAACATATATTTCAAATGCCCAAATTTAGAGGAAGTTTCTCAAGAAGTCTTTAGGCCTGCAGAGCTCCATGTTTGTGGAGTGTTTACCATGTCCCTTACTTTTGGAAACGCCTCTACCACCTCCAAGCTTGTGAACTCCTGAGCATATTCTATTCCAGATATGTGTTCACAGATTTTCTAACTCTTCTCCTCTAATTGTGCATTACTTCAGGCGAGGGTAATATCAAGGCATTGTTCTGGATGAGAGTGGGAAGATTTTTGTGTAACACATAATTGAAAACACATTGGGTTTATTTTTCTATTTTCCATTCAAAATACTGAATCACTGACACTAACCCATTCCCTACTAGACTCTGACTACTAATACTAATATGATGGAGAATAGTAACCCAAACAGAATAGAAATACAAGGAGTTCAGAGGAGGCATGGTGTATAGTTGGACTTCCCTTTTGCATTATATAGAGTAGAAGTTATAAATATAGTCAATGTTTATTGAAATAGTTCACCATGTGTTTTGAAGTTAAGAAATATGTGAATTCCTGTCTCTCTGTAGACTATTCAGCACATGTATTTTTATATGCACATATAGAATCCTACCTGGTATCACGCGTACCTTCTTCTGAGGTGGGTGGCTTGGCAGATACAAATTGTGAGAAGAGATCACTCCTCCTAAACGCTGTTCCAACTGAATATTCAACCGATGGTTGAGCTTCCTAGTTGAACAACATTATACATAAATCCATTTTTAGTAAAATGTATTTTTTTGAATATGTGGATGATATATATTTCATGATGAATTTCGATTGGCATATATATTGCTACTTTTTAATGTCTGTGTGTGTGTATATATATATATATATATATATATATATATATATATATATACTCTCCAGATTTTTCAAAATATGAAATGTATGCGTCTTGTAATACACTCCCTAAAATCATTCATATTCATGTATGTGGATTTATAATCAACTTTTCACAAGATTATTCTCAGAAATATTCATGCACCTGAAATTCATATTTGTTTTCTAATACTGAAAACAAACTTCAGTAAATTGTGCATACAAATCATAATATTTCGTCATTGCAAGATGACCGTGAATAGAGTGCATCACACCCAGTGTACCGCACCACTGCACCCGTGAATAACGAGTTAGAACGACAAAAAACTATCTTGTTAAAAAACTACAGCAAAATGGGGGTGCACCAAAACCTATAAGAAGGATTTCTAGCACCATGGTTCGGTAATTGAGTCTCAAACACGAGCCAACTGTGCGTCCAATATCCGATCTGACTGATCCGCACGGCTCGCCCAGTGGCTACAGACGGCGCGGCATCACCGAGATGCGACCAATAAGCAGGGAGAAACGTTGATGCGGATTTTGTGGAATCCTGCCGGTCGAGCCCCCACTGAGGCCTTAGCTGAGTTCAGGATTTCAGACGGGGAAGAAAGCGGTACAGTTATAATTCCCAAAATGGAAACTCCTTCAAGGAAACCAAAGGCCACCATCTTGGAGAGCTGAAGTAACCACAGCCACTCTCCTACAGATTGCAACAATTAAACAGGTGTGTGTTACTCAGCTCATCTCCCATACATCGTGGATTTCGCATAAAATTTCTTATAGGCTTTCCGGGGGAGAGATGATGAGAGCAAGCCTGCATAAAAATGGGGGAAAACTAGAGGCAACTGACCTTTAACTCCCCCTCCCTTCAGTGGTGAAAATGAAACCTGTCTAGCCAGCGCTGGGGGAGGGGCAAGAGGAAAAAATCAAAACAATAGAATGCTGGGGTTCCTAATAGCCAACTGTGCGACCGGAGAACCGGGCTGATTGAATTGTGCAGCCAGGCCCGCTGTTACAGATGGCGGGGCACCACTGAGAAGCGACCTGCAAGTAGGGAGAAATGTTGCTGCGGATTCTGTGGAATCATGCCTGTAGAGCCCCCACTGAGCCCCGGGCTGAGTTCAGGATTTCAGATGGGGAAGGAAGTGGTAAAGTTCTATCCCCCACAAAGGAAACTCCACCAAGAAAACCAGCGCCCACCATCTTGAAGAGCTGAAGTAACCACCGCCACTCTCCAACAGATTGCAACAATAAAACAGGTGTATGTTACTCAGCTCATCTCTCATACAGCGGGGAATTTGCATAAAATCTCTCCTAGGCTTTCTGGGGGAGGGATTATCAGAGCGAGCCTGCATAAAGACGCGGGTAAAACTAGAGACACCTAACTTTCAATTCCACTCGCATCAGTGGCAATTCTAGAAAACATCCCAGAGATGAAAGATGGATTGGATTGCCAAATCCTGGAAGCCTACAGGATCCCAAACATTCAAAACCATAATAGACCAACTCCAAGACATATAATTATGAAGATAGCCAACATACAGAACAAGGAGAGAATATTAAGCGCTATAAGAGAAAGGAGGCAGATTACATTGAGGGGTAAACCAATTAGGTTAACGACTGATTTTTCACCACAGACATTGAAAGAGAGAAGATCCTAGAACAATGTATTTCAAATGCTGAAAAATAATGGATTCCAACCAAGAATACTGTATCCAGCAAAATTAAGCTTCAGATTTGAAAATGAAATTAAAGTCTTTCACAAGAAACAAAAGCTAAAAGAATTCACAGCCAGAAAACCAGCACTGCAAAGCATTTTGAGCAAAATACTACAAGAAGAAGAATTGAAAAATAGTGCTCAAAACTAACAGTGGGAGGTACCTCAGTAAAGGGGCAGGAAAATAACCATAAAAGTAAAAACTAGCCAAACTAAAATATAATAAATAAATAAACATGACTGTAAGTACAAATCATATTTCAATTGTAACCTTAAATGTTAATGGCCTAAACTCACCAATCAAGATACATGGGCTAGTAACGTGGATCAAAAAAACAAATCCAACAATATGTTCCCTTCAGGAGACTCAAATGATAGGAAAAGACATACACAGGGTGAAGGTAAAAGGTTGGGAAAAATCATACCACTCACATGGCCCTCAGAAGCAAGAAGGAGTGGCCATACTCATATGGAATAAAATCAACTTCAAACCTAAGTTAATCAAAAAGGATAAAGAAGGACACTATATTCTGTTAAAAGGAACCATCCACCAACAAGACATAACAATTATCAATTTGTGTGCACCAAGCAATGGAGCTGCAACCTTCATAAAACAAACTCTCCTCAAGTTCAAGAGTCAAATAGACTGCAACACAATAATTATGGGTGACTTCAACACACCACTCTCGGCATTAGACAGATCCTATAGACAGAAACTGAATAAAGAAACTATAGAACTCAAAAGCACAATCAATAACCTAGACTTAACCGACATATATAGAATATATCAACCATCATCAAGTGGATACACGTTCTTCTCCGTAGCACCACATGGATCCTACTCAAAGATATATTATGCCACAGGGCAATTCTTAGTAAATATAAAGGTATGGAAATAATACCATGCACCATATCTGATCACAATTGAATGAAACTGGAAATCAATGATAAAAGAAGGAAGAAAAAATCCTACATCACATGGAAAATGAACAACATGTTACTGAATGATCAATGGGTGACAGAAGACATAAAGGAGGAGTTAAAAAAAATTATTGGAAACAAATGACAATACAGACACAATGTACCAGAATCTATGGGACACAGTGAAAGCAGTTTTAAGAGGGAAATTCATTTCTTGGAGTTCTTTCCTCAAAAAAAGAAAAACCAACAAATAAATGAACTCACACTACACCTCAAAAACCTAGAAAAGGAAGAGCAAAACAACAGCAAATGTAGTAGAAGACAAGAAATAATTAAATTTAGAGCAGAAATCAACAAAATTGAAACAAAAAAATTGAAAAAATTGATAAAACTAAAAGTTGGTTCTTTGAAAAAATAAATAAGATCGACAGGCCCTTAGTCATGCTAATGAAGAGAAGAAGAGAGAGAACTCAAATTACTAACATATGGGATGAAAAAGGCAATATCACAACAGACACTACAGAAATACAGAAGATAATTAGAAAGTATTTAGAAACACTATATTCCAATAAAATAGAAGATAGTGAAGATATCGATAAATTTCTTGAGTCATACGATCTGCCCAGATTGAGTCAGGAAGACACACACAATTTAAAGAGACCAATAACAATGGAAGAAATAGAAGAAGCCATCAAAGGACTACCAATCAAAAAAGCCCTGGACCAGATGGGTATACAGCAGAGTTCTACAAAATCTTCAAAGAAGAATTAATACCAATATTTTTCATGCTATTTCAAGAAATACAAAAAGAAAGAGCTCTTCCAACTTCATTCTATGAGGCCAACATCACCCTGACCCCGAAACCAGACAAAGACACTTTAAAAAAAGAAAACTACAGACCAATATCTCTAATGAACTTCGATGCAAAACTTCTCAGTTAAATCCTGGCGAATCGAATACAAAAGCATATCAAAAAAATTGTGCAACATGATCAAGTAGGATTCATCCCTGGGATGCAAGGATAGTTCAATATACGGAAATCAATAAATGCCATTCACCACATCAATAGATTTAAAGACAAGAACCATATGATCACTCCATAGATGCAGAAAAAGCATTTGACAAAGTTCAGCATCCCTTTATGCTCAAAACACTAGAAAAACTAGGGATAACAGAAACTTACCTCAACATTGTAAAAGCTATATATGCTAAAACTCAGGCTACCATCATCCTAAATGGAGAAAAACTGAAGGCATTCCCTCTAAAATCTGGAACAAGATAGGGATGCCCTCTATCACCACTTCTATTCAATTTAGTTCTTGAAATACTAGCCAGAGAAATTAGACAGACACAAGAAATTAATGGCATAAAAATAGGAAAAGAAGAATTTAAATTATCGCTATTTGCAGATGACATGATAATATATTTAACAGACCCAAAAGGGTCTACAAAGAAATGGCTAGAGTTAATAAATGAATTCAACAAAGTGGCAGGATATAAAATTAACACGCATAATTCAAAGTCATTCCTGTATATCAGCAACAGAACTTCTGAAATGAAAATGAGGGACCACTCCATTCACAATATACTCAAATAAAATAAGATATTTGGGAATCAACCTAACAAAAGAGGTGAAAGATTTATATAACGAAAACTACAGAACCCTGAAGAGAGAGAGATAAAAGAAGATCTTAGAAGATGTAAAAATGAACCCTGTTCATGTATAGGCAGAACTAACATCATCAAAATGGCGATATTACCCAAAGTTCTCTACGGGTTTAAAGTGATGCCAATCAAAATCCCAACAGCATTTCTTGTAGAAAAAGATAAAGCAATCATGAAATTCTAATGGAAAAACAAAAGACCCAGAATAGCAAAAGCAACTCTAAGCAGGAAGTGTTAATCTGGAATTATAGAGATACCAGAGTTCAAACTGTACTACAAAGCAATAGTAATAAAAGCAGTGTGGTACTGGTACCAAAACAGGCAGGTGAACCAATGGTACAGAATAGAGGACACAGAAACCAATCAACAAAATTACAACTTTCTTATATTTGATAAAGGGGCTAAAAGCATGCAATGGAGGAAGGATAGCATCTTCAACAAATGGCGCAGGGAAAACTGGAAATCCACATGCAACAAAATGAAACTGAATCTCTTTCTCTCGCCATGCAAAAAAGTTAACTCAAAATGGATCAAGGAGCTAGATATAAAATCAGAGACACTGCGTCTGATAGAAGAAAATGTTGGCTACAATGTACATACCGTGGGGTTGGGCTCCAAATTCCTAAATAGGACACCCATCGCACAAGAGTTAATAACAAGAATCAACAAATGGGACTTACTCAAACTAAAAAGATTTTTTCTCAGCAAGAGAAACAATAAGAGAGGTAAATAGAGAGCCTACATGCTGGGAACAAACTTTTACCCTTCACACTTCAGATAGAGCCTTAATATCTAGAATATACAAAGAACTCACAAAATTAAACAATAAGATAACAAATAACCCAATCCACAAATGGGCCAAGGACCTGAAAAGACACTTCACAGAGGAGGAAATACAATTCATCAACAAGTACATGAAAAAATGCCCACCACCTCTAGCAGTCATGGAAATGCAAGTCAAAACCACCCTAAGATATCATCTCACTTCAGTAAGATTGACAGCCATTATGAAATCAAACAACAATAAGTTTTGGCGAGGATGTGGGGAAAAGGGTACACTTGTACACTGCTGGTGGGACTGCAAATTTTTGAGGCCAATTTGGAAAGCAGTATGGAGATTCCTGGGAAAGCTGGCAATGGATCCACCATTTGACCCAGCTATTGCCCTTCTCGGACTATTCCCTGAGGATCTTAAAAGAGCGCACTTAGGGATAGTGCCACAACAATGATCATAGCGGCACAATTCACAATAGCTACACTGTGGAACCAACCTAGATGACTTTCAATAGACGAATGGATAAAAAAGGGGCATCTATACACCGTGGAGTACTATGCAGCACTAAAAAATGACAAAATCATAGAATTTGAAGGGAAATGGATGGCATTAGAACAGATTATGCTAAGCGAAGCTAGCCAATCCTTCAAAAACAAATGCCAAATGTTTTCTTTGATATAAAGAGAGCAAATAAGAACAGAACAGGGAAGAAGAGAATGAGGAAAACATTAACACTAAATGGAGATGAGAGGGGGGAGAGAAAGGGAGAGAGAAGTGAAAGCATATGGAAATGGTAGGAGACACTAAATGTTACACAAAATTACATATAAGAGGTTGTGAGGGGAAAGGGGGGAAAACAAGGAAGAGAATTGAACTACAGCAGATGAGGTAGAGAGGGTAGATGGGAGGAGAGGGGAGGGGGATAGTAGGGGATAGGAGAGGTAGCAGAATACAACAATCATTAATATGCCATTATGTAAAAATGAGTGAGTGTGTAACTTATGTGATTCTGCGATTTGTATTGGGGTAAAAAGGGGAGTTCATAACCCAATTGAGTCAAATGTATGAAAGATGATATAGCATGAGCTTTATAATGTTTTGAATATCAAAAAAAAAGAAAAAAAAGGAATTTAATTTCCAATATTTGAGACATTTTACAACTTTATTTTTTAATAAAATTGTCTTTTATTTGTTATCTTATTTGCTGTTATCGGCCTTTCAGTTTGAAAAAACTATTTGCTGTAGCCATTCATCCATGTAGTATGTAACAGAAATATTTGAGTGTCTCCATATAATCAGATTGGCAAGGCATCAAGGTTTCCTTCACAAACAAGATGAAGGCTTTTCCATAAGAAATTTAATATTTTGCAATACATTTTTTTTAACTTTCCAATTAAATTTCAAATATTTTAAAAAAAGAAGGATCTAAACCCCACAGTAAGAAGGCCTCAAAATGGAGAAGTGGAGCAGTATTAATGGCAGGCCTATTTAATCACTCCTGGTTCACAGGAAGGGTGTCCAGGCCACCCTGAATTTAGGCAAATGAGGGGCAAGGGAGCTTATTTTGGGCACTGTCTTGGGCTGCACCCCTCATGGAAAACTCTAGCCAGAGGTTATGAGCAGTGTCTATGTGGAAGAAGATGAGGGCCATCTGGGAGTGTTTTGGTTTTAATTGTGGTCATTTGTGTGGCAGTTGGAAGAGATGACTGGGTCAAACTGGGCTTTAACACTTCTATGATTCCCCTTGGAGAATGCGTTCTGGAACTGACCTCAGAGAAGTATTGCCATGAATTGTGTTGCGATTTCAGGAGGCCACACATGAGAGTAGCCCTTGGAAACTGAGATTTAGGCCCAGGGTGGCTTTCCCAACAGTACTGGGAATCTCAGCCAGGATATCACATGATTTTCTTCTGAAATACTTGGCAGCCATAGTTGAGAGTCAAAACACACATGGACCTCACATTGTATACCTCAAATGGCCTGGCTTCTTGTGACCTTTTGGCCACTCTTTGGGAATCCTTGCCTGTGAGAATTCTCCAGATCTTTTATTGAAATGAGCCTCCTCAACATTTAGTGGTTCCTGAATGAATTGAAACCCACAGTGCCAACAACTTCATCTGTGAAAAATGGCTAGATAAATACCATGAATGTTTAGAAATTCCCATGACCAGATGGCACTGGAGAACCTTTGGATGTCCTTTTGCTGATCATGAGTATACCAGACAGTGCCTTGATTGACCAGGTTTCATGAAAATGTGTAGAAGAGAGATGCCAGTAATTTGGAGCCTGCTGAGTAGTGAGCCTAGATCAGTGGTGGGCAGGTGTGTGATAAAATATCTGTGGCGGCGCCATGTGGATCTGCCATTGTCTTTCAAATGGCTTGAGACAGACATGGTGCAGCCAGCAGACCATTCTATATAAAGGCATCTTGTTATATGGAGAAGTTTCAAGGTAATGTTTAAAATCAGGTTGCTATTGTCAAGGGGGCAAGCTATTGGGATAGAATCCTGGTTGGTACATTCTACTGCAGACCCTGACCTACCAGACGTGACAGAACTCCCTCCGGCACTGTGTCCCAGTTGAACTCCATGTATTTCGTGAAGCCAATATCAACCTACCAGTGCAGCAGCAAGAAACACCACAAAAATTGGAAAATGAACAAATGGCTTCACAGTCCACACGGGGAGAAACTTATCCCCCAGTGGCAACAGTTTACCTACAAAGAGAAAATTCAGCACTGCTGCCTCATGTTCATTGGAAAATCAGAAACCATGTCCTTCAGGTCAAATGGATGCAGACCCAGCTTTGATGGTCTCACTATAAAGGAAGCTAAAGCTCCTGAAAACAACGTATATTTCAAGTGCCCAACCTCAAAGGCAGTTTCTCAAGAAGTGTTTAGGCCACCAGAGCTCCATGTCTGTGGAGTGTTTACCATGTCACTTACTTTGGGAAACTCCTCTATCACCTCCAAGATTGTGAATTCATGAGCATTTTCCATTCCAGATATGTATTCACAGATTTTCTAACTCTTCTCCACTAATTGTGACTTACTTGGGGCAAAGGTAATATCAAGTCATTGTTCTAGATGAGAGGGGAAAGATTTTTTTGTAGCACATATTTGCATACACATTGGATTCATTTTCCAATTTTTCATTCGAAATACTGAATCCCTGAAACTAACCCATACTCTACTAGACTCTTACTACTAATACTAATATGATGAGAAAAATAACCCAAACAGAATAGAAATACAGGCAGTTCAGAAGAGTCATGGTGTATAGTTGTACTTGCCTTTTGCATGATATAAGGTAGGAGTTATAAATCTAGTCAATTATTTGTTGAAATAATTCTCCATGTGTATTTAAAGTTAAGAAATATGTGAATTCCTGCCTTTCTTTATCTGTAGTCTTTTAAGCACATGTATTTTTATATGCACAAATAGAATCCTACCTGGTTTCACACGTACATTCTTCTGAAGTGGCTGACTTGGCAGATACAAATTGTGAGAAGAGATCACTCCTCCTAAATGCTGTTGGAACTGAAAATTCAACCCATGAGTGAGCTTCCTAGATGAACAACATTATACATACATCCATGTTCAGTAAAATGAATATTTTTGGATATGCGGATGAGTTATTTTTCATGATGAATTTCGACTGGCATATATACTGCTACATTATAATGAGTGTGTGTTTGTGTGTCTATATATATATATAGACTCCAGATTTTTAAAATATGAAATATATGTGTCTTTCAATACACTGCCTAAATTCATTCATGTATATTCTCAGAAATATACATCCACTAAAATACATATTTGTTTCCTAGTACTGAAAACTAACTTCAGAGAATGGTGCTAACAAATCCTAATATTTCTACAGTAACTGACCCAGTTTACCATCAATGCAAGTAGATTCCAATGGGATATGATGTTTTTGTTAAAGTTCATTTTTATTGAAACATGGTACGTTATTATTTCTTCAGTTTACGGACATCATAAGGTATATCTTTTCATTCACAACTTCAGAAATTTATAAACTTTTGGTTCACTTTCAATCACTTTCTTCTTTGGAACACATATATTCCTCCATGTTTCTTGACTAATCTTTTCACTAGACTTCTTTCTAAACATATTTTTTTCGATTCCATATCATTTTTGACGCAAAATTCACACACTATTCATGATAAACGGTAACCCTAATATTACCATTAGATATATAACTGGTTGAAATGAATGTATGTATATCAATATAAGATTTCCTATATATTTTCAGATATCAATACATTCCATTATTTAAATCTGGAACCAGTCATATAATTTATTCACAGTATTGTCTATTAATGCATCATCTCTATATTCATCAACAGAGGGTAAACCTATTAGTATTCTTAGTACTAATTTATAAATTTTCAAAATATTGCTCCCAGAAATGGTGGAAAAAATACTCATGTCACCTGATATACATGTACATATTATCACAGTAATATTCTGGACACAAAATGAAAAGGTCACACTTATGATTGTACCAAAGCATCAATGGAAATTGAACATGGATTACTAAAAACATCCGTGTCCAGGTTGCCTAATGCTCTCAAATGTCAACCCTATTGGTGACTACATATTTGTTTATTTTTAAGATTATATATTCAACCTCAAGCCTGTTGAAAATGTCTAATCCTATCACTCACGTTATACTTTGCCTGATTTCCTAATGTCTCTATTGATGTCTGCTTTCCTACATATTTTCCCCAGTTCATCATTGTGCCTGACTCTTCACATGTGGTTTCATTTATATTCACTCTCTAACCGAAACCCTATTGCTAAAGAACTTTTGGTCCAAATCCTAGACTCACTCTTCCTCCTAAACCAACTGACTATCGTCCTAATCCTACAGACTATCCCTTTTTGACTGGATGTTCTCTTCTACATTCAATCATCTGAGGAACAGGGTCTTATGCCATTGTATATCGATTTAACTGAGACCTCGGTACAGAACATAATTCAAGCTAAGCATCCCAATCAAGGGCCCAAATCCTTCTGGGCTTCAAATATTACCTAGATTTCTGTTTTCATACTTATATTTCACCTCTATATTCTTATAAATATCGCAGGTTTCCAATATCATTATTCATCCAACAAAATGATTCCTAACCCAAATCAAACATGCTATTAACCATAACCATACACTGTTCACTCAATCTCACTTTAAAGAAGAGCAGAGACAAAGTTGGTCTTACAATACAGGAAGTTAGGAGATCTTCCAACTGCTTAGTACCTCAAAATCCATGCAGAAATGATCCCTGGAAAAGATGTAGGCAGCTCTGAAGGACCTGAGCCAGCAAAAGTCTTCTTTTTTTGCAAACAACCCGATCAGGATGTAAGGATGTGTCTGAATCATCCTATCTCTTCTTAATGTAGGGAAGATGTATCAAACAAGGCCTGTGTGGAGAGCTGTTCCCAGGTGCCTATGGTTTCTGTACCATTCTAACTTGTGAAAATGTCACAGGAAATAGGGGCAGCCTCCATTTCCTGAGACCCTAGGAAGCAACTGTTAGGACAAAGTGGAGGCCAAGGCGGTGACCTCATTCATTTACTGAAGTAAGTGACCTCACCTCACTTCCTTGGTGATGTAACTCTCTGAATTTTGTGATTCAGGAAGCCAGGCACCCAGAGTCAGTCCCTGTCCCAGTTCCACTGTTCTCACTTGTTTGGATTTACCAAGGACAGAGTCAGTCTTTCTTGGTACCTATTGATGTGAGGGTGGCCAAATGCCAAGAAAGCTTTGAAGATGGTCCTTTCCTGAGAGGGCAGAAAATGGCTCACCACTGCCTCCTGACAAATTCACAGAATTGGCAAAGGAAACCAGATCTGAGACAGGACTGGCCATTTCTAGGGAACATCATATGGCCTACTAGTCAGAGGACACTCCGGATAGTAACAGACCTACTTGGGGGAAGGAGGTGCGTTGGTGTGTGTGGATGTCAGCTTGTGGTTTTGTCTCATGTTCTGAGAATAGGCAAAAATAGAGGTTTGTTTGGTTTGGAGTTGACTGTTTCTAGTAAGTCACTTGAAAAGGAGACTGTTTTTATGTCTGTGTATCCCACTGTGTCCTTGGTTGTAGATATTAGAAAAGAAAATGGCTCAATTTGTGTGTCCTGTTTAGTAGAAAGCTTCCCAGCATTCATCCTGCCCAATTACTGAATGGACTGATGCTTGCCTTATCCATGGGCAACACCTGCTATCTTTCTAGTTCCCATTATTTCCTGAATTCTGGCCACTCTCAACATTAGTTTCATGCTTTTTGTACAAGATACGTGCCACCTCCAACCTCGGTGACATGGCCATGTACTGGATAGATGAAGGGAATGGCAAGCATCTCAGAAAACTCAGATATCAGAGTGACCAGGAAAGTCTCAGTGGAGAAACCCTCCTTGGGGCCTTTTGATTACCTATTGTTCTGTTTCCCTAAATGTCAGAAAGGTCTTTGCCTCAGCCCAAATCTGTGTGAAGATTGAAGAAAAGAGTTTTCAAATGGAAAGGAATGGCCATCACCTCTGGCTCTTTGCTTAATTGCTTTTGAAAGGGCTGTGTCTGAATAAGCCTCTTGGCCCTATGTGAGGCTGTAGTTTAGATTTTCAGCACCTGATCGATCTAAAAAAAGATCCCATGTGTGCATCCAAAACCAAAATGGCAAAAATATCAGTCATTGTGGATGAAGCCTCTCGCCTTCCTCTGTAATATTCCTGACCTCTATCAAGTGAGAATAGGGATCCTTTGTGTCAAATGAGTTCTTCAAAGCCCTGAAGAGGCTATCTCATAGGTGCTTGGGTATTCTCAAGACTCCAATTCACATAAAGAATCTAAACAACACAGTCAGTAGGCCTCAAATTGCAGAAGTGGAGCAGTATGAATACCAGGCCTATTGATCAATCCTGGTTCACAGGAAGGGTGTCCAGGCCACCCTGACTTTAGGCAAATGAGGGGCAAGGGAGCTTATTTTGGACACTCTCTTGGGCTGTTCCCCTCATGGAAAGCTCCAGGCATAGGTACTGATGAGTGTCAATATGGAAGAAGGTGAGGGCCATGTGGGAGTGTTTTGATTTTAATTGTGGTCATTTGTTTGGTGGTTTGAAGAGATGACTAGGTCCACCTGGGTTTGAACTCTAGTGTGATTCCTTTTAGAGACTGAGTTCTGGAAATGACCTCAGAGAAGTATTGCCATGAATTGTTTTGGGATTTTAGGAGGCCATGCATGAGAGTCACCCTTGGAAACTGAGATCAAGGCCCAGGGTGTCTTTTCACAGAGCACTGGAAATCTCAGCCAGGATATTACATGATTTTATTCTGAAAGACTTGGCAGCCATAGTTGAGAGTCAAAACACTCATTGACCTCATATTGTAGACCTCAATTGGCCTGGCTTCATGTGACCTTTTGGCCACTCTTTGGGAAGACTTGCCTGTGAGTGTTCTCCAGAGCTTTCATTGAAATGAGCTTCCTAAACATTAATGGTTAATGTATAATTTGAATCGCACATTGGAGGATGACCAAAGGGCTTTACAGTCCACATGGAGAGACACTTAGCCCCCAGTTGCCACAGTTTACCTACAAAGAGAGAATTTAGCACTGCTGCCTCAAGTTCATTGGAAAATCAGAAACCATATCCTCCAGGTAACATAGATGCAGACCCAGCTTTGATGGTCTCACTACAAAGGAAGCTAAATCTTCTGACAACAACATATATTTCAAGTGCCCCACCTCAGAGGCAGTTTCTCAAGAAGTATTTAGGCTGGCAGAGCTCCATGTTTGTGGAGTCTTTACCCTGTCCCTTACATTTGGAAACTTCTGTACCTCCTCCCAGGTTGTGAACTCCTGAGCATATTCCATTCCAGATATGTATTCACAGATTTTCTTATTCTTCTCCTCTAATTGTGTCTTAATAGGGACGAAGCTAATGTCAACGCATTGTTCTGGAGGAGAGTGAGAAGATTTTTTTCTAGCACATATTTGCATTCACATTTGATTGATTTTCCTTTTTTCCATTTGAAATACTGAATCCCTGACACTAATCCATACACTACTAAACTCTCAGTACCTATCCTAATATGATGGAGAAAAAGAAACATAACAGAATAGAAATACAGGCCATTCATAAGAGGCATGGTGTAAACTAGGACATGCCTTATGCTTTATCAAGGGTATGTGTTATAAATCTAGTCAACTTTTCATTGTAATACTTCTCCATGAGTTTTTAAAGTTAAAACATATGTTAATTCCTGTCTTCCTTTCTCTGTAGCCTATCAGCACGTGTAGTTTTTTTATGCATATAATGAATCCTACCTGGTATCACACGTACATTCTTGTGAGCTCAGTGATTTTCAAATATACAAATTGTGAGAAGAGATCACGCCCCCTAAATACTGATGGAACTGAAAATTCAACCAATAGGTGAGCTTCCTAATAAAAAATATTATACATTATTCCATGTTCAGTAAAATGAATATAGTTGGAAATGTGGAGGAATTATTTTAAATGATGAATTTCGATTTGAATATATATTGCTACATTTTAATATGTGTGTGTATGTTTGTCTCTCTTTCTCTCTCTCTCTCTCTCTCTCTATATATATATATATATATATATATATATATATATATATATCCAGATTTTCCAAAATATGAAATATATGTGTCTTATTATAAAGTGCCTAAATTCATTCATGTTCCTGTGTGTGGCATTATAATCAACATTTCACAACATTATTCTCAGAAATATCCAACCACCTGAAATACACATTTGTTTCCGAGTACTGAAAACTAAATTCAGTGAATGGTGCTTACAAATCCTAATATTTCTACAGTAACTGACCCAGTTTAACATAAATGCAAGTAGATTTCTATTGGACATCATGTGTATTTTGAAATTCATTTTTACTCAACACTTGTACATTACTATTTCTTCAGGTTATGGACATCATAGGATATATCATTTCATCAACAAATTTTCATATATATATGCATTTGGTTCACTTTCAATCACCTCCTCCTTGCAGAACACAAGTATTCCTCCATGTTTCTTTACTGGTCTTTTCACTAGACTTCTTTCAAAACACGTTATTTTCAATTCCATAATCATGTTTGAAGCAAAACTCACACACTCTTCATGATAAACCGTAACCCTAATATTCCCATTAGATATATAACTGGTTGCAATGAATGTGTGTATATCAATATAATATTTCCTGTATATTTACAGATATCAATTTGATCCATTATTTAAAGTTGGAACTAGTTATATAATTTATTCACAATATGGTCTATTCATGCATCATCTCTATATTCATCAACACAGGGTAAACCTATTTATATCTCCAGTACTAATTTATAAGTTTTCAAAATATTGCTCCCCGTAATGGTGGAAGAAATACTCATGTCACCTGATATACACATACATTTTATCACAGTAATAATCTGGAAACAAATTGCAAAGGTCACACTGATGGTTTTACCAAAGCCTAAATGGAACTTGAGCATGGAATACTAAAAATATCATGGCCAGAATGCCTAATGCTCTCAAATGTTAATCATAATGGTGACTACATATTTGTTTCTTCCTAAGATTATATATTCAAACTGAACCCTGTTGAAAATTTCTAATCCTATCACTCACTATATACTCTGCCTGATTTCGTAATGTCTCTATTGATATCTGCTTCCCTATATTTTCGGCAGGTCATCATTGTGACTGACTCTTCACCTGTGCTGACATTTACATTCATTCTCTATCTGAAACCCCATTGCTAAGCAACTTTTGGTCCAACTACTAGACTCACGATTCTTCCTAAACATACTGATTATCTTCAAAATCCTATGGACTATCCATTTTTGACTGGATGTTCTCTTCTACATTCAATCATCTGAGGTTTTGGGACCTATGCCATTGTATATCGATTTATCTGAGTCCTCAGTGCAGAACATTATTCAAGCTAAGTATCCCAATTGAGGGTGCAATGCCCTTCTGGGCTTCAAATCTTTTCTAGATTGCTGTTTTCATACTTATATTTTATGTCTATAGTCTTATAAATATCGCAGGTTCCCAATACAATTATTCATCCAGCAGAATGATTCCTAAGCCAAATCAAACATGCTTTTAACCCTAAACATACACTGTTCCCTCAATCTCACTTTACAGAAAGCAGGGACAGAGTTGGTCTAACAATAAAGGAAGGTAGGGGATCTTCCACCTGCTGAGAACCTCAAAAGTCCTTGCAGAAATGACCTCTGAAGAAGATGTAGGCAGCTATGAAGGACCTGAGAGAGAAAAAGTCATATTCCATGGCAAACAACACGGTCAGGATGAAAGGATGTGTCTGAGTCAGCCTCTCTCTTCTTAATGTAGGGAAAATGGACCAAACCAGACCTGTGTGGAGAGCTGTTCCCTGGTGACTATGGTTTCTATACCATTCTAACTTGTGAAAGTATCACAGGAAGTAGAGGCAGCCTCCATGTCCGGAGACTGTAGGAAGCAACTGTTAGGACAAAGTGGTGGCCAAGGCAGTGACCTCATTCAGTTTTTGAAGGAAGTGACCTGACCTATTTCCTCTGTAATGGAACTCTCTTAATTTGGGATCCAGGAAGCCAGGCACCCAGAGCCATTCACAGTCCCAGAGGGCTCACTTCTTTGGATTTTCCAAGGACAAAGTCAGTCTTTCTTGGTACCTACTGATGTAAGTGTGGCCAAATACCAAGAAAGCTCTGAAGAGGGGTCTTTCCTGAGAGGACAGGAATTGACTCACAACTGCCTCCTGAAAACTTCATAGAGTTGACCAAGGAGAGCAGATCTGAGACAGAAAAGGCCATTTCTGGGGAACATTGTATGGCCTACCAGTCAGAGGACACTCCAGATAGTCACAGACCTACTTGGGGAAAGGAGGTGCATTTTTGGGTGTGGGTGTGGGTTTGTGGTAATTTCTCATGTTCTGAGAATAGGTAAAAAAGGTGGTTTGTTTGGTTTGGAGTGGACTGTTTCTAGTAAGTCATTTGACAAGGTGCGTGTTTCTATGTCTGTGTATCCCACTGTCTCAGTGGTTGTAGACTTTAGAAATCAGAATGCCTCAATTGGTGTGTCCTGTCTAGTGGAAAGCTTCCCAGCATTCATCCTGCTCAATTTATGAATGGACTGCGGCTTGCCTTATCCATGGGCAACACCTACTATCTTCCTAAGTTCCTGGATTCTTCCTGAATTCTGGCTATTCTCCAGAATAGACTCATGGTTTTTTGTCCAATATATGTACCACCTCCAAGCTGTGTGACATGGTCATGTACTGGATAGCTGAAGGGAATGGCGATCATCTCAGAAAACTCAGATATCAGTGTGACCACTAATATCTCAGTGGAAAAACCCTGCTTTGAGCCTTTTGATTACCTATTGTTGTGTTGCCATGAATGTCAGGAAAGTCTTTGCCTCAGGCCACCCCTTTGTGAAGCCTGAAGAAAACAGTTTTCAAAGAGAAATGAATGGACATCACCTGTGGCTCTTTGCTTTATTGTTTTGGAAAAGAATGTGTCTGAATCAGCCTCTTGGTCTTTTGTGAGGCTGTGGCTTAGATTGTCAGAACTTGATTGATCTAAAGAATTATCCCATGTGTGCATTCAAAACCAAAATGGAAAAAAGATCAGTCATTGTGGATGAAATCTCTCGCCTTCCTCTGTAAGATTCCTGATCTCCATTAAGTAAGAATAGGGATCATTTGTGTCAAATGAGTTCTCCAAAGCCCTGCAGAGGCTAGACAATAGGTGCTTGGGTTTTCCCATGACTCCAATTCACACAAAGAATCTATACCCGACCGTCAGTAGGCCTCAAATTTGAGAAGTGGAGCAGTATTAGCAGCAGGCCTTTTTGATCACTTCTGGTTCACAGAAAGGTTGTCCAGGCCACCCTGACTTTAGGCAAATGAGGGTCAAAGGAGATTATTTCTGACACTGTCTTGGGCTGCGCCCCTCATGGAAACCTCCAGCTAGAGGTTTTGATTAGTGTCTATATAAAACATGAAGAAGGCCGTGTGGGAGTGTTTTGGTTTTAGTTGTCGTCATTTGTGTGGCAGTTGGAAGAGATGCCTGGGTCCACCTGGACTTGAACACTGTTGTGATTTCCCTTAGAGACTGAGTTGTGGAACTGACCTCAGAGAAGTATTGCCATGAATTGTGTTGGGATTTTAGGAGGCCACGCATAAGATTCACCATTGTAAACTGAGATCTAGGCCCAGCGTGGCTTTCCACACAGCACTGGGAATCTCAGCCAGGGTATCACATGATTTTATTCTGAAAGATTGGCAGCCATAGTTGAGAGTCAACACACACATGGACCTTACATTGTAGACCTCATTGCACCTGGCTTCATGTGACCTTTTGGCCACTCTTTGGGAAGCCTTGCCTGTGAGAGTTCTCCCGAGGTTTCATTGAAATGAGATTCCTCAACATTTAATGGTTCCTGTATAAATTGAATCCCACAGTTCCTCCAACTTCATTATGGAAAAATATATAGATAAATACCATGAATTTTTTGAAATTCCCATTACCAGGTGGCACTGGAGAACCTTTGGATGTCCTGTTGCTGATCATGATTTTACCAGATCGTGCCTTGATTGACTGGGTTTCATGAAAATGGTGTAGAACAGAGATGCCAGAAAGTTGGAGCCTGTGGACTAGTGGGCCTAGAGCAGTGGAGTGTAGGTGTGGGAAAAAAAATCTGTGGTGGGGCCACGGGGATCTGCCATTGGCTTCCAAATGACTTGTGACTGACATGGTACAGCCAGCAGACCCTTCTTTGTAAAAGCATCTTTTTTATATTGAGAGGATTCCTGCCAGTGTTCAGAATCAGGTTGCTATTGTCAACTTGAAAAGCTATGAAGGATTGAAGCCACATTGGTGCATTTTCCTGCAGACCCTCACCCACCACACGTGAGAGTACTCCCTCCAGCCCTGTGTCCCAGTTGAACTCTTTGTATTTCATGAAGTCAATAGCAAACTCACAGTGCAGCAGTAAGAAACACCACAAAAGTGGAGGATGACCAAATGGCTTTACAGACCACACCGTTAGATACTTAGACCACAGTGGCTAAAGTTTACCTACAAAGAGAGAATTCAGCACTGCTGCCTCATGTTCACTAGAAAATAAAGAACCATGTCACCCAGGTTACATAGGTGGAGACACAGCATTGATGGTCTCACTACAAAGGAAGCTAAAGCTCCTGACAGCAACATATATTTCAAGTGCCCAACCTCACAGGGAGTTTCTAAAAAACTCATTAGTCCAGCAGAGCTCCATGTTTGTGGAGTGTTTACCCTCTCCCTTACTTTTGGAAAATGTTCTACCTCCTACAAGGTTGTGAACTCCTGAGCATTTTCCTTTCCACATATGTATTCACAAATTTTCTAACTCTTCTCCACTAATTGTGTCTTATTTGGGGCAAAGGTAATGTCAAAGCATTGTTCTGGATGAGAGTGGGAAGATTTTTGAGTAGCACATATTTGCATACACATTAGATTCATTTTCCTATTTTCCATTTGAAATATTGAATCCCTGACACTAACCCATACCGTACTAGAATCTGACTACTAATCCTAATATGATGGAGAAAAAGAATCCTAACAGAACACAAATGCAGGCCTTTCATAGGAGGCATGGTGTATACTTGGACTTGCCTTCTGCTTTATCAAGGATATGTGTTATAAATCTAGTCAACTTTTCATTGTAATATTTCTCCATTAGTTTTTAAAGTTAACACATATGTAAATTTCTGTCTCCCTTTCTCTGTAGCCTATTCATCACATGTATTTTTTTATGCATATTTAGAATTCTCCCTGGTATCACACGTACATTCTTGTGAGCTCGTTTATTTTGGAAGATACAAATTGTGAGGAGAGATCACTCCCTCTAAATCCTGATGGAACTAGAAATTCAACCTATGGGTGAATTTCCTAGATGAACAATATTATGCATAAATGAATATTCAGTAAAATTAATATTTTTGGATATGTGGATGATATATATTTCATGATGAATTTCGAATGGCATATGTATGGCTACATTCTAAGGTCTGTGTATGTGTGTATCTATGTAATTATCTATCCATCTATCTATCTATATAGATATAGATATCTACTCCCAAGATTTTCCAAAATATGAATTATATGTGTCTTATTATACACTCCCTAAATTCACTCATGTGTGTTTATGTGGATTTATAATCAACTTTACACAAGGTTATTCTCAGAAATATTCATCCACCTGAAATACATATTTATTTCATAGTACTGAAAACTAAATTCAGTGAATGGTGCTTACAAATCCTAATATTTCTACAGTAACTGACCCAGTTTAACATCAATGCAAGTAGACACCTATGGGACATGATGTGTCTTTTGAAGTTCATTTTTATTCAACACTGGTACATTACTATTTCTTCAGTTTATGGACATTATAGGATATATCATTTCATCCACAATTTCACAAATTTATAGGCATTTGGTTCACTTTCAATCACTTCCTACTTCAGAACACATGTATTACTCCATGTTTCTTGGCTGTCTTTTTTTGTGAGATTCTTTCCAAACACATTATTTTCGATTTCCATAATCACTTTATGAAGCAAAACTCACACAGTCTTCATGATAAACAGTAACGCTAATATTATCATTAGATGTATAACTGGTTGGAATGAATGTATGTGTATCAATATAAGATTTCTTGTATATTTTCAGATATCAATTCAATCCATTATTTAAAGTTTGAACCAGTTATATTATTTATTCACAGTTTGGTCTATTAAGGAATCATCTCTATATTCATAGACCCAGGGTATTCCTATTTGTATCCCCAATACTAATTTATAAGTCATTAAAATATTGCTTTCAAAAATCGTGGAAGAAATACTCTAGTCACCTGATACACATATACATTTCATCACAGTAATATTCCTGACACAAAATGCAAGTGTCACACTTATGATTGTACCAAAGCCTATATTGAAAGTGAGCATTTATTACTAACAACATCCATGTCCTGATTCACTAATGATCTCAAATATCATTCCTATTCGTGACTACATATTTGTTTCTTCCTAAGATTGTATATTCAAACTCAACCCTGTTAAAAATGTCTTATTCTATCACTCACTTTGTACTTTGCCTGATTCCCTAATGTCTCTATTGATATCTGCTTTCCTACACATTTTCCCAAGTTCATCACTGTTGCTGACTCTTCACATATGCTGACATTTACATTCACTCTCTAACCAAAACCCTATATATAAAGTACTTTTGATCCAACTCCTCGATTCACTCAAATGGGTTCTTCAAAGCCCTTCAGAGGGTAGCCCATAGGTGCTTGGGTTTTCTCATGACCCCACTTCACATAAAGAATCTATAACCTACAGAGAGTAGGCCTCAAATTGGAGAAGTAGAGCAGTATTAATGGCAGGCTTATTTGATCACTCCTGGTTCACAGGAAAGGTTTCCAAGCCACCCTGAATTTAGGCAAATGAGGGGCAAGGGAGCTTATTTTTGACACTGTCTTAGGCAGCGCCCCTCAAGGAAACCTCCAGCCAGAGGTTATTCTGACTGTCTATATGGAAGAAGATGAGGGCCATGTTGGAGTGTTTTGGTTTAATTGTGGTCATCTGTGTTACGGTTGGAAAAGATTCTTGGGTCAACCAGGGCTTGAACTCTTGTGTGATTCCCCTTAGAGACTGAGTTCTGGAACAGATCTCAGAGAAGTATTGGCATGAATTGTGTTGGGAATTTAGGAGGCCACACATGAGAGTTGCCCTTGGAGACTGAGATCTAGGCCCAGGATGGCTTTCCAAAGAGCACTGGGAATCTCAACCCGGATATCTCATGACTTTATTCAGAAAAACTTGGCAGCCATAGTTGAGAGTCAAAACACACATGGACCTCAATTGTAGACCTCAATGGGCCTGGCTTCATGTGACCTTTTGGTCACTCTTTGGAAAGCCTTGCCTGTGAGAGTTCTCCCGAGCTTTCATTGAAATGAGCTTCCTCACTATTTCATGGTTCCTGAATGAATTGAAACCCACAGTGCCTCCAACTTCATCCTTAAAAATTGGCTAGATAAATACTATGAAATTTTTGAAATTCCTATGAACAGGTGGCACTGGAGAATCTTTTTATGTCTGTTGCTGATCATGAGTATACCAGATAGTGCCCTGATTGACTGGGTTTAATGAAAATGTTGTAGAACACAGATTCCCGAAAGTTGGAGCCTGCTTAGTAGTGGGCCTAGAGCAGTGGTTGGCAGGTGTATGATAAAACATCTGTCGTGGGGCCACATGGATCTTCCATTGGCTTGCAAATGACTTCTGACTGACATGGTGCAGCCAGAAGACCCTTACAAGTAAAGGGATCTTGTTATATGGAGAGGTTTCAGGGCAATGTTTAGAATCAGGTTGCTATGGACATGGGTGCAAGCTTTTTGGGATAGAAGCTTGGTTGGTGCATTCTCCTGCAGACCCTCACCCACCACACGTGAGAGTACTCCCTCTAGCACTGTGTCCCAGTTTATCTCCTTGTACTTCGTGAAGCCAATACCAATCTCAGAGTACAGCAGTAAATAACACCAGAAAAATTCGAGTATGACCAAATGGCTTCACTCCACACGGTTAGACACTTAGACCCCAGTGGCCTCAGTTTACCTACAAAGAGAGAATTCAGAACTGCTGCCTCATGTTCAATAGAAAATTAGGAACCATGTCCTCCAGGTAACATAGATGATGACCCAATTTTGATGGTCTCACTACAAAGGAAGCTAAAACTTCTGACAACAACAAATATTTCAAGGTCCCAAGCTAAGAGGCAGTTTCTCAAAAATTCATTAGGCCACCAGAGCTACATATTTGTGGAATGTTTACCCTATCCTTTACTTTTGAAAATTTCTCTACCACCTCCAAGGTTGTGAACTTCTTAGCAGTTTCCTTTCCAGATATATATTCACAGATTTTCAAACTCTTCTCCACTAATTGTGTCTTACTTGGGGTGAAGGAAATATCAAGGCATTGTTCTGGAGGACAGTGGGAAGATTTTTGTCTAGCAAATATTTGTATACACATTAGATTCATTTTCCTATTTTATATTTGAAATACTGAATCTCTGACACTAACCCATACCCTACTAGACTCTGACTGTTCCCAGGTGCCTATGGTTGGTTTACCATTCTAACTTGTGAATGTGACACAGGAAGTAGAGGCAGCCTCTCTCATGAAACCCTTGGAAGCAAATGTTAAGACAAAGTGGTTGCCAAGGCAGTGACCTCATTCAGTTCCTGAAGGAAGTGACCTACCTCACTTCCTTGGTGATGGAACTCTCTGAACTTGGGAACCAGGAAGCCAGGTACCCAGAGCCAGTCCCAGTCCCTTTCCCAGTGGGTTCACTTGTTTGGATTTACCAAGGACAGAGTCAGTCTTTCTTGGTACATACTGATGTGTGGATGATTAAATGCCAGAAAAGCTCTGAAGAGGGGCCTTTCCTGAGAAAGCAGGTAGTGACTCACCGATGGCTCCTGACAAATTTACAGAGTTGGTAAAAGAGACCAGATCTAAGACAGACAGGCCATTTCGGGGAAACATAGTATGGCCCATCAGTCTGAGGACACTATTGATAGTCACAGACCTACTTGGGTAAAGGATGTGCCTTTGTGGGTGTGGATGTGAGTTTGTGGTTTTGGCTCATGTTCTGAGAATTGGTAGGAAAGGCAGTTTGTTTGGTTTGGAGTGGACTGTTTTTAATAAGTCATTTGACATGGTGAGTGTTTCTATGTCTGTGTATCCCACTTTGTCCGTGGTTGTAGATATTAGAAAAGTGAATGCATCAATGCATGTGTCCAGACAAGAAGAAAGCATCCCAGCACACATCCTGCCCAATTTATGAATGGACTGTGGCTTGCCTTATCGATGGGCAACACCTACTATTTTCCTTAGTTCCTGTTTTCTTCCTGAATTCTGGCCACTTTCCAGAATAGGCTCATATTTTTTTGTCCAAGATATGTACCACCTCCGAGCTCTGTGACATGGCCATGTACTGGAAAGCTGAAGGGAATGGGGAGCATCTCAGAAAACTCAGATATCTGTGTGACCAGTAAAGTCTCAGTAGAGAAATGCTGCTTTGTGCCTTTTGCTTACCTACTGTTCTGTTGACCTGAATGTCAGGAAGGTCTTTGACTCAGACCACCAGTTTGTGAAGCCTGAAGAAAACTGCTTTCAAATGGAAATGAATGAGCATCACCTGTGGCTCTTTGCTTAATTGCTTTAGAAAGGGATGTGTCTGAATCATCCTCTTGGCTCTGTGTGAGTCTGTGGCTTAGATTTTCAGCACCTGATGGATCTAAAGAAAGATCCCATGTGTGCATCCAAAACCAAAATGGCAAAAAGATCAGTAATTGTGGATGAAGTCTCTTGCTTCCTGTATTAGGTTCCTGACCTCCATCATGTAAGAATAGGGATTTTTAGGGTCAAATGAGTTCTTCAGAGACCGGACGAGGTGCCTAGGTTTCACATGACTCCAAATCACATAACGAATCTATTTCTCACAGTCAGTAGGCCTCAAAATGGAGAAACAGAGCATTACTAATTGCAGGCCTATTTGATCAATCCTGGTTCACAGGAAGGGTGTCCAGGAAACCCTGATATTAGGCAAATGAGGGGCAAGGGAGCTTATTTTGGACACTCTCTTGGGCTGCAACCCTTATGGAAACCTCTAGCCAGAGGTACTGATGAGTGTCTATATGGAAGAATATGAGGGCCATGTGGGAGTGTTTTGGTTTTAATTGAACATGTTAATAACCCTAACCATACACTGTTCCATCAATCTAAGTATTCAGAAGAGCAGAGACAGATTTGTTCTTACAATACAGGAATGTAGGGGATCTTCGACCTGCTGAAAACCTCAAAGGTCATGCAGAAGTGATCCCTGGAGAAGATGTAGGCAGCTTTGAAATACTGGAGACAGCAAAAATCATCTTCCATGGCAAACAACCTGGTCAGGATGAAGGGTTGAGTCTGAATCAGACTCTCTCTCCTTAACGTAGAGGAGATGGACCAAACCAGGCCTGTGTGGAGAGCTGTTCCCAGGTGCCAATGATTGGTATACCCTTCTAACTTGTGAAAGTGTCTCAGGAATTAGGGGCAGCCTCCATCTCAACTGTTAGGACAAAGTGGTTGTCAAGGCAGTGACCTCATTCAGTTCCTGATGGAATGACCTTCCTAACTTCCTTGGTTATGGAACTCTCTGAACTTGTGATCCAAGAAGCCAGGCACCCAGAGCCAGTCCCAGTCACAGTTCCAGTGGGCTCATTTGTTGGATTTACCAAGGACAGAGTCTGTCATTCTTGGTACCTACTGATGTGAGGATGGCCAAATGCCAGGAGTGCACTGAAGAGGGGCCTTTCCTGAGAAAGCAGGTAGTGGCTCAACGCTGGCTCCTGACAACTTCACAGAGTTGGCCAAGGTGACAAAATCTGAGGCAGGACAGGCCATTTTGGGGGAACACAGTATGACCCACAAGTCAGAGGACACTCCGGATCGTCACAGACCTACTTTGGGGAATGAGTTGAATTTGTGGGTTTGGGTGGGGTTTGTGGTTTTGTGTCATTTTCTCAGAATAGGTAGAAAAGGCGGTCTGTTTGGTATGTTATGAACTGATTCTTCTAAGTCCTTTGACAATGTGAGTGTTTCTATGTCTGTGTATCCCACTGTGTTAGTGGTTGTAGACATTAGAAAAGAGAATGCATCAATGGATGTGTCCTGTCTAGTAGAAAGCTTCCCAGCATTCGTCCTGCCCAATTTATGAATGGAGTGCTGCTTGCCTTATCCATGGGGAACACCTGCAATCTTCCTAAGTTCCTGATTTCTTCCTCAATTCTGGTCACTCTCAAGAATAGGTTTATGGTTTTGTGTCAAAGATATGTACCACCTCCAAGGTCTGTGACATGGCCATGTACTGGATAGCTGAAGGGAATAGCGAGCATCTCAGAAAACTCAGATAGCAGTGTGACCAGGAATATCTCAGTGGAGAAACCCTGCTTTGGACCTTATGCTTACATATTGTTCTGTTGCCCTGAATGTCAGGAAGGTGTTTGCCTCAGGCCAACACTTTTGGAAGCCTGAACAAAAGAGTTTTCAAATGGAAATAAATGTGCATCTCTTGTGGCTCTTTGCTTAATTGCTTTAGAAAGGGATGTGTCTGAATCAGACTCTTGGCCCTGTGTGAGGCTGTGGCTTAGATTCTAAGCACCTTATGGATCTAAAGAAAAATCTCATATGTGCATCCAAAACCAAAATGGCAAAAAGAGCAATCATTTTGGGTGAACTCTCTTGCCTTCCTCTGTTAGGGTATTGACTTCCATCATGGAAGAATAGGGATCCTTTGGGTCAAATGGTTTCTTCAAAGCTCTGCCGTGGCTTGCCCATAGTGCTTGTGTTTTCTCATGCCTCCAATTCCCTAAAAGAATCTAAACCCCACAGTCAGTAGGCCTCAAATTTTAGAAGCGCAGCAGTACTAATGGCAGGCCTATTTGATCACTCCTGGTTCATAGGAAGGCTGTCCAGGCCAACATGAATTTAGGCAAATGAGGGGCAAGGCAGCTTATTTTGGACATTGTCTTGGGCTGCGCCCCTCATGGAAACCTCCTGCCAGAGGTTATGATGAGTGTCTATATGGAAAAAGATGAGGGTCATGTGGGAGTGTTTAGGTTTTAATTGTGAGAGATGACTGGTTCCACCTGGGTTGAATTCTCGTGTGATTCCCCATAAAGGCTCAGTTCTTGAACTGACCTCAGAGAAGTATTGCCATGAATTGTGTTAAGATTTTAGGAGGCCATGCATGAGAGTCTCCGTTGGAAACTGAGATCTAGTCCCAGGGTGGCTTTCCACAGTTCACTGGGAATCTCAGTCAGAGAATCACATGATTTTATTCTGAAAAACTTGGCAGCCACAATTGAGAGTCAAAACACACATGGACCTCACATTGTAGACCTCATTGGGCCTGGCTTCAAGTGACCATTTGGCAACTATTTGGGAAGCCTTGTCTGTGAGAGTTCTCCAGAGCTTTCATTGAAAAGAGCTTCCTCACCATTTAATGGTTTCTGAACAATTGAATCTCACAATGCCTCCAACTTCATCTTTGAGAATGGTTACATAAATATCATGAAATTTTTAAAATTACCATTACCAGGTGGCACTGGAGAACCTTTGGATGTCCTGTTGCTGATCATGAGTATACCAGACAGTGCCTTGATTGACTGGTTTTCCTGAACATGGTGTAGAACACAGATGCCAGTAAGTTGGAGTCTGTTGAGTAATGGTCCTAGAGCAGTGGTGGGCAGGTGTGTGATAAAACATCAGTGGTCGGCCATGAGAATCTACCATTGGATTCCAAATGCCTTGGGACTGACATGGTGCAGCCAGTAGACCCTTCTATATAAAGACATCTTATTATATGCAGAGGTTTCAGGGCAATGTTCAGAATCAGGTTGCTATGGTCAAGGGGGCAAGCTATGTGGATAGAAGCCTGGTTGGTGCATTCTCCTGCAGACACTGACCCACCACACGTGACAGATCTCCTTCCATCACTGTGACCCAGTTGAACTCCTTGTATTTCATGAAGCAGATACCAAACTCCCAGTGAAGCAGCAAGAAACACCACGAAAAGTGGATCATGACCAAATTGCTTCATAGTCCACACGGGGAGACACTTAGCCCCCAGTGGCCACAGTTTACCTGCAAAGAGAGAAACCAGCACTGCTGCCTCATGTTCATTGGAAAATAAGATGTCATGTCCTCCAGGTCACATAGATGCAGACCCAGCTTTGATGGTCTCACTAGAAAGAAGCTAACATATATTTCAACATATATTTCAAGTGCCCGAACTCAGAGGCAGTTTCTCAAGAAGTTTTTAGGCCAGCGGAGCTCCATGTTTGTGGAGTGTTTACCCTGTCCCTTATTTTGGAAACTCCTCTACCACCTCCAAGATTGTGAACTCCTGAGCATTTTCCATTGAATATATGTATTCACAGATTTTCTAATTCTTCTCCTCTAATTGTGTCTTACTTGGGGCGAAGGTAATGTCAAGGCATTTTTCTGGATGAGAGTGGGAAGATTTTTGTGTAGCATATATTTACATACACATTGGATTCATTTTCCAAATTTTTATTCGAAATACTGTATCCCTGACACTAAACAATACATTACTAGACTCTGACAACTAATCCTAATATTATGGAGAGTAAAAACCGAAACAGAATAGAAATATAAGCAGTTTAGAGGAGGCATGTTGTATAGTTGGACTTGCCTTTTGCATTTTATAGAGTAGGAGTTATAAATCTAGTCAATTTTCTGTTGAAATAGTTCTCCATGTATTTCTAAAGTTAACAAATGTTTGAATACCTGACTCCCTTTCTCTGCAGCCTATTCAGCACATGTAATTTTATATGCACATATAGAATCCTACCTGGAATTACATGTACATTCTTGTGTGGTGGCTCACTTGGCAGATACAAATTGTTAGAAAAGTTCACTCTTCCTAAGCGCTGCTGGAACTGAAAATTCAACCAATGGGTGAGCTTCCTAGTTGAACAACTTTACACAAAAATCCATGTTCAGTAAAATAAATAATTCTGATCTGTGAATGATATATATTTCATGGTGAATTTCGATTGGCATATATATTTTTACTTTTTAAAGTCTGTGTGTGTGTGTTTGTGTGTGTATACATTCTCTCCTGATTTTTCAAAATATAAAATATTTGTCTTATTATACACTCCCTAAATTAATTCATATTCATGTATGTGTATTTTTAATCAACTTTTCACGAGATTATTCTCAGGAATATTCACAGACGTTAAATACATAATTGTTTCCTAGTAATGAGAACTATCTTCAGTGAATGGTGCATACAAATTCTTGTATTTCTACAGGAACTTACCCAGTTTCACATCAACACAAATAGATTCCTATGGGAAATGATGTGTATTTTGAAATTCATTTTTATTCCACACTGGTACATTGCGATTTCTTCAGTTTATGCACATCATAGGATATATATTTCATCCACAAATTCGAAAATTTATAGGCATTTTTTCAGTTTCAATCACTTCCTGCTTCAGAACACATGTATAACTCCATGTTTCTTGACTGGTCTTTTCATGAGATTTCTTTCCAAACACATTATTTTCGATTTCCCTAATCACTTTTGAAGAAAAACTCTCACATCATTCATGATGAACCATAACCCTAATATTACCATTGGATGTATATTTGGTTTTAATGAATGTATATATATCAATATAGGATTTCCTGTATATTTTCAGATATCAATTCAATCCATTATTTAAATTTGGAACCAGTTATACTATTTATTCACAGTATGGTCTATTCATGCATTATCTCTATATTCATAGACACAGGGTACACCTATTTGTACCCCCAGTACTAACTTATACGTCTTCACAATATTGCTCCCAGAAATGGTGGTATAAATACTCATGTCACCTGATCTACATATACATGTTCTCACAGTAATAGTCTGGAAACAAAATGCAAAGGTCACACTTATGATTGTACCAAAGCCTAAATGAAAAGTGAGCATGGATTACTAAAAACATTCCTGTCAAGGTTGCTACCGCTCTCAAATGTCAATCCTATTGGTGACTATATATTTGTTTCCTCCTAAGATTATAAATTCAACCTCAAGCCTGTTGAAAATGTCTAATCCTATCACTCACTTTATACTTTGCCTGATTTCCTAATGTGTATATTGATATCTGCTTTCCTAAATATTTTCCCAGTTTATCATTGTGACTGACTCTTCATATGTGCTGACATTTAAATTCACTCTCTAACAGAAACCCTATTGCTAAAAATATTTCCTCCAAAACCTATAACCACTATTCTTTCTAAACCTACCGACACGCTTCCTAATCCTACCAACTATAGCTTTTTGACTGGATATTCTCATGACATTCAATCATCCAAGGTACAAGTTCCTATGACATTGTATATGGATTTATTTAAGACATCCGTGCAGAACGTAAGTCAAAGCTAAGTATCCAAATCAAGGGCCCAATGCCCTTCTGGGCTTCAAATCTTACCTAGATTTCTGTTTTCATACTTATATTTCACCTATATATTCTTGTAAGTATCACACTTTCCCAATACCATTATTCATCGCTCAGAATGATTTCTAATCAAAATCGAACCAGTTATTAACCCTAACCAAACACATGGGGCGACTCTTAGCCCCCAGTGGCCACAGTTTACATACAAAGGGAGAAATCAGCACTGCTGCCTCAGTTTCATTGAAAGAATCCAAGTCCTTTACGTCATATAGATGCAGACCCAGCTTTGATGATCTCACTACAAAGCAAGCTAAAGCTCCTGACAACAACATATATTTCAAGTGCCCAAACTCAGAGGCAGTTTCTCAAGAAGTCTTTAGGCCAACAGAGCTCCATGTTTGTGGAGTGTTTACCCTGTCCCTTACTTTTGGAAACTGCTCTACCACCTCCAAAGTTGTGAACTCCTGAGCATATTCCACTACAGATATATATTCACAGATTTTCTAACTCTTCTCCTCTAATTGTGTCTTAATTGGGGTGAAGGTAATGTCAAGGCATTGTTGTGGATGAGAGTTGGATGATTTTTTTGTAGCACATATATGCATACACATTGGATTCATTTTCCAATTTTCCATTTGAAATACTGAATCCCTGACACTAACCCATTCCCTACTAGACTCTGACTACTAATCCTAATATGATGGAGAACAATAACCCAAACATAATAGAAATCCAAGCAGTTTAGAGGAGGCATGGTGTATAGTTGGATTTGCCTTTTGCATTATATAGGGTAGGAGTTATAAATCTAGTCAATTTTTAGTTGACATAGATCTCCATGTTATTTTATATTTAACAAATATGTGAATTCCTGTCTCCGTTTGTCTGTAGCCTATTCAGCACATGTATTTTTATATTCACATATAGAATCCTAGCTGGTATCACATGTACATTCTTGTGATGTGGCTGACTTGGCAGATACAAATTTTGAGAAAAGATCACTCCTCCTAAACGCTGTTGGAACTGAAAATTTAACCTATGGGGCAGCTTCCTAGTTGAACAACATTATACACAAATCCATGTTCAGTAAATTAAATATTTTTGGATCTGTGGATGATATGTATTTCAACATGAATTTCGATTGGCATATATATTGCTACTTTTTAATGTCTCTGTGTGTCTATGTGTGTATGTTTGTGTGTGTGAGTGTGTGAGTGTGTGTGTGTGTATATATATATATATATATATATATATATATATATATATATATACATACACACACACACTCCAGATTTTTCAAAATACGAAATACATGTGTCTTCTTTTACACATCCTAAATTCATTCATATTTATGTATGTGGATTTATAATCAACTTTTCACAAGATTATTCTCAGAAATATTCATCCTCCTGAAATACATATTTGTTTTCCAGTACAGACAACTAACATCAGTGAATGGTGCATACAAATCCTAATATTTCTACAGTAACTAACCCAGTTTAACATTAATCCAAGTAGATTACTATGGGACATGTTGTATATTTTGACATTCATTTTCATTAAACACTGGTACTTTACTATTTCTTCAGTGTATGCAAATCATTGGATATGTATTTCATCCACAAGTTAGCAAAATTATTGCATTTGTGTCACTTTCAATCACTTCCTACTTCAGAACACATGCATTCCTCTATGTTTCTTGACTGGTCTTTTCATGAGACTTCTTTCCAAACACATTATTTTCCATTTCCATACTCACTTTTGAAGCAGAAGTCACACATCTTTCATGATTAGATGTATAACTCGTTGTAATGAATGATTCTATATCAATATAAGATTTCTTATATATTTTCAGATATCAATTCTATTAATCCATTATTTAAAGTGGAATCAGTTAAATTATTTATTCACCGTATTGTTAATTCATGCATTACTTCTATATTCATAGACACAGTGTACACCTCTTTGTACCCCCAATCCTAATTTATATGTCTTCAAAATATTGCTCCCAGAAATGGTGGAAGAAATAATCATGTCACCTGATCTACATATACATTTTATCACAGTAATATTCTGAACACAAAATGCAAAAGTCACACTTATGATTGTACCAAAGGATAAATAGAAAGTGAACCTGGATTACTAAAAACATCCATGTCCAGGTTGCCTAATGCTCTCAAGTGTCAATCTAATTGGTGATTACATATTCGTTTCTTCCTAAGATTATATATTGAAACACAACCCTGTTGATAATGTCTAATCCTATCACTCACTTTATACTTTGCCTGATTTCCTAATGTCTCTATTGATATCTGCTTTCCTACATATTTTCCCCAGTTCATCATTTTGTCTCATTCTTCACATGTGCTGACATTTACATTCACTCTCTAACCGAAACCCTATTGCTAAATAACTTTTGGTCCAAATCCAATTCTAACTCTTCTTCCTAAACCTACAGACTATAATCCTAATCCTACCAACTATCCCTTTTTACTGGATGTTCTCTTCTACATTCAATCATCAAAGTAACGGTCAGGTGAGCGTTGGAAGAAGAGACCACCAAGAGTCTATCTCATGTAACAGCAAAAGGTTTATTGGGGGTCCAGCATGCTGGGGCTCAGAGCTCACTTGAATCGAGTAGAGAGCCCTGAGAACAGCTTAAGCAGAGCTTATATACTTTTTTTTGCGAGCGCAGGGAGGGAAGTTTATTGATGTGTCATGGCGAGTGGGCAGTTTGCATGCAACCGGGTGAGGGAGTACAGTTTGGCAGTTGGGGACAGCACATTCTGCGAACAAGATTGGCAAACATTTCTCAAGATTTCAACAGTGTTTTGTTTAGCGTACAGAAAAACAGAAAGTGACAAGTACATATTTTATTAAACTTTCATTCACCACGTCTTCTTCTGGCTACTTTTAATCATAAAAGTGATCATTGGGGGGTGTCACATTCTATTTCTGCTAGTGGGGTATTACCATAAGTTTAACTTGTCCAATTTGTGCTTGGAGAAAAGAAATTGCATGGTTGAGCAAACAGGGTTTTGTAGTTAGCAATAATATGAGGATTATTATTGGACTGGCCAGGGTTGATAAATGCGTAGTTAACCAGGGGGACTGTGTGAACCAAGACTCAAACCACCCTTTTTGGGCCTCTGTCTCTCGTTGACGCTATTCAATTCATCTTTTTAATTTACTCATAGATTTTTTTACAACTCCAGTATTGTCGGCATACACACAATATTCTTCCATCAATGCAGAACAAAGGCCCTCTTTTCTCATGAAGTGGAGTTCCAAACCTCGACTGTTTTGTTAAACAACTTCACAGAGAGAGGTTAAAGATTCCTGCAAAGCTGTGATGGAGGTTTCTAATATCTTTAAGTTTTGGTCTATTGCTGTTTCTATTTGGGTCATTTGTTTTGTCCCATGGACCAAGGCAGTGGTTCTTGTGCCCACCCCTTCAGCAACTCGTATTCCTAATAGGATGGCTAAAGTGAGGGATATATGTTCCCAGTGGAACCAGCTTTTATGCCCCCCTATTTGATCTTCATGCGTCATGATAGAGCACTCTGGGAAACATCTGCACCATTACACAATTAATCACATCTGTTGACCATTTCATGAAAACATAAGCAATGTTTAAGTATATAGAATTATTCTGTTGTAGGGAAAGACAAAACAAGGCACCTAAGATAGTACCAAAGACAGGGAAACAGTCCTATTTTGTTGCAACCAGATTTAAGGGGCATTACTTCTGTTGTAATCAATTAATCCCCTGATACCCAAGTTTAGGTAGTTTCAGAATTTTGTATCCAACATGTAAGCGAAGGGGCTCAGAAGTTCACAGCCTGCAGAAGTTTACAAAAAATAGGTTTTTTTCTGTTTTTTTTTTCTCTGCTCTGGGCAAGTTAACTTTTCAAGGACACCTGGGTGAGGAAGAGCTTTTTATTCCCTTCATTGTTTCCCACTGCCATCTGTTACTATGGAGCCCAGTTAGTATCTCCTTTATCTTACAATTGTAGCCATCTCTGTGAAGCCCAAGCTCAAGGCCAGAGGCCTTCTTCACATATTTTGTGAAAAACTAGTAAGGGGTGTCTAGCTTAGTAGTGCTGATTTTATTTAGACAGTTGCCTAGTAGAACAGGGCAACATGACAAGAGGAAGTTTACCTACATTGAACTCATTTATAGGGACTCTTTTGCTGAAAGTCCTAAAGTCAGCCATGGTGAAGATTTCTGGAGAATGTCAGTTAAGACTTTTCTTTGGGCCTGGTACAGAGGGGGAAGACGGGGAACACATGGCTGTGAGCAGCTCCGTGTATCTGAGAATGAGGTAGGAGAGATGTAAAACAATAATGGGAAAGGGGTTTGGGATTTTCCAAACAACAAATCTTGAGCAGTGGAACAGGTAGAGCTGAGGGGAAGACGGAAGGTAGTATCCCAAAAAGCATGTGAGGGACTTTAAATTCTTCGTAACCTGTTTTCAGTGATGACAAAGCAACTTTAAAGGCCATTTTCATTACATCTTGGGTAGGGGTCTGAGGGCTCTCCTCAGCTGGTTTGAGCTTTGGGTTAGCTGGTAAGAGGACCTGGTGGGACCTGGTGCAGGCACTGACAGGAGAAGAGAGGAGTGAGGGAATTGTGGGGTAGCTCAGTACCTGCTCCCTCAGCAAGGGGGCAATGGTCTGAGAACCGGCAGATGTTCGGCCTTTGGTCTAGTAATTGGAGCAAAGAAATCAGGTTGCTGATGTGGGAATAACAGCAGAGAGTCTGGAGCAGAAGGCTGCGTGTGAGGATCGATTGGAGAAGCATTGTTCAGGATGTGAGCAAAGGAGGGAAAAGGCCTACACGTAGGGGAATCTCCTTTCACCCTTTTCAGCACTTGTCGAAGTTAAAAAGGTCAGGCAGAATTTGAGGATCTAGAGACCCCTCTGGGGGCCATCGGTTTTTGTTGTCTAATTGGTAATATGGCTAATTCTGTGTACAGAATTTGATGAGGAGTTTGGGTTCAATCAGGCAGTCCCTGTATGCTCACATCCCCATGACTTACAGAAGAAGTCGGCTTTCCCCCCACACAGTCATGACTGTTTGTGGCTTTGATAGTCCGCCGGGCAAACATAGTTATCTAGGCTAGCCCACCTGCATCTGGCTTGCGTGTCCCTACATCCATAATATTTGTTTCCATTATCTATGGTATGGAAGGGATTTAATGGAATTTTAGTAGGATCCTCTTCATCAGGGATATCCCAATAGGAAAGACCTATAGGCAGCTGACAAATGTCTGGGTGGAGAGATGGCCACCAGGTCCCTAAGTGGGCTGTATGTGAGATACACTATACTTCTTTTCCAGTAGTATTTGTGATCAGCCATGCTGCTGAAGGGAATGATGAGGGTTAGGACTACTGGTGGTCAAGGGGAGAGTCTATAGCCTTATCCACACGGCGAATACACAATTTGAAAGGGTTACCAGGCTTTTCCAGTTTTCAGCCAGAGTCTGGACAGGGTGCAGGCTTGAGATGAGAGGTATGGATCCAGGAAGTGATTCTGTCTACCTTTACTTCTGTAGGTGTAATAAATAGCACCTGCTATGGTCCTTTCCAGCGGGGTTACAGGGATGACACCTGATGTCTTCTTATGTAGACAAAGTCTCTTTCTTGATATCGATGTTGATTCCCCTCGTCCCCATGTTGATAGGCAGTGGCCAACTTCACAGGTATCTATGTGGCCCTGGCTGAAAGACAATATCTCTGAGTTTTTATATTAGTGGGAAGTAGAAAGACCCTTCCAGGGGCAATCCAAATTCAATGGTGAGCCATTCTGAGAAACAAAGAGTCTGCCATGTTCAGCGTTTTACTGAAAAAGAAAGATTCTGAGCCCTTATGCGAACTTTGGTGCAGTGATCAAGGGTCAGGGACAGAGGCATTCAATTTCTCTGTCCCATAATGATAGACACACAAACAGTAAAAGCAACAACACATGACACAGACAAGACAAGACAATAAATAAAGGATATGGACGTCCAACACTGAGACCAGGACTGAGTAGTAGGAAATACCCGATGGGCTGGCAATACCGAATCTGAAACAAAATATCACTGAGTCATGGAGACTATTTTTCCTCGATTTCCCAAGTCCTCTGTGGCCTCCCCCAGGGACGTGGCCTGTGGCTCTGTGACATGACTGTGAGCCACCGTCAGAGAGAGTGCAGGCTCTTCATCGACATCCATTTTGCCAAGCCCTGACCTGAAACCTGAAACCAGAAAGAGGCGCCTATCTTATCCCGAGAGGAGTCTGTTGGGGTCTCTCGTCCGCCGCTGCTGGATCTCGGTGGAACCTCCATATGTAAAGGTCCAGCGACAATAAGGGAAAGAGACCACCAAGAGACTGCCTTATGCCAAAGCAAAGGGTTTATTGGGTGTCCAGCATGCTGGGGCTCAGAGCTCACTTGAATAGAGCAGAGAGCCCTGAGAACAGCTCAAGCAGAGCTTATATAGTTTCCTTGTAGAGGGCAGGGGGGGAAGTTTATTGATGGGTTTGGGTGAGTGAGCGGTTTGCATGCAACCGGTTGAGGGAGTACATTCTGCAGTTTGGCAGTTGGGGACAGCACATTCTGGGAATAAGATTAGCAAACAGTTCTCGAGATTTCAACAGTGTTTTGTTAAGCATACAGAAAAACAGGAAGTGACAAGTACTAATTTTATTAACCTTTCGCTACCGTCTATAATTTGCCAGAATTTCTAATGTCTCTATTGATATGTGCTTTCCTACATATTTTCCAGAGTTCATCATTGTGACTGACTCTTCACTTGTGCTGACATTTACATTCACTCTACCTGAAACCCTAGATCTAAAGAAATTTTGGTCCAAATCCTATACTCACTCTCCTTTCTAAACCTACAAAATATCTTCCTAATCCTATCGACTGTCGCTTTTTGACTGGAAGTTCTCTTTGACAATCAATCATCCAAGGTACAAGGTCCTATGCAATTGTATATTGATTTATCTGAGACATCTGTGTACAAAATAAATCAAAGCTAAGTATCGCAATCAAGGCCCCAATGCTTTTCTGGGCTTCAAATCTTACCTAGATTTGTGTTTTCATACTTATATTTCACCTATATATTCTTGTAAATATCACAGGGTCCCAATACCATTATTCATGCAGCAGAATGATTCCTAAACCACATCAAACCTGTAATTAACACAAAACATACACTATTCCCTCAATCTAACTTTACAGAAGAGCAGGGACAGAGTTGGTCTTACAATACAGGAATGTAAGGGATATTCCAACTGCTGAGAACATCAAAGGTCTATGCAGAAAAGATACCTGGAGAAGTTATAGGCAGCTATGAAAGAACTTAGAGAGCAAAAGTCATCTTCCATTGCAAAAAACCTGGTCAGGATGAAGGGATGTGTCTGAATCAGCCACTCTCTTCTTAATGTAGAGAAGAAGGACCAAACAAGGCCTGTGTGGAGAGCTGTTCCTGGGTGCCTATGGTTGATATACCATTCTAACATGTGAAAGTGTCACAGGATGTAGGGGCAGCCTCCATTTCATGGGACCCTTGGAAGCAACTGTTAGGACAACGTGGTTGCCAAGGCAGTGACCTCATTCAGTTCCTGAAGGAAGTGACCTCACCTCACATCCTTGTTGATGGAACTCTCTGAACTTGGGATCCAGGAGGCAAGGCACCGAAATCCTGTCCCAGACCCAGTCCTAGTGCTCTCAAATGTTTGGATTTACCAAAGAAAGAGTAAGTCTTTCTTGGTACCTGCTGATGTGAGGATGGCCAAATGCCAGGAAAGCTCTGAAGAGTGGCCTTTCTTGAGAAAGCAGGTAAGTGGCTCACCATTGGCTCCTGAAAACTTAACAATGTTGACCAAGGAGACCAGATCTGAGACAGGACAGGCTATTTCGGGGGAACACAGTCTGGCCCACCAGTCAGAGGACACTCGGGATAGTCACAGACCTTTTTGGGGGAAGGAGGTGACTTTGTGGGTGTGGGTGTGGGTTTGTGGTTTTGTCTGATGTCTTGAGAATAGGTAGGAAAGGCAGTGTGTTTGGTTTGAAATGAATTATTTCTAGTAAGTAGTATGACAAGGCGATTGTTTCTCTGTCTGTGTATCCTACTGTGTCCATGTTTGTAGACATTAGAAATGAGAATGCATCAATAGATGTGTCCTGTCTAGTAGAAAGCTTCCCATCATTCATCCATCCCAATTGATGAATGGACTGTGACTTCCCTTATCAATGGGCAACACCTACTATCTTCCTAAGTTCCTGTTTTCTTCCTGAGTTATGGCCACTCTCCAGAATAGGCTCATGATTTTGTGTCCAAATAATGTACCACCTCCAAGCTCTCTGACATGGCCATGTACTGGATAACTGATGGGAATTTCTAGCATCTCCGAATACTCAGATATCAGTGTGACCAGGAAATTCTCATTGGAGAAACAGTGTTTGGGCTATTTGCTTACCTATTCTTCTACTGCCCTGAATGTCAGGAAGGTCTTTGCCCCAGGCCACCCCTTGTGAAGCCTGAAGAAAGCAGGTTTCAAATGGAAATAAATGGGCATCACCTGTGGCTCTTTGCTTAATTGCTTTGGAAAGGGATGTGTATGAATCAGCTTTTTGGCCCTGTGTGAGACTGTGGCTTAGATTCTCAGCACCTGATGAAAGATTTCATGTGTGCACCCAAATCCAAAATTTCCAAAAAGCATTCATTGTAGATGAAGTTTCCCGACATCCTCTTTAAGGTTCCTGACCTCCATCAAGTGAGAATAGGGATCCTTTGCATCAAATGAGTTCTTCAAAACCCTGCAAAGGCTAGCCCATAGGTGCTTGGGATTTCTCATGCCTCCAGTTCACATAAAGAATCTAAATCCCATAGTCAGTAGTCTTCAAATTGAAGAAGTGGAGCAATATTAATGACAGGGTATTTGATCATTCCCGGTTAAAAGAAAGGGTTTCCAGGCAACCCTGAGTTGTGAAAAATGAGGTGCAAGGGTTCTTATTTTAGACACTGTGTTGGACTGTGCCCCTCATGGAAACCTCCAGCCAGAGGTTATTATTAATGTCTGTATGGAAGAAGATGAGGGCCATGTGGGAGTGTTTTGTTTTTAATTGTGGTCATTTGTGTGGCGGTTGGAAGAGATTTCTGGTTCCAACTGGGCTTGAACTCTGGTGTGATTCCCCTTAGAGACTGAGTTCCGGAACTGACCTCAGAGAAGTATTGCCCTGAATTGTGTTGGGATCTTAGGAGGCAATGCATGAGAGTCACCCTTGGAAACTAAGATCTAGGCCCAGGGTGGCTTTCCACAGAGCACAGGGAATCTCAGCCAGGATATCACATGATTTTATTCTGAAAGACTTGGCAACCATAGTTGAGAGTCAAAACACACATGGACCTCACATTGTAGACCTCAATTGGCCTGGCCTCATGTGACCTTTTGGCCACTCTTTGGGAAGCCTTGCCTGTGATAGTTCTCCAGATTATTCACTGAAATGAGCTTCCTCTCCATTTAATGGTTCCTGAATGATTTGAAGCGCACAGTGCCTCCAACTTCATCCTTGAAAAATGGCTGGATAAATACCATGAAATTTTTGAAATTCCCATGACTAGGTGGCACTGGAGAAACATTGGATTCCTGTTGCTGATCATGAGTATTCCAGACAGTGCCTTGACTTACTTGGTTTCATGAAAATGGTGTAGAAGAGAGATGCCAGTAAGTTGGAGCCTGCTGAGTAGTAGGCCTACAGCAGTGGTGGGCAGGTGTGAGATAAAACATCTGTGGTGAAGCCGTGTTTATCTGCCATTGGCTTTCAAATGACTTGTGACTGACCTTTTGCATCTGGCAGATCCTTGTATTTAAAAGCATCTTGTTATACAGAGAGGTTTCAGGGCAATGTTCAGAATCATGTTGCTATGGTGAATGGTGCAAGCTCTGTGGGTTAGAAGCCTGGTTGGTGCATTCTCCTGCAGACCCTGACCCACCACAAGTGACAGAACTCCTTGCAGCACTTTGTTCCTGTGGAACTCCTTGTATTTCATGAAGCAAATACCAAACTCCCAGTGCAGCATAAAGAAACACCACGAAAAGTGGATTAGTACCAAATGACTTTACAGTCCACACGAGGAGACACTTAGCCCCCAGTGGCCACAGTTTACCTACAAAGAGAAATTTCCACACTGCTGCCTCATGTTCATTGGGAAATAAGAAACCATGTCATCCAGGTCACATAGATGCAGACCCACCTTTGATGGTCTTACTAGAAACGAAGCAAAATCCCATGAAAACAAAATATATTTCAAGTGCAGAGGCAGTTTCCCAAAGTCTTTAGGCCAGCAGAGCTCCATGTTTGTGGAGTGTTTACCGTGTACCTTACTTTTGGAAACTCCTCTACCATCTCCAAGGTTGTGAACTCCTGAGCATTTTCCATTCCAGATATGTATTCACAGATTTTCTAACTCTTCTCCTTTAATTGTGTCTTACTTTGCACGAAGTAATGTCAAGGCGTTGTTGTGGATGAGAAGTGGAAGATTTTTGTGTAGCACATATTTGCATATACATTTAATTCATTTTCCTATTTTGTATTCAAAATACTTAATCCCTGATAATAACCCATACCCTAGTAATCTCTGACTACTAATCCTAATATAATGGAGAAAAATAACCGAAACAGAATAGAAATACAAGCAGTTCAGAGGAGGGATGGTGTATATTTGGATTGCGTTTTGCATGATAAAGTGTTGGAGTTATAAATTTAGTCATTTTTTAATTAAAATCGTTCTCAATGTGTTTTTAAAGTTAACAAAAATGTGAATTCCTGTCTCCCTTTCTCTGTAGCCTATTCAGCACATGTATTTTTATATGCACATATAGAATCCTACATGGTATCACACGTACATATTTGTCAGGTACCTGATTTGGCAGATACAAAATGTTAGAAGAGATCACTCCTCCTAAACTCTGTTGGAACTGAAAATTCAACCTATGGGTGAGCTTCCTAGTTGAACAAAATAAATCCATGTTCAGTAAAAGGAATATTTTTGGATCTGTGGATGATATTTATTTCATGGTGAATTTGATTGGCATACATAATGCTAATTTTTAATGTCTGTGTGTGTGTGTGTAAATATATATATATATATATATATATATATATATATATATATATATACATATATATTCACTCTCCTGATTTTTCAAAATATGAAATATATGTGTCTTATTATACACTCAATAAATTCATTCATATTCATGTATGTGGATTTATAATCCAATTTTCACAAGATTATTCTCAGAAATATTCATCCACCTGAAATACCTATTTGTTTCCTAGTACAGAAAACTAACTTCAGGGGATCACATGATGGCGGCGAAGGGAGTTCATCACCCCTGTGTACTGCGTCACTTTGTGGAAGATTGATGAGTTAGAACGGTTAAAAGCTATCTTGTTAGGAATTTCCAGCAAAATTGGGGTCCTCCAGAACCTAGAGGAAGGATTTCTATCGTACGAGGACCAGCTATGGGGGCGCAAATGCGAGCGATTTTTCTGCACGGAGGGTCACGCTGCTTATTCAGCAAATTGCCCCGCGGCTAGAGTCTGCGGTGCCCGCTGGAAAACGACGAGATAGCAACGCAAATATACAGTACTGTGGATTCTGGGGGCTCCTGCCAGCTTTGCAGTCACTGTGCTCAGTGCTGAATTCTGGGTTTGAGACGGGGGAAAGAAGCTGTCCAATTCAGTTCTGCACACCGGTCAGACCACAGAGGAAGCCAGCGGCCACCATCTTGGAGAGCTGACATCAGCATCCCTGTTTTCATCTGATCGCAGCTCATTCAGATATAGAATAGGTAATTTCTGGCTGCCATTCACCTGCATCTTGCAGACAAATTACTAAGGCTCAGTGCTAAATAACCCAAGGAAATTACTTCTTGGAGCCTGCTCCTATCAGAACATACACCTAACCCGGAGCGGCTGATTTCCGGGTCCCGGAACTGCTCTGGCCCAGGGCTAAAGAACCTGCAGAAACTGCTTCTCAGTCTGGGTCCTGCTGAATACTGTAGAGTTAAATATCAACCGAGCCTTCATAAGCAGTGGCAACAGGATTGAGACAGGGCTTGTGAGGGCCGGTCAGGACTCACCCGTTGCTTTGGTAACCCAGCAAAGGGAATGAAATGCTGCCATTCACATGGGATACCAACATGGCAGAGATCTGATGTCAGAAAGTGGCGGGGGAGGTAACTTCATCGATACAAGCGGCAACAGAAACAGTTGGTCTCCCGGTAAAGAAAGTGAGTCACAAACACCCGAGTCTCTCTCACTTTGTCATCAAGCCACAAGGGCAGAGCAAAGCCGCCGCCCGTGCCCTGAACAGGCCCAGCGACCCACCAGCGTGGTAGTCACATCACCACAATTGGACTAAGGGCAGAGCAGAACTGCCGACTGTGCCCGGAACAGGACAAGCGAACCGCAGGCGTTGTAGTCACGTCACCCCAATTAGAGTAGGGCCCGATCAGAGCCACCGCCCACATGTGGAATAAGCCCAACGAACCGCTGGCATGGTACTCACGTCACCCCAATTGGAGTAGGGGCAGAGCAGATCTGCCACCCGAGCCCACAAGGTAGGCAGACCTGTGACGGACTTGCAGAAGAGGCCCAGTGGTCCGCAGGCGTGGTAACCACGTCACATCAATTGGAGGAGAGGCAGAGCAGCTCCACCACCCATGCTTGCAAGGTAGGCAGACCTGGGACCAACCGGCAGAACAGGCCCAGTGGCCTGCTGGCACGGCAGACACGTCACCCGATTTGAAGTAGGGGCAGAGCAGAGCCGCCGCCCGTGCGCGCAAGGTAGGCAGACCTGCGACCGACTGAGGGAATAGGGCCAACCACCTGCCGGCATGGTAGACACGTCATCCCAATTGGAATAGGGGCAGAGCAGAGCTTCCGCCCACGTCCGGAACAGGCTCAGAGGTCCACAGGCGTGGTAGTCAAATCACCCCAATTGGAGTAGGGGAAGAGCAGAGCTGCCACACGCGCCCAGGACAGGCAGAGTGACCCGCTGGTGTGGTAGACATGTCACCCCAATTTTAGTAAGTGCAGAGAAGAGCCGCAGACCATGACTGCAAGGTAGGCAGACTTGCAACAGACTGGCAGAAGAAGCCCAGGGGTTCGAGGGTGTGGTAAATATGTCTCACCAATTGGAGGAGGGGGAGAGCACAGCTGCCACCCACGGCTTCAAGGTAGGCAGACCTGCGACCGACCGGCACAACAGGCCCAGTGGCCAGTCAGCATGGTAGACAGATAACCCCAATTGGAGGAACAGCACAGCCACTGACCGCCCCTGCAATGGAGACTTTTCCACTATACAAGAACAATATAAATATATAGGGAAAAAATTTTAAAAAGCCAAAAGTTTCACCAAGTAGAAAGTAACGTGAGCAGTATGAAAAGACAAGGAAAGAAAGGACCACAAGCAATGCAGGTCAACTTAACTTTAGGAGAGGTAATAGCTGCAGCAGATGGAATGTCAGATAAAGAATTCAGGATATACATGCTTCAGATGTTCTGGAGTCTCAAGAAAGACATTAGACAGCAAAATCAGACAATGAATGATCACTTCGACAATGAATTACCTAAAAATCCAAGTAGCAAAAGATCAACAATACAGGGAGATAGAGGATAAAAAAACAAACAAACAGAAATCCTAGAAATGCAGGAAGAAATGAGCCAACTTAAAAACTCAATTGAGAATACTACCAGCAGAGTAGAATACTTAGAAGATAGAACATCAGACAATGAAGACAAAGTATTTCAACTCGTAAAGAACATAGACAGCTCAGCAAGATTGTTAAGAATCCATGAGCAGAACATCCAAGAAATATGGGATAACATAAAGACACCAAACTTAAGAGTCATTGGGATACAGGAAGGTATAGAGGTCCAAACCATAGGAATGAGCAATCTATTCAATGAAATAATATGAGAAAACTTCCCAGACTTGAAGAATAAGACAAAATCCTAAATCCTAGAAGCCAACAGAACACCAAATGTGAAAAATCATAAGAGATCCACACCTAGACACATTATAATGAAGATGCCCAACATATAGAATAAGGAGAGAATTTTAAAAGCTACAAGAGAAAGGAAGTAGAATACACTTAAGGGGAAAACCAATCAGGATAACAGCTGATCATTCAACACAGACTCTGAAAGCTAGGAGATCCTGGAACAACATATTTCAAACACTGAAAAGAAATTCCAATCAAGAAGCATGTATCCAGCAAAATTAAGCTTCAGGATGGAAGACGAAATTAAAAACCTCCACGATAAAAAAAAGTTAAAAGAATTTGCAGCTAGAAAACCATCTCTTCTAAACATCCTCAGGAAAACATTACAGGAAGAGGAAATGGAAAATATCAATGAAAACCAACAGTAGGAGGTAGGACAGTAAAGGGGCGGGAAATAATCAATGAGGAAAATGAACCATATTTAGTAACATAAATAAACAAATATGGCTGTAAGAACAACACATATCTCAATAATAACCCTTAATGTTAATGGCTTAAACTCACTAATTAAAAGACAGAGGCTAGTAGAATGGATCACAAAAAAAGAACCAACAATATGCTGCCTAAAGGAGACTCATTTGATAGGAAAAGACATACATAGACTGATGGTGAAAGGTTGGAAAAATCATATTACTCATATGGACTTCGGAAACAAGCAGGAGTGTTCATTCTCATATCAAATAAAACAGATTTCAAGCCAAAGATAATCAAAAGGGATAAAGAGGGACACTACATACTGCACAAGGGAACGATACACCAACAAGACATAACAATCATAAATATATATGCCCCAAACAACGGTGCAGCTATGTTCATCAAAAAAACTCTTTTCAATTACAAGAGTCTAATAGACCACCATACAATAATTATGGGAGACTTCAACACACCTCTCTCACCACTGGACAGATCTTCCAAACAAAAGTTGAATAAGGAAACTCTAGAGCTCAATAACACAATTAATAACCTAGACTTAATTGACATATATAGATTATACCACCCAACATCAAGCAGTTACACTTTTTTCTCAGAACCACATGGATCCTTCTCAAAATATAGATCATATATTATGTCACAGGGCAACTCTTAGACAATATAAAGGAGTAGAGATAATACCATGCATCTTATCTGATCATAATGGAATGAAACTAAAAATCAATGATAAAAGAAGGAAGGAAAAATCATTCATCACTTGGAGAATGAACAATAGGTAACTGAATGATCAATGGGTTATAGAAGACATCAAAAAGGAAATTAAAGAAATCTTAGAGACAAATGAAAACACAGACACAACATATTGGAATCTATGGGACACATTGTAAGCAGTTCGAAGAGGAAAATTCATTGCTTGCAGTTCATTCCTTTAAAAAATACAAATAAATGATCTTCAGAAATACAGAAGATAATCATACATTTTTTTTGAATTCTTATACTCCAATAAAATAGAAAATAGTGAAAGCATCAATACATTTCTTAAGTCATATGATCTGCCCAGATTGAGTCAGGAGGATATAGAAAACCTAAACAGACCAATATCAATTGAGGAAATAGAATAAACCATCAAAAGACTACCAACTAAGAAAAGCCCAAGACCAGATGGATATAGAGAAGAGTTTTACAAAACCTTTAAAAAGGAATTAATACCAAACTTTTCAAGCTATTTTAGGAAAAATGCCAAAATCCTCAATAAAATTTTGATAAATTGGTTACAAAAATATATCAAGAAAATTGTGCACCATGATCAAGTAGGATTCATCCCTGGGATGCGAGACTGGTTCAATATACAGAAATCAATAAATGTTATTCATCACATTAGTAGACTTAAAAATAAGAACCATATGATCATCTCAATAGATGCGGAAAAAGCATTCGACAAAGTATAGCATCCCTTTATGTTCAAAACTCTAGAAAAACTAGGGATAACAGGAACATACCTCAATATTGTAAAAGCAATCTATTCTAAGCATCAGGCTAGGATCATTCTGAATGGAGAAAAACTGAAGGCATTCCCTCTAAAATCTGGAAGAAGACAGGGATGCACTCACTCACCACTTCTGTTCAACATAGTTCTGGAAACACTGGCCAGAGCAATTAGACGAAAGAAATTAAAGGCATAAAAATAGGAAAAGAAGAACTTAAATTATCACTATTTGCAGGAGACATGATTCTATACCTAGCAGACCCAAAGGGTCTACAAAGAATTTATTAGAGCTAATAAATGAATTCAGCAAAGTGGCAGGATATAAAATCAACATGCATAAATCAAAGGCATTCCTGTATATCAGTGACAAATCCTCTGAAATGGAAATGAGGACAACCACTCCATTCACAATATCCTCATAAAAAATAAAATACATGGGAATCAACTTAACAAAAGAAGTGAAAGACTTATACAAAGAAAACTACAGAACCCTAAAGAGAGAAATAGAAGATCTTAAAAGGTGGAAAAATATACCCTGTTCATGGATAGGCAGAACTAACATCATCAAAATGGCGATATTACCAAAAGTTCTCTAAAGGTTTAATGCAATGCCAATCAAAATCCCAACGGCATTTCTTATAGAAATAGAGAAAGCAATCATGAAATTCATATGGAAAAATAAAAGACCCAGAATAGCAAAAACAATGCTAAGCAGGAAGTGTGAATCAGGTGGTATAGCGATACCAGACTTCAAACTATACTACAGAGAAATAGGAACAAAAACAGCATGGTACTGGTACCAAAACAGGTGGGTGGACCAATGGTACAGAATAGAGGACACAGAAACCAATCCACAAAACTACAACTATCTTATATTTTATAAAGAGGCTAAAGGAATGCAATGGAGGAAGGATAGCATCTTCAACAAATGGTGCTGGGAAAACTGGAAATTCATATGCAACAAAATGAAACTGAATCCCTTTCTCTCGCCATTCACAAAAGTTAACTCAAAATGCATCAAGGAGCTAGATATCAAGTCAGAGACACGGAATCTGATAGAATAAAAAGTTGGCTATGATCTACATACTGTGGGGTCTGTCTCCAAATAACTCAATAGGACACCCATAGCACAATAGTTAATAATTACAATCAACAAATGTGACTTACTCAAACTAAAAAGTTTTTTCTCAGCAAAAGAAACGATAAAAGATGTAAAGAGGAAGCCTACATCCTGGGCACTAATCTTTACTCCTCACACTTAAGATACAGCCCTAATATCCAGAGTATAAAAAGAATTCAAAAAATTAGAGAATAAGATAACACATAACCCAATCAACCAATGGGCCAAGGACCTGAACAGACACTTCTCATAGGAGGACATACAATCGATCAACAAGTACATGAAAAAATTCTCAAAATCTCTAGCAGTCAGAGAAATACAAATCAATACCACCCTATGATACCATCTCACTCCAGTAAGATTGGCAGCCATTATGAAGTCAAACAACAACAAGTGCTGGCGAGGATGTGGGGAAAATGGTACACTTGTACATTGCTAGTGGGACTGCAAATTGGTGAAGCCAATTTGGAAAGCAGTATGGAGATTTCGTGGAAAGCTGGGAATGGAACCACCATTTGACCCAGCTAATCCCCTTCTCTGTCTATTCCCCAAAGACCTAAAATGAGCATGCTACAGGGATACTGCTACATCGATGTTCATAGCAGCACAATTCACAATAGAAAGACTGTGAAACCAACCTAGATGCCCTTCAAAAGATGAATGCATAAAAATGTGGCATTTATACATAATGGAGTATTACTCTGCATTAAAAAATGACAAAAATCAAAGAATTGGCAGGAAAATGCATGGCATTAGAGCAGATTTTGCTAAGTGAAGCTAGCCAATCCCTAAATAACAAATGCCAAATGTCTTCTTTGATATAAGGAGAGTAACTACGAATACTTTAGGGCTGAAGAGCATGAGAAGATTAACATTAAATATGGATGAGACGTGGGAGGGAAAGGAAGAGCGAATGGAAATTGCATGAATTTTGAAGGAGACCCTCAGGAAGAGGAAGTTAGGGGAAAGGGAAAAATAATACAAGGGGGAGAAATGAATTACAGTAGAGGGATAGAGAGAGAAGATGGGAGGGGAAGGGAGGGGAGGGTGGATACTAGAAGTTAGGAAAGGCAGCAGAATACAACAGACACTAGTATGGCAATATGTAAATCAATGGATGTGTAGCTGATGTGATTCTGCAATCTGCATATGGGGTAAAAATGGGAATTCATAACCCACTTGAATCAAATTGTGAAATATGATATATCAAGAACTAGGTAATGTTTTGAACAACCAACAATAAAAATTTGAAAAAACAGAAAAACAACTTCTGTGAATCGTGCACACGCATCATAATATTTCTACAGTAACTGTCCCAGTTTAACATCAATGAAAGTAGATTTCTATGGGACAAGATGTGTATTTTGATGTTCATTTTTATTCAACACTGGTACATTACAATTTCTTCAGTTTATTCACATCATACGATATATATTTCATTCACAAGTTAGCAAATTTATCGCCTTTTTTTTTCAATTTCAATCACTTCCTGCGTCAGAACTCATGAATTCCTCGGTGTTCCTTGACTGGTCTTTTCATGAGACTTCTTTCCAAACACATTATTTTCGATTTCCATAATCACTTTTGAAGCAAAACTCAAACAAACTTCATGATAAACCATAACCCTAATATTAACATTAGGTGTAAAAGTGGTTGGAATCAATGATTCTATATCAATAAAAGATTTCTTATATATTTTCAGATAACAATTCAATCCATTATTTAAAGTGGAACCAGTTATATTATTTATTCACAGTAATGTCTATTCATGCATTATCTCTATATTCATAGAAACAGGGTAAACCTCTTTATACCCCCAATACTAATTTATACATCTTCAAAATATTGCTCCCAGAAATGGTGGAAGAAATAATCATGTCACCTGATCTACATATACATTTTATCACAGTAATATACTGGAAACAAAATGCAAAGGTCCCACTTAGGATTGTACCAAAGCCTAAATTGAAAGTGAACATGGATTACTAACAACATCAATGTCCAAGTTGCCTAATGCTCTCAAATGTCAATCCTATTGGTGACTACATATTTGTTTCTTCCTATGATTATATATTCAATCTCAACCCTGTTTAAAATGTCAAATCCTATCACTCACTTTATACTTTGCCTGATTTCCTAATGTCTTTATTGATATCTGCTTTCCTAAATATTTTCCCCAGTTCATCATTGTGTCTTACTCTTCATATGTGCTGACATTTACATTCGCTCTCTACCCGAAATAATATTGCTAAAGAACTTTTGTTAAATATCCTATACTAACTCTACTTGCTAAACCTAACGACTATATTCCTAATCCTACTGACTCTCCCTTTTGACTGGATGTTCTCTTCTGCATTCAATCATCCAACGTTCAAGTTCCTCTGCCATTGTATATTGATTTATATGAGACATCTTTGCAGATAGTAATTCAAAGCTAAATATCCCAATCAAGGTCCCAATGCCCTTCTGGGATTCAAATCTTACTTTAATTTCTGTTTTCATACAAAAATTTAACCTCTATATTTTTATAAATCTCGCAGGCTCCCAATATTATTATTCATCCAGCAGAATGATTCCAAACCCAAATCGAACATGATATTAACACTAACAATACACTGTTCACTCAATATAACTTTACAGAAGAGCAGGGACAGATTTGTTCTTACAATACAGAAATGTAGGGGATCCTCCACCTCTTGAGAACTTCAAAGCTCCATTCCGAAATCATCCCTGAAGAAGATATAGGCAGCAATGTAGGAACTGAGAGAGCAAAAGTCATCTTCCATTGCAAACTACCTGGTCAGTATGAAGGGTGGTGTCGGAATTAGCCTCTCTCTTCTTAATATAGAGAAGATTGACCAAACCAGGCTTGTGTGGAGAGCTGTTTCCGGGTGCCTAAGGTTGATATACAATTCTAACTTGTGAAACTGTCAAATGAAGTAGGGGCAACCTCCATTTCTTGGGACCCTTGGAAGCAACTGTTAGGACAAAGTGGTTGCCACGGCAGTGACCTCATTCATTTCTTGAAGGAAGTGACCTACCTCACTTCCTTGTTGATAGAACTCTGTGAACTTGGGATCCAGGTAGCCAGGCACCGAGAGTCAGTCCCAGTCCCAGTCCCAGTGGTTTCATTTGTTTGGAATCAAGGACAGAGTCAGTCTTCTTGGTAGCGACTGGTGTGAGGGTGGCCAAATACCAGGAAAGATCTGAAGAGGGGCCTATCCTGACAAAGCAGGTAGTGGCTCACCGCTGGCTCCTTACTGCTGCACAGAGTTGGCCATGGAGACCAGATCTGAGACAGGACAGACCATTACCAGGGAACATAGTATGGCCCACCAGTTAGAAGACACTCTGCATAGTCACAGACCTACTTGGGGGAAGAAGGTGCCTTTGTGAGTGTGGGTGTGTGGTTTTGTCTCTGTTCTGAGAATAGGTAGGAAAGGAGGATTGTTTGGTTTGGAGTGGACTGTTTCTAGTAAGTCTTTTGACAAGGTGAATGTTCCTATGTCTGTGTATTCCACTGTGTCCATGGTTTTATACTTTAGAAAAGAGAGTGCATCAATGGATGTGTCCTCTCTAGTAGAAAGCTTCCCAGCATTCATCCTGCACAATTTATGAATGGAGTGTGGCTTGGCATATGGATGAGCAACACCTACTATCTTCCTTAGTCCCTGTTTTCTTCCTGAATTCTGGCCACTGTCCAGAATAGGCTCTTGGTATTGTGTCCAAGATATGTACCACCTCCAAGCTCCGTGACATGGCCATGTACTGGATCCCTGAAGGGAATGGCCAGCATCTCAGAGAACTCATATATCAGTGTGACCTAGAAAGTCTCCGTGGAGATACCCTTCTTTGGGCCTTTTGCTTACCTATTGTTCTGTTGCCCTGAATGTCAGGATGTCTTTGCCTCAGGCCACCCCTTGGGAAGACTGAAGAAAAAAGTTTTCAAATGGACATGAATGGGCATCACCTGTGGCTCTTTGCTTAATTGATTTGGAAAGGGATGTTTCTGAATCAGCCTCTTGGCACTGTGTGAGGCAGTGGCTTAGATTCTCAGCACCTGATGGGTCTAAAGAAAGATCACATGTGTGCATCCAAAACTAAAAAGGCAATAATATCAGTCATTGTGTATGAAGTCTCTTGCCTTACTCTGATAGGTTCCAGGCTTCCATCAAGTGAGAGTAGTGATTATTTGGGTCAAATGAGTTCTTCAAAGCCCTGGAGAGGCTAGCCCATATGTGCTTTGGTTTTCTCATGACTCCAAATCACATAAAGAATCTATACCTGACAATGAGTAGGCCTCAAATTCGAGAAGCAGTGCAGTACTATGGCAAGGATTATTTGCTCACTCCTGGTTCACAGGAAGGGTGTCCAGGCCACCATGACTTTAGGCAAATGAGGGGCAAGGGACCTTATTTTGGACATTGTCTTGTGCTATGCCCCTAATGGAAACCTCCAGCTAGAGGTAATAATGAGTGTCTATACGGAAGAAGGTGAGGGCCATGTGGGAGTGTTTTGTTTTTCATTGTGTTCATTTGTGTCGTGGTTGGAAGAAATGACTGGGTCCACCAAGGCTTGAACGTTGGTGTGATTCCCCTTAGAGACTGAGTTCTGGAACTGACCTCAGAGAAGTATTGCCATGAATTGTTTTGGGATTTTAGGAGGCCACACATGAGAGTCGCCCTTGGAAACTGAGGTCAAGGCCTAGGGTGGCTTTCCATTGAGTACTGGGAATCTCAGCCAGGATATCACATGATTTCATTCTGAAAGATTTGGCAGCCATAGTTGAGAGTCAAAACGCACAGGGACCTCACATTGTAGACCTCAATGGAATTGGCTTCATGTCACCTTTTGGCTACTCTTTGGGAAGCCTTGGCTTTGGAGTTCTCCAGAGCATTCATTGAAATTAAGTTCCTCAACTTTTATTGGTTCCTGAATGAATTGAAACCCACAGTGCCTCCAACTTCATCCTTGAAAAGTGGCTAGATAAATACCCTGAAAAATTTGAAACTCCCATGACCAGGTGGCACTGGAGAACATTTATATCTACTGTTGCTGATCATGAGGGTATAAGACAGTGCCTTGATTGATTGGGTTTCATGAAAATGGAGAAGAACAAAGATGCCAGTAAGTTGAGACTGCTGAGTAGTGGGCCCAGACCTGTGGTGTGCAGGTGTGTGATAAAATATCTGAGGTGGGGATGTCCAATTCACTTCCAAATGTCTTGTGGCTGACATGGTTCAGCCAGCAGACCCTTATATATAAAGGCATCTTGTTATATGGAGAGGTTTCAAGGCAATGTTCAGAATCAGGTTGCTATGTTCAAGGGGAAAGCTAAGTGGGATAGAAGCCTGGTTGGTGAATTCTCCTGCAGACCCTTACCCACCACACGTGACAGAACTCCCTCAAGCACTGTGTCACACTTGAACTCCTTGTATATCGTGATGGAAATACCAACCTCCCAGTTCAGCACCAAGAAACACCACAAAAACTAAGGATGACCAAATGGCTTCACAGTCCACTCGGGGAGACACTTAGCCCCCAGTGGCCACAGTTTACCTACAAAGAGAGAATTCAGCACTGCTACCTCATGTTCATTGGAAAATAAGAAACCATGCTCTCCAGTCACATAGATGCAGACCCAGAAAAGAAGCTAAAGCTCCTGACAACAACATATGCTTCAAGTGCCCAACCTCAGAGGCAGTTTCTCAAGAAGACTTTAGGTCGGCAGAGCTCTATGTTTGTGGAGTGTTTAAATGTTAGACTAGAATGTAAGAAAAGAACACTGACTCCAATTAAAATCAAATTAAATCAAGCTCACTATTTCCATTGGCTGGGCTGCCTCTCCCTCCCAAAATGGCACAAACAAGAGAGCAACCCCACCTTTCCTACAGCCCAGCTTTATAGCCCAGAAAGTTACATAAAAGGGGGGTTACAGATAACAGAACTCTGACAAGTATCACACTAATGGTAGTTTACATTTTTTTGCTAGCCCCAACTTCAAAATTTATGAGGACCATTAGAGCCTCAGAGAGGATCATTGTCTGGCCACGGAAGGCCAATATTAATGAGGTGTGACTAAAGTTTCAGAGAGGGCTGCTACTTAGTCATAGAGCCATGCATGGATGAGTTCAAGGCATGGGCAGGCATTCCAAGCAGGTTCAGAATTTGCAGTAATTTATAGTAAAACCAAAATGATCTTTTCATGGCTTTGTTGCAAGATGGCTCCCAATTTTAACAAAAGATAAGGTTGGGTCTATCATTTCCCCCTTTTCTTATGTGTCCCTTTCAAATGTTTGATAGGGTAGGGGAAGAGCACTGAGGAAATTTTAATCCCTCAGGTAACAGTCTCGAAATTTTTAGAACTCACCGAAAACTGCTCTCCCTGATATTACCTGACTTAATTAATTACTTATATTGATAGTCTATTGATTTTTGCCTCCATTGTTGTAAGTAGAGAGGCGTCTCTCATTTTGGCTTCTTCTGAGCTGAGAGAGGGTGACGTGAGGGGGCACGGCATGCGGGACATGAGTTGCCTTTTTGAAGTCAGTTGAGGGATAGGAATTGCCTTTTAGATGTCAGTTCGTTTTGAAGTCTGATTGGGGAAGAACAGGTTCTAAAGTCATCTGGGGATGGGTTCTTCTATGAGAGAAACAAAATACATGAGTACTGAATAAATGATGCAGCAGCTAGAACATGTCACTGTACAGAAGTTTCCTCACCAGTCTTTAATATCCCCAGTTATCAGGACTGTCAACTTAATATTTAAATTTTAGTGTTACACTTGTCCCACCCATAAGATACAGTTTAATAATTTAATGTCATCTGATCTTGCAAAATCCTTTTACTAGTATGACCTCTGTGTCTAATAGAGAAATCTTTTATTCTGTTACTCAGGGCTGGATAATCGTACTAGCAAACACCAAATCTACCTGTGTAGGTTAGAAATATCTGTAGGCCTTAAACTAAAAACTTCTGCCTCTGGCAGCTCCTCTTGATAGCCTCTTTTTATAGTTATCAGGCATTCCTGTCTGAGAATCCTTCTTTGTACCCTCCAGTCTTACTTATTTTGGGAGGCTAACATAAAGTGTATACATTAAAATATTATTATTATTATTATTATTATTATTATTATTATTATTATTATTTAAATGACCAGGAATGGCTGTATTTTGCTTTCAACTGTCTTTTCTAAGTGTTTGAGATGAAGCAGTCAAACTGACTTTTGTTTCTATCTATTGTTAACAGTCAGCTGAACTTTCATGGGAGTCATTCCTGGGGAAACTTGAGAGCAGCTTCTCAGTTCTGCTAGTGCCATTTGCGCTAGGTGGGTCCAGGTCTTGCTTGAACATGTGGCTTTCCTCGAAGCATCAGGGATGTCTTCCTTCTCTGATGACTCTCCTCTAAGTAGCAAATGCACTGATATGCTTTCTGTTCTGCAATGATCTCATTAATCTCCCTGATGGGGAGGTTTTGTGGCCCAGAGTTGCAAAGCTCTTAGAGAAGTCCCCTGTTTCCTGGATTCAGACTGACTCAGAAGGCAAGAGCCAAATATTGGTTTTCTTGGCCCTTTTAATTTAACTTTAATTTTTAAATCCTAATCTAAAACATCCAGCAAATACATTTTAACAGCCTTATATTAAGAGTACTGGGTTTTAATGTCTATAACTTAATAATTATTTATCTTTTTATTAATTGGGGTCTGTATTATTCTGTCTGTCTTGTAGGTGATGGCTTATTATCTTAAATTAACCCATGTTGTGTTCTTAAAGCAACATGGGTTAATTTAATCTGTAAAACACCAACAGGGAATCTTTAGATCACTTATAAGCAAATTAAAAAACAAAATTTTTTATCAAGAGTAAAAATACTTAGTTAATGTAATGCTACCCTGAATTTTTCGGGTGAGTTATACTTTATATTCCCTGTTTGAGATCCTAGTAAACTTGAGGAAAAAAAAAAGAAAAAACAAAACTTTTGAACATAACTTTAAATGAAATAAAATCTGACCTACTGCTTTCGTAGTCATTTTCACATGTAGTAAGATGGGACACAGAGCCTTATCTCAGGTAAGACAGGGCTCTTTATAAATCTTAAGTGTTTTAGTTCTAAAGCTGATCTTTGTTTTTAAAATATTTTTTTACAAAGTTTACATAAATTGTTTGAGGTCACATAAACATTAGCTAACACCATATAATATCACTTTTAAAACATGAATTAAAGAATGGCTGAATGTTTTTAACATTCAAATAGATTAGGCTCTCATTAATTTAAAAATACATTTAAATTGTTCCACAATGTTAAGTGTAACATAAAACTTTACATATCTTATTGATAACAGGTAAATAAATTCCCAATATATATTTTATTTACCATAGAACTTCAGAACACCAGCTTGATATAATGCTCTTTTAAAGTTTCTACCTTATAGAGTTGTATAACTGGAAGATATGAGCACATTAATAGCATCACAGTTACATTGATGTTTCTACATTAACCAAGTTTAGCTTTTAAAAAAATGGCAGTACAGTGCTCTAAAATAACAGTTCTGTTTTAAACAGTTGTTTAATTTTTATGGTTGCTTGCTCTGGAAAAAATAAAACTTAATAAACACAATGTTATGAGTAAACTTATGTTTTAAGAAATTTTTGTCTCTTTAACACATGACTAATTTTTACAATCTTACACAAACTTTAGTAGAAAGTCTGTATAAGATTGTAAACATTTTATACAGACTTTGTACTAAAAATTGATAGACTTTAGTATATCAATCAGATATCAAACAAAAGCACTCATGAATGAGTAAATCCAAATCAAATTTACTTTACTTTTTAATCAAAATATTAGACAAATGTATTGAACAGTGTAAACCATTTTTTGGTTGAAGGAAAAGTCCTAGAACAAAGTCATATAGACCTTTGGTAGACAATAATATTTTATTAGATTTTTGAACACCTAGAAAAACTTATAGGCATAAATTTGAAGACATTTATATTTATCTGTTTATCCAATCTAAATTGAAACATTTAAACCACGTGAATTAAAGATCAGTGGTCCACTTTTTAAAATTTGTTTTTATGAGCGCTTTTTTATATGAGTGCTTCTTATATATGTTAATTTGTGAATGATATGAATGATATATGGACATATGTATATATATATATATATATATAGACATACAACACATAACAAAAGTGGGCACACCTAATAATAGTGAAGGCCTTGTAGCTTTTCACACGTGAAATCACCATTGCAATGTTTTTAAAACTCCACAGTTGGTCAAAGATAAAACTGATTTGAAAAACATTAACCTAGGTCTAAAGGATCAAAATCATGAACTCAAAAAAAAAAAGAATCTAAGAAAAAATTATGAGTCCTAGAAAAAATGACTGGCCGGTAATTAGTAAATACCATACAATTTACCATTTTTTTCCCTTAGGCCTCAGATCAGTCTCCTACTGAGCTTACAGGTGACTTTCATTTGCATTTCAACAGAAGTCCTGGCTGAGGTCTGGAAGGAGCAGGAAAAAACTGCTATTCTGAGCAGCCACCTCAGGCCTAAAGCATTTTAACCATAATTTTCTGGTTAGGATGTTGAAAATTATGATACAAGTTTAAGATACAATTCACAAAATTTTATATCTTTACATCTTGTTTTGTCAACAGATACCATACTATGATTTACTATCCTTGTCCAAATTAATGCACTGGTAAACACAGTGACATTTTCCCAGGCTACCCAATTCAAAATTGGAGAAAAAAAGACAGCATGATTGGGAAGTTACTTGCCAACTTGGAAGTAGAGTTCTTTAGTTTTCCATCCTAAGTATTTAAGTTCTCTGGCATGAATTATCTGAAATCATAAACTAAACAATTACCTAAACCCGACTTTTAACTGCAAGATTGTGCAATGCTTCAAAAAACGCATTCAGATACCAGATTGTTACAATAAAACATCATCATTTAGACACACATTCAGCTAAGATCATTCTCAAGAAACAATTTATAATATAAACACATTATTGCACATGTCTTAAAGGGCCAGAAACAAAGGCACAAGACAGACAGAAAGGAACTACAGAATATGGCTGACAGACAGAAGCCTTTAAAACAGAGCAGATAAGAGAAAAATCTCCTACACCAGTGGCACCACAGATGTTCCCACAAGGGGACCAGATGTTTTCACAGAGAAGCTACCTGAAATGTAAAATCAATGGTCTCCATGGTGACTTTACTGCATTTAGTGTCCCCTTTTTATTTTTCTCTTTAAAAGAAGACAGAGGTGGCATAATGCTTACAGTGCAGGGAAGGAAGGAGGGAATTCTCTGAAGAAACAGGGCTTTGGCAGTTGCTGGGGTCCCTCAGTCCCTCCTTTTACTTACAGGATTAGCTCTTCTGTTTCTTGTCCACTCCAAGCATGCTCCATCTGCTAACATTTCAGTCGTCAGCTCTCAAAAAGTTCTGGGACGGGGGCGGGTATCAAAATTTGTAACTTAAAGTTCGGTTTCTGACCCTGAAGCAAATTAATGCCAATTTAATAATGAGGACAGGGTTTTGAGAAAAAGAAAATGGAGGTTTATTGCTTTGCTAACAAAGGAAAAACAAGAGGACTCTGCCAAAAGGTTGTGACTCTCATGATCTGGAGGGACAAGGGATTTTAAAGAGTTTCACTTGTTAACCTGGGATATACTCAGTTCTTCGTTCCCCAGCAGGCATTGCCCTGTGCAGTGGGTGTGCTCCAGGCAGCCAGCTAGGGGCTTCTTTCTTCCTGCTTAACAAAGGTGGGTAAAGTTCATCACAGTTCCTTAAAACACAGTCCAAAGGGTGTCAGGCTTACTTGCTTTGTTACACTTTTTCACGTCCAATATCCTTAAAATTTTACCACAGAAATCAAACAAAAAAACGCACAAAAACAAACAACAAAAAACATATAGACCACAGAACAAAACACAGAAAAACAGAATCCTGGTGCCGAAACAGAAAAACAGAGGAGCAATGCAACATCTTGCTAAAGCTTCAGGGTAGGAGCGTGTGTGTGCCCATCGGCACCTCTCTACCCTTCCAGAGGAATTCCCTACAGAACAGAACAGAGGACAGCATGATTCTCATTACTGTCCTGGACAGGAGTGTATGTGAGCCTCCCCATGCCACCTCTCTGTCATCAGAAGAGATCTCCCTTAACCAGATATCAGATGTTATAAAGGCGCCACTTACCTATGGAGGCCTCCTCCACCAGGGGCTTGATAATAGTTTTAGTGTGGTGGTTCACTGCAGTGCTCCCCAGACTGACGGCTCACTCCAAGGCCTTGGAACATCTCAAGTTGTGCACCCCCTAGAGTGGTTCTCCAGCCCAGTGCCCTGGAGGGAAGGCCAGCTTCAGAATTTTCAGCAGTCTGGTTTTGTGATCTGCTCGAACAGGGTCATCTCGCTGGGGAACTCCAAAATTTTGGACTAGGATGAAAGAAAAGACCACTGACTCCAATTAAAATCAAATTAAGGCAAGCTTATTATTTCAACAGGCTGGGCTGCCTCTCCTTCCCAAAATGGCGGGAACAAGACAGCAACCCCACCTTTCCTACAGCCCAGCTATATAGCCCAGAAAGTTACACAAACGGGTGGTTACAGATAACAAAACTTTGAAAGCATCACACTAATGGTAGTTTACATTTTTTTTTTTTGCTGGCCCCAATATCAGAAATAATGAGGACCATTAGAGCCTCAGAGAGGGTCGTTGTCTGGCCAGGGAAGGCCAATATTTATGAGGTGTCACTAAAGTTTCAGAAAGTACTATTATCTGGTCAGAGAGCCAGGTGTGGATGAGTTCAAGGCACGGGCAGGCATTCCAAGCAGGTTCAGAATTTGCAGTAATTTAGAGTAAAGCCAAAATTATCTTTTCACGGCTTTGTGGCAAGATGGTTCCCAATTTTAATAAAAAATCAGGTTGGGTCTATCAAGCCTCTCCCTTACTTTTGGAAACTCCTCTACAAACTCCAATGTTGTGAACTCCCGAGCATTTTACATTCCAGATATGTATTCACAGATTTTCTAACTCTTCTATTCCAATTGTGTCTTTCTTGGGGCGAAGGTAATAACAAGTCATTGTTCTGGATGAGAGTGGAAAGATTTTTGTGTAGCACATATTTGCATACACATTTAGGAGATCACTCCTCCTAAAAACTGTTGGAACAGAAAATTCAAACTATGGGGGAGCTTCCTAGTTGAACAACATTATTCATAAATCCAAGTTCATTAAACAAATAGTTTTGGATCAGTGGATGATATATATTTCAAGATGAATTTCAATTGGCATATACTATGCTACATTTTAATGTCTGTGTGTGTTTTTTGTTTATAATGTTTTGCGATTTATATGGATTTAAAATTAAGTTTCCACAAGATTATTCTCAGAAATATTCATCCACCTGAAATACATATTTGTTTCCTAGTACTGAAAACTAACTTCAGTAAATGGTGCATAAAAATCCTAATATTTCTACAGTAACTGACCCAGATTAATATCAATGCAAGTAGATTCCTAGGGGACATGATGTGTATTTTGATGTTCATTTTTATTCAACACTGCTACATTACTATTTCTGCAGTTTATGCACATCATACTGTATATATTTCATTCAAAAGTTCGCAAATTTATATGCATGTGTTTCACGTTCAATCACTTCCTGCTTCAGAACACATGAATTCCTCCAGGTTTCTTGACTATTCTTTTCATGAGACTTCTTTCCAAACACATTATTTTTGATTTCTATAATCACTTTTGAAGCAAAACTCACACACTTTTCAGGATAAAATATAACCCTAATATTACCATTAGATGTATAAGTGTTTGGAATTAATGATTGCATATCAATATGAGATTTCTTTTGTATTTACAGATATCAATTCAATCCATTATTTAAAGTGGAACCAGTTATATTATTTATACACAGTATGGTCTATTCATGCATAATCTGCATATTCATAGACACAGGGTACACCTATTTGTACCCCAAATACTAAATTATACGTCTACAAAACATTGCTCCAGAAACGGTGGAAGAAATATTCATGTCACCTGATCTACACATACATTTTATCACAACAATATTCTGGACACAAAATGCAATGGTCACACTTATGATTTTAAAAAAGCCTAAATGGAAAGTGAACATGGATTACAAAAAAAACATCCAAGTCCTGGTTACCTAATGCTCTCGAATTCAATCCTATTTGTGACAACATATTTGTTTCTTCCTAAGATTATATATTCAAACTCAACCCTGTTGAAAATGTCTAAACCAATTACACACTTTATACTTTTGCTGATTTCCTAATGTCTCTATTTATGTCTGCTTTCCTACATATTTTCCCCTGTTCATCATTGTGACTGACTCTTCACATGTGCTGACATTTACATTCACTCTCTACCCGAAACCCTTTTTGTAAAGAACTTTTGGTCCAAATCCTATACTCACTCTTCTTTATAAACCTGCTGACTATCTTGGTAATCCTACGGACTATTCCTTTTTGACTAGATGTTCTGTTTGTTATTCAATCATCTGAGGTACAAGATCCAATTTCATTGTATATTGACTTATCTGAGACATCTGTGCAGAATATAATTCAAAGCTAAGTATCCCACTCAAGGGCCCAATGCCCTACTTGGCTTCAAATCTTCCCTAGATTTCTGTTTCCATACTTATATTTTACCTATATATTCTTGTAAATATCACAGGTTTCCAATACCATTAATCATCCAGCAGAATGATTGCTAACCAAAATTGAACATATTATTAACCCTAACCATACACTGTTCCCTCAATCTAACTTTAGAGCAGTGCAGGGACAGAATTGGTCTTACAAAAGAGGAATGTAGGGGATCTTCCACCTGCTTCTCAGATCCATGCAGAAATGATCCCCGAAGAAGATGTAGACTGCCATGAAGGACCTGAGAGAGCAAAAGTCAGCTTCCATGGCAAACAACCTGGTCAGCATGAAGGGATGTGTCTGAATAAGCCTCTCTCTTTTTAATATAGAGCAAATGGACCAAACCAGGCCTGTGTGGAGATCTTTTCCCTGGTACCAATGGTTGATATACCATTCTAACTTGTGAAAGTGTCACAGGAAGTAGGGGCAGCCTCCATCTAATGGGACCCTTGGAAGCAACTGTTAGGACAAAGTGGTTGCCAAGGCTGTGAGCTCATTCACTTCATGAAGGAAGTGACCTACCTCACTTTCTTGGTGATGGAACTCTCTGAACTTGGAATCCCTGAAAACAGGCACCCAGAGTCAGGCCCAATAACAGTCACAGAGGTCTCACTTGTTTGGATTTATCAAGGAGAGAGTCAATCTTTCTTGGTATCTACAGATGTGAGGATGGCCAAATGCCAGGAAAGATCTGAATTGGGGTCTTTCCTTAGAAAGCAGGTATTGGCTCACCGCTGGCTCCTGACAACTTCACAGAGTGGGCCAAGGAGTCCAGATTTGAGAATAGAGAAGCCATTTCGGGGGAACATAGTATGGCCCACAAGGCAGAGGACACTCTGGATAGTCACAGACCCTCTTGGGGGAAAAAGGTGCCTTTGTGGGAATGAGTGTGTGTATGTGGTTTTGTCTCATGCTCTGAGAATAGGTAGGAAAGGCGGTTTCTTTGGTTTAGAGTGGACTGTTTTTAGTAAGTCATTTGACAAAGCAAGTGTTTCTATGTCTGTGTATCCAACTGTGTCCATGGTTGTAGACATTACAAAAGAAAATGCATCAATGGATGTGTCCTGTGAAGGAGAAAGCTTCCCCACATTCATCCTGCCCAATTTATGAAAGGACGGAGGCTTGCCTTATTGATGGGCAAGACCTGCTGTCTTCCTAAGTTTCTGTTTTCTTCCTGAATTCTGGCCACTCTCCAGAATAGACTCATGGTTTTGTGACCAAGATATGTAGCACCTCCAAGCTCTGTGACATGGCCGTGTACTGGATAGGTGAAGGGAATGGCGAGAATCTCAGAAAACTCAGATATCTGTGTGATCATGAAAGTCTCAGTGGAGAATCCCTGCTTTGGGCCTTTGCTTACCTATTGTTCTGTAGCACTGAATGTCAGGAAGGTCTTTGCCTAAGGCACCACTTTGTGAAACCTGAATAAAACAGTTTTCTAATGGAAATGAATGAGCATCACCTGTCTCTCTTTGAGTAATTGCTTTTGAAAGGGATGTGTCTGAGCCAGTCTCTTGGCTATGCGTGAGGCTGTGGCTTGCATTCTCAGCACCTGATGGATCTAAAGAAAGATGCCATGTGTGCATCCAAAACCAAAATGGCCAAAAGAGCAGTCATTGTGGATAAAATCTCTTGCCTTCCTCTGTAAGGTTCCTGACCTCCATCAAGTGAGAATAGGAATCCTTTGGGTCAAATGACTTCTTCAAAGCCCTGTGAAGGCTAGCCAATAGGTGCTTGGGTTTTCTCATGACCCCAATGCACATAAAGAATCTAAACCCCACAGTCAGTAGGCCTCAAATTGGAGAAGCTGAGCAGTATTAATGGTAGGCCTTTTTGATCACTTCTGGTTCACAGGAGGGGTGTCCAGGCCACTCTGACTTTATGGAAATGACGAGCAAGAGTGCGTATTTTGGACACTGTCTTGTCCTGCGCTCCTCATAGAAACCTCCAGCTAGAGGTTATGATGAGTGTCTATATGGAAGAAGATGAGAGCCATGTGGGACTATTTTGGTTTTAATTGTGGTCATTTGTGTGGTAGTTGGAAGAGATGACTGGGTCCACCTGGGTTTGAACTCTGGTGCGAATCCCCTTAGAGACTGAGTTCTGGAAGTGACCTCAGAGAAGTATTGCCATGAATCGAGTTGGGATTTTAGGAAGCCATGCATGAGAGTCGCCAATATAAACTTAGATCAAGGTCCAGGGTGGCTTTCCACAGAGCACTGGGAATCTCAGCCAAATTATCCCATGATTTTATTCTTAAAGACTTGGCAGCCATACTTGAGAGTCAAAACACACATGGAACTCACATTGTAGACCTCAATAGGCCTGGCTTCATGTAACCTTTTGGCCACTCTTTGGGAAGCGTTACCTATGAGAGTTCTCCAGAGTTTCACTGAAATGAGCTTCCTCAACATTTAATGGTTCTTGAAAGCCACAGTGCCTCCCAAATACATCCTTGAAAAATGGCTAGATAAATACCTTGAAATTTTTGAAATTCCCATGACCAGGTGGCACTGGAGAATTTTGGATGTCCTGTTGCTGATCATGAGTATACCAGAGAGTGCCTTGATTGACTGGAATTTATAAAAATAATGTAGAACAGAGATGCTAGTAAGTTGGAGCCTGCTGAATAGTGGGCCTAGAGCAGTGTTGGCCACGTGTGTGATAAAATATCTGTGGTGGGTCCATGTGATTAGCCCATTTGCTTCCAAATGGCTTGTGACTGACATGATGCAGCCAGCAGACCCTTATTTGTAAAGGCATCTTTTTATTTGGAGAGCTTTCAGGGTAATGATCAGAATCAGGTTGATATGGTCAAGGGTGCAAGCTATGTGAGAAAGAAGCCTGGTTGTTTCATTCTCCTGCAGACCCTAACCCACCACACGTGACAGAACTCCCTCTAGCACTGTGTCCCAGTTGAACTTGTTGTTCAAAAAGCCCAGTGCAGCAGCAAGAACCAAAAGCCCCAGTGCAGCTGCAAGAACCACCACAAAAATTTGAGGAGGACCAAATGGCTTCACAGTCCACACAGGGTGAAACTTAGCCTCCAGTGGCCACACTTTACCTACAAAGAGAGAATTCAGCACTGCTGCCTCAGGTTCATTTGAAAATAAGAATCCATGTTCTCCAGGTCATATAGATGCAGACCCAGCTTTGATTTTCTCACTACAAAAGAAGCTAAAACTCCTTAATACAATATATATTTCAAGTGCCCAGCTTCAGAGGCAGTTTCTCAAGAAGTCTTTAGGCCAGCAGAGCTCCATGTTTGTGGAGTGTTTACCATGTCCTTTACTTTTGGAAACTGCTCTACCACCTCCAAGGTTGTGAACTCCTGAGCATATTCCATTCCAGATTTGCATTCACAGATTTTCTAACTCTTCTCCTCTAATTGTGTCTTACCTTGGGTGAAGGTAATGTCAAGGCATTGTTGTGGATGAGAGTGGGAAGATTTTTGTGTAGCACATATTTGCATACACATTGGATTCATTTTCCAATTTCCCATTCAAAATACTGAATCCCTGACACGAACCCATACCCTACTAGACTCTGACTACTAATCCTAATATGATGGAGAAAAATAACCCAAACAGAATAGAAATACAAGCAGTACAGAGAAGGCATGGTTTATAGTTGGACTTGCCTTTTGCATTATGTAGTGTAGGTGTTATAAATCTAGATAATTTTTAATTGAAATAGTTCTCCATGTGTTTTTAAAGTTAACAAATATGTGAATTTCTATCTCCCTTTCTCTTTAGCCTATTCAGCAAATGTATTTTTATATGCACATATAGAATCCTAGCTGGTATCACATGTACATACTTGATTGGAGGCTGACGTGGCAGATAAAAATTATGAGAAGAGATAACTCCTCCTAAATGCTGTTGGATCTTAAAATTCAACCTATGGGTGATCTTCCTAGTGGAACAACATTATTCATAAATCCATGTTCAGTAAAATTAATATTTTTGGATCAGTGGACGATATATATTTCACCATGAATTTCGATTGGCATATATACTGCTACTCTTTAATGTCTGTGTGTGTTTTGTGTATATATACAATCTCCAGATTTTTTAAAATATGAAATATATGTGTCTTATTATACACTCCCTAAATACATTCATATTCATGTATGTGGATTTATAATCAAATTTTCACAAGATTATTCTCAGAAATATTCATCCCCCTGAAACACATATTTGTTTCCTAGTACTGAAAACTAACTTCAATGAAAGGTGCATACAAATCCTAATATTTCTGCAGTAACTTACCCAGGTTAATATCAATGCAAGTAGATTCCTATGGGACATGATGTGTATTTTGACATTCATTTTTATTCAACACTGGTACAGTACTATTTCTTCAGTTTATGAACATCATAGGATAAATATTTCATCCAAAATTTCAAAATTTAAAACTTTTGATTCACTTTCAATCACTTCCTGCTTCAGAACACATGTATTCCTCCATGTTTCTTGACTGGTCTTTTATGAGACTTCTTTGCAAACACATTATTTTTGATTTGCATAATCAATTTTGAAGCAAAACTCACACACTCTTCATGATTAACCGTAACACTAATATTACCATTAGATGTACAACTGGTTGTAATGAATGTATGTATGCCAATATCAATTAAGATTTCCTGTATATTTTCAGATATCAATTTATTCCAATTCCAATTTCTAATGTTGGGTCCAGTTATATTATTTATTCACAGTTTGGTCTATTCATTCATCATCTTTATATTCATCAAAACAGGGTACACCTATTTTTTTCCCCAATACTAATTTATAGGTTTTAAAAATATTGCTCCCCATAATGGTGGAAGAAATACTCATGTCACCTGATCTACATATGCATTTTATCACAGTAATATTCTGGACACAAATGTAAAGGTAACCCTTATGACTGTACCAAAACCTAAATTGAAAGTGAATATATATTACTAAAAACATCCATGTCCAGGTCGCCTAATGCTCTCAAATTTCAATCCTATTGGTGACTACATATTTGTTTCTCCTAATATCATATATTCAACCTCAACCCTGTTGAAAATGTCTAATCCTGTTACTCACTTTATACTTTGCCTGATTTCCTAATTTCTCTATTTTATATCTGCTTTCCTACATATTTTCCCCAGTTCATCATTGTGACTGACTCTTCATATGTGCTGACATTTTCATTCACTCTCTAAATGAAACCCTATTGCTAAAGAACTATTGTTCCAACTCAAAGACTCACTCTTCAACCTAAACCTACTATCTTCCTAATCCTACTGACTATCCCTTTTTGACTGGATGTTCTCTTCGACATTCAGGCATCTGAGGTACTAGGTTTTATTCCATTGTATGTAGATTTACCTGCGACCACAATGCAGAATGTAATTCAAAGCTAAATATCATAATCAAGGGCCCAATGCCCTTCCTGGCTTCAAATCTTACCTAGATTTCTCTTTTCATACTTATATTTCAAATACATATTCTTATAAATATTTCAGGTTCCCAATACCATTATTCATCCAGCAGAATGATTCCTAACACAAATAAAACATGTTGTTAACCCTAACCATACACTGTTCCCTCAATCTAAATTTACAGAGGGAAGGGACAGAGTTGGTCTTACAGTAAAGAAATGTAAGGGGTCTTCCACCTACTGAGACCCTCAAAGTTCCAGGCAGAAATGATCACTGGAGAATATATACGCAGCTATGAAGGACCTGAGAGAGCAAAAGTCATGTTCAATGGCATACAACCTGGTCAGGATGAAGGGTTCTGTATGAATCAGCCTCTCTCTTCTTAATGTAGAGAAGATGGACCAAACCAGGCCTGTGTGGGTAGCTGTTCCCTGGTGCCTATGGTTGATAGACCATTCTAACTTGTGAAAGTGTCACAGGAATTAGGGTCAGCCTCCTTCTCATGTGAGACTTGGAAGCCACTGGTAGGACAAAGTGGTTGCCAAGGCAGTGACCTCATTCAGTTCCTGAATGAAGTGACCTCACATCACTTCCTTAGTGAAGGAAATCTCAGAACTTGAGATTCATGAAGCCAGGCACCCAGAGTCAGTCCCAGTCCCAGTCCCAGTGGTCTCACTTGTTTGGATTTACCAAGGACAGAGTAAGTCTTTCTTGGTACCTACTGATGTGAGGATTGCAAAATGCCAGGAAAGCTCTGAAGAGGGGCCTTTCCTGAGAAAGCAGGTAGTGGCTCACCTCTGGGTCCTGACACCTTCACAGAGTTGGCCAAGGAGACCAGATTTGAGACATTTCAGGCCATTTCGGGGGAAAATAATATGGCCCACCAGTCAGAGGACACTCCAGACAGTAACAGACCTTCTTGGGGGAAGGAGCTGCCTTTCTGGGTGTTGGTTTGTGGTTTTGTCTCATGTTCTGAGAATAGGTAGGCAAGGCGCTTTATTTGCTGTGGAATGAACTGTTTATTGTAAGTCATTTGACAAAGCGAGTGTTTCTATGTCTGTTTACCTCACTGTGTCCGTGGTTGTACTCATTAGAAAAAAGAATGCATCAATGGATGTGTCCTGTCTAGTAGAAAGCTTCCCAGCATTCATCCTGCCCAATTTATGAATGGAATTCAGATTGCCTTATCAATGGGTAACACCTGCAATCTTCCTAAGTTCCAGTTTTCTTCCAGAATTCTGGCCCCTCTCCAGAACAGTCTCATGGTTTTTTCTCTAAGGTATGTACCACCTCCAAGTTCTGTGACATGGCCATGTACTGGATAGCTCAAGTGAATTGTGAGCATCTCAGAAAAATCAGATATATGTGTGACCACTAAATCTCAGTGGAGAAACCCTGCTTTGGGCCTTTTGCTTACCTATTATTCTGTTGCTATGAATGTCACGAAGTTCTTTGCCTCAGGCCACCAATTTCTGAAGCCTGAAGAAAACAGTTTTCAAATGGAAATGAATGAGCATCACCTAGGGCTCTTTGCTTAATTGCTTTGGAAAGGGATGTGTCTGAATCAGCCTCTTGGCCCTGTGTGAGGCTGTGGCTTAGATTCTCAGCACCTGATGGATCTAAAGAAAGATCCCATGGATGCATACAGAACCAAAATAGCCAAAAGAGCTGTCATTGTGGATGAAGACTCTCGCCTTCCTTTCTAAGGTTTCTGACATCCATCAAGTGAGAATAGGAATCCTTTGGGTAAAGTGAGTTATTGAAAGCCCTGCAGAGGCTAGCCCATACGTGCTTGGGTGTTCTCATTACTCCAATTCACATAAAGAATCTAAACCCCACAGTCAGTAGGCCTCAAATTGGAGAAGCCAAGCAGTATTAATGGCAGACCTATTTGATCACTCCTCGTTCACAGTCAGGGTTTCCAGGTCACACTGATTTTAGGCAAATCGGGGGAAAGGTAGGTTATTTTGGACATTGTCTTGGTCTGTGCCCCTCATGGAAAACTGCATCCAGAGGTTATGATGAGTGTCTACATGGAAGAAGATAAGGGCCATGTGGGAGAATTTTGTTTTGAATTGTGGTAAGTTGTGTGGCAGTTGGAAGAGATGCCTGAGTTTACCTGGGCTTTAACTCTGGTGTGATTCCCCTTAGAGTCTGAGTTCTGGAACTGACCTCAGAGAAGCATTGTCATGAATTGTGTTTGAATTTTACTAGGCCATGCATGAGAGTTGCCCTTGGAACCTGAGATCTAGGCCCAGAGTGGCTTTCCACAGAGCACTGGGAATCTCAGCCAGGATATCACATGATTTTATTCTGAAAGACTTTGCAGCCACAGTTGAGTCAAAACACGCATGGACCTCACATTGTAGACCTCAATGGGCCTGGCTTCATGTGACCTTTTGGCTACTCTTTGGGAAGCCTTGCCTGTGAGTGTTCTCTAGAGCTTTCATTTAAATGAGCTTCCTCAACATTTAATGGTTCCTGAATGAATTAAAACCCCCAGAGCCTCCAACTTCATCCTTGACAAATGGCTTGATAAATACCATGAAATTTTTGAAATTCCCATGACCAGGTGGCACTGGAGAACTTTTGGATGTCCTGTTGCTGATGATGAGTGTACCAGACAGTGCCTTGATTGACTGGGTTTCATGAAATTTGTTTAGAACAGTGATGCCAGTAAGTTGGATCCTGCTCATTAGTGGGCCTAGAGCAGTGGTGTGAAGGTGTGTGATAAAGCATGTGTGGTGGTGACATGTGGATCTGCCATTGGCTTCCCAAAGGCTTGTGAATAACATGGTACAGCCAGCAGACCCTTCTATGCAAAGGCGTTTTTTATATAGAGAGGTTTCAGGGCAATGTTCAGAATCAGGTTGCTATGGAAATGGGGACAACTTATGTGGAATTGAATCCTGGTTGGTGCATTCTCATGCAGACCGTGACCCTCCACACGGGACAGAACTCTCTCCAGCACTGTGTCCCAGTTTAGCTCCTTGTATTTCATGAAGCAAATACCAAACTCCCAGTGCACCTGTGAGAAACACCACGAAAATTGGAGAATGACCAAACGGCTTCACAGTCCACACGTGGAGACACTTACAACCCAGTGACCATAGTTAAACTACAAAGAGAGTATTCAGCACTGCTGCCTCATGTTCATTGGAAAATTAGAAACAATATCCTCCAGGTCACATTGTTGCACACCCAGATTTGATGGTCTCCCAACAAAGGAAGCTAAAGCTCCTAACGACAACATATATTTTTAAGTGCCCAACCTCAGAGGAAGTTTCTCAAGAAGTCTTTACACCATCAGAGCTCCATGTTTGAGAAATGTTTACCCTGTCCCTTACTTTTGAAAACACCTCTACCACCTCAGAGGTTGTGAACTCCTGAGCATTTTTCATTCCTGATATATATTCACAGATTTTCTAACTTTTCTCTTCTAATTGTGTCTTACTTGGAACGAAGGCAATGTCAAGGCAATGTTCTGGATGAGAGTGTGGACATTTTTTTTGTAGCACATATTTACATACACATTGCATTCATTTTACAATTTCCCATTCAAAATACTGAATCTCTGACGCGAACCCATACCCTACTAGACTCTGACTACTACTCCTAATATGATGGAGAAAAATAACACAAACAGAATAGGAATACAAGCAGTTAGGAGAAATCATAGTGTATAGTTGTACTTGTCTTTAGCATGATTAATGGTAGGTGTTATAAATCTAGTCAATTATTAATTTAAATAGTTCTCCATGTGTTTTTAAGGTTAACAAATATGTGAATTCCTGTCTCCCTTTCTCTGTATTCTATTTAGCACATGTACTTTTAAATGCACATATAGAATCATACCTGGTATCACATGTACATTCTTGTGAGGTGGCTGATTTGGCAAATACAATTTGTGAGAAGTGATCACTCCTCTTAAACGCTGTTGGAACTGAAAATTCAACCTATAGGTGAGCTTCCTAGTTGAACAACATTATACATAAATCCATGTTCAATAAGAGAAATATTTTTGCATCTGTGGATGATATATATATACTGATAAATTTCGATTGGCATATATATTGCTAATTTAATGTCTGTGTGTGTGTGCGTATTTTGTGTGTGTGTATGTGTGTGTATATATATATATATATATATATATATATATATATATATATATATACTCTCCAGAAATATATATGTCTTATATACACTCTCTAAATTCATTCATGTTCATGTATATGGATTTATAATCAACTTTTCACAAGATTTTTCACAGAAATATTCATCCACCTGAAATACATATTTGTTTCCAGTACTGAAAACTAACTTCGGTTTATGTTGCATACAAATACTATTATTTCTACAGTAACTGACCCAGTTTAACATCAATGCAAGTAGATTCCAGTGGGACATGATGTGTATTTTGAAGGTCATTTTTATTCAGCACTGGTACAATACTATTTCTTCAATTTATGCACATGATAGGATATATATTCCATCCACAAGTTAGCAAACTTATAGGCAGTTGTTTCACTTTCATCACTTCCTGCTTCATAACAAATGAATTCCTCTAGGTTTCTTGACTGGGCTTTTCATGAGACTTCTTTCCAAACACATTATTTTAAATTTCCATGATCACTTTTGAAGCAAAACTCACACACTCTTCATGATAAACCATAATCCTAATATTACCATTAGATGTATTAGTGGTTGGAATGAATGTATGTATATCAATATAAGATTTCCTGTATATTTTCAGATATCAATGGAATCCATTATTTAAATTTGGAACCCATTATATTATTTATTCACATTATGGTCTATTCATGCATTATCTCTATATTCAGAGTCACAGGATATACCTATTTGTACCCCCAATACTAATTTATACATCTTCAAAATATTGCTCCCAGAAATGGTTGAAGAAATACTCACGTCACCTTATCTACATATACATTTTATCACAGTAGTATTCTGGACACAAAAAGCAAAGATGACACTTATTATTTTACCAATGTAAAGGTCAGGCGAGTGTTGGAGGAAGAGACTACCAGAGACTGTCTCATGCAACAGCCAAGGATTTATGGGGGTCCAGCATGCTGGGGTCAGAGCTCCCTTGAATAGAGCACAGAGCCCTGAGAACAGCTTAAGCAGAGCTTATATACTTTCCTTGGAGAGGGCAGAGAGGAAAGTTTATTGATGGGTCAGGGCGAGTGGGCGGTTTGCGTCCAAACGGGTGAGGAAGTACATTCTGCAGTTTTGCAGTTGGGTACAGCACTTTCAGGGAACTAGATTAGCAAACAGTTCTCAAGATATCAACAGTGTTTTGTTAAGCATACCGAAAAACTGGAAGTGACAAGTACCTATTTTATTAACCTTTCATTTCCCACTTCTTCTTTTGGTTACTTTTAATCATAAAAATGATCATTGGGGGTGTCACATTTTATGTTTGCTAGTGTGGTATATTGTTTTCTGATTACCATAAGTTTAACTTGTCCAATTTGAGCATGGAGAAAGGAAACTACACGGTTGATCAAACAGGGTCCTACAATTACCAATAATATGAGGATTATTAATGGACCGGCCAGGGCTGATAAAAACGTAGTTAATGAGGGGGCTTTGTGAACCAAGACTCAAACCACCTTTTTTGGGCCTCTCTCTCTTGTTGATGCTCTTCAAGGCATCTTCTTAATTTAATCATAGATTCTTTTACAACTCCAGTATGGTTGGCATAAAAACAACATTCTTCCCTCAATGCAGGACGAAGGCCCCTTCTCTCATGAAGAGGAGGTCCAACCCTTGACTGTTCTGTAAAATAACTTCAGAGAGAGAAGTTAAAGATTCGTGTAAAGCTGTGAAGGAGGTTTTTAATATCTTTAAGTTTTGGTCTATTACTGCTTCTAATTGGGTCATTTGTTGTGTCCCATGGACCAGGGCAGTGGTTCCTGTGCCCACCCCTGCAGCAACTCATATTCATAATAGGATGACTAAAGTGAGGGATACAGGTTCCTGGCAGAACAGGGTTGTTTGCCCCCCTATTTGATATTTAAATGTACCTGCGTCATGATAGAGCACTCTGGAAAACATCTGCACCATTACATAATTAATCACATATGTTGACCATTTTATGTAAACATAAACAATGTTTAAGTATATAGGATTGTATTGCTGTAGAGATGGACAAGGCTAGGTACCTAAGATAGCACAGAAGACAGGGAAACAGTCCTATTTGGTTGCTTCCGGATTTAGAGAGCATTGCTTCTGTTGTAATCAATTAATCCCTGAACCCCAAGTTTAGGTTGTTTCAGAATTTTGTACCCAGCATGTAAGGGAAGGGGCTCAGAAGTTCACAGTCTGCAGAAGTTCACAAAAAGCAGTTTTTGTTTCTGTTTTTTTTTCCTCTGTTCTGGGAAAGTTAACTTCTTAAGGACACCTGGGAGGGGGAGAGCTTTTTTCTTCTTTTTTTTCTTTTCCTCCCTGCCAGCTGTTGCCATGGAGCCCAGTTGGTAACTTCTTTATCGTAGAAATGTAGCCATCTCTATGAAGCCCCAGCTCTAGGCCAGAGGCCTTCTTCATATATTTTGTTAAAAACTAGTAAGGGGGTGTCTAGCTTTGGAGTGCTGATTTTTTCAGCAAGTGGCCAAGTAGAACAGAGCAACACGAATAGAGGAAGTTTATCTACATTGAACTCTTTTATAGGAACTGTGTTGCTGAAAGGCTTAAAGTCAGCCATGGTGAAGACTTCTGGAGAAGGTCATTTAAGACTTTTCTGTGGGCCTGGTACATAGGGGAAGACGGGGAAGGCAGGGGATGAGAGCAGCTCCATGGATCTGAGAATGAGGAAAAAGAGATATAAAAGAATTATGGGAAAGGGGTTTGGGATTTTCCTGGCAACAAAACTTGAGCAGTAGAACAGGTAGAGCAGAGGGGAAGACGGGAGTGAGTATCCCAAAAAGCCTGTGAGGGACTTTAAATTCTTAGTAACCTGTTTTCAGTGATGACAAAGCAACTTTAAAGGCCATTTAAATTACATCTTGGATAGGCGTCATAGGGCACTCCTTAGCTGGTTTGAGCTTTGGGTTAGCTGGTAAGAGGACCTGGTGGGACCTGGTGCGGGCACTGACAGGAGGAGAAAGGAGTGAGTGGGTGGAAGGGTACCTCAGTACCTGCAAGCTCAGCAAGGGGCAATAGTCTGAGAAGCGACGAAAATTTGGGTTTTTGATCTAGTAACTGGAGCTGAGAAATCAGGTTGCTGATGTGGAAGTGACAGCAGAGAGTCTGGGGCAGAAGGCTGCGGGTGAGTATCTATTGGAGAAGCATAGTTCAGGATTTGAGCATAGGAGGGAAAAGGCCTACACGTAGGGGAATTTCCTTCCACCCTTTTGAGCACTTGTAGAAGTTGAAAAGGTCACGCAAAATTTGAGGATCTAGAGACCCCTCTGGGGGCCATCGGTTTTTGTTATCTAACTGGTAATATGGCCAATGCTGTGTACTGAATTTGATGACGAGTTTTGCTTCCACCAGGTAGCCCCTGTATCCTCACATCCCCATTATTTACAGAAGAAGTAGGCTTTTCCCCCACACAGTCGTAGCTGTTTTCGGCTTTGGTAGTCTGCCAGGCAAACATTGTAATCTAGGCTAGCCAACCTGCATCTGGCTGGCGTGTCCCTACATCCATAATGTTTGTTTCCATTATCTATTGTATGGAAAGTATTTAATGGAATTTTTGGGGATCCTCTTCATCAGGGATTTCCCAATAGGAAAGACGTATAGCCAGCTGACAAATTTCTTGGTGGAGAGATGGCCACCAGGTCCCTAAGTGGGCTGTATGTGCGATAGACCATACTTCTTGTCTAGTAGGATTTGTGATCAGTCATCGCTGCTGAACGGGTTGATGAGGGTTAGGACTACTGGTGGCCAATTGGAGAGTCTATAGTCTTATTCACATGGCGAATACGCAATTTGAAAATGTTACCAGTCTTTTCCATTTTCCAGCCAGATTCTGGAACGGGCGCAGGCTTGAGATGAGAATTAGGAACCAGGAAGTGATTCCATCTAACTTTAGCACTGTAGGTCTTATAAGTAGCACCTGGTATGGTCCTGTCCAGCCGGGTTCCAGGGATGACACCTGATGTCGTCTTATGTAGGCAAAGTCTCTTACTTGATATAGATGTGGAGTACCCTCTTCAGCAGGTTGGTAGGCAGTGGCCAGCTGTTTCCACAGGTATTGCTGAGTTCCTTCCAGAACTTTAAGTCTGTCAAGCAAGGTGGTGTGGAAGGGATCATTAGATCTTTGAGTTAGGGTTAGGTCCCTTACTGGAGATGGGGCCCCATACAGAACTTCATAGGGGGTGAGGTTAGACAAAGAAACAGAGGGAGTATTTCTTGCATGAAACAGTGCATAAGGCAGGAGCATAGTCCAATCTTTTATGCTACTCTTTAAGCTTAATTTCATTTAGGTCTCTTTAATGGTTTTATTTAATTTTTTTACCTGTCCTGAACTCTGGGGTCTATAAGCACAATGTAACTTCCAATTAATCCCCAGGGTCCTGGCTAACCCCTGAGTTACCTGGGCCATGAACGCTGGTCCATTATCAGACCCTATTACCTTAGGCAGGCCGTACCTTGGAAAAATATCTTTCAGGATCTTCTTGACCACCATTTGTGCCTTTTTTTTTTGGTGGGGAGGCTTCAATCCATCCTGACATATATCTACAAAGAGTAGGAGATATTTAAGTCCATACCATGCTTGCTTAATTTCAGTAAAGTCCACTTCCCAGAATTGTCCTGGTCTGGTTCCTCGTAGGTGCTTTCCTGCAGGAAGCTTGGAAGTGTAAGCATTAACCTATTGACAGACCCGACAGGCTTTTTTTACCTGTTCAGTTATTTCCTTTCACTGTGAGTCGGTTAGTGGAAAACTCTGTTCTTGATCCTTCAGGAATGCCTGCAATTTCTTTGAACCAATGTGAGTGAACTGATGTACATTTTTAACGTAGTGTAGGGCTTTCTGAAATTTCAGGCTTTGCTCAGTGAAGTTGAGGAGTACAGTGTCAGTGTCCTTAGATGTTATCAAAAGCTTGCTGGTGCTCAGGGGTCCATTAGAATTGGGCATCTCCCTTTAACAGCGGGTATAAATGAGAAGTTAAGGACCCAAACACAGGAATCCTTAACCTGCAAAACCCAGCAGTCCCAAGAAACTCTCTGTGTTGTCTGCTGTTAGATGGGGGTGGTATCTGCACAACCGTTTGATTTCTGGGCTCAGTGAGGCATCGTTTTCTGCCCCTAAAGGAATAGCCCAGGAAGATTACTTCTTGCTGGCAAATTTGGGCCTTTTAGGCAGAAGCTCTATACCCGAGTTGAGGAAGCTCATATAATACTGCTTGGGTTTCAGATTCACAGATATCCTTGGTGTTGGGTGCCAGTAGCAGGTCATCCACGTATTGAAGCTGGGTGACTTCGGGGTGCGTAGTTCTGAAGCTGTTGAGATCTCGGTGGAGGGCTTCATAAAAGAGAGTGGGGGAGTTTTTCAACCCTTTTGGGGAGTCTAGTCCAAGTTAATTGACCAGACGTTCCAGTTTCTGGGTCTACCCACTAGCAAGCAAACAGCAACTGACTATATTTATGCAGAGGCAAGCAAAAGAAAGCATCTTTTAAGTCCAGAACAGTATACTATTTCCTCTCAGGGTTCAGAGTGATAAGCAGATTGTACGGATTAGGTACACTGGGGTGAATGTCCTACACTCTGTTGTAGGTCTCTCTTTTGTCTTGAATGGGGGATAGTCCCCGGCTCCTGGCATTTTATACTGGTAGCAGGGGAGTGTTTTAGGATGATTGACAAGGCCTTAGGACCCTAAGGCCAGATATTTCTGAATATGGGGCCTTATCCCATCTTTACCTTTTTTGCTCAGAGGATATTGTTTGACATTGATTGGGGAGGCTGAGGTTTTTAACTCCACTGTTTTTGGAGGTTGTTTCATGGCTAGGCCTAACCCAGCAGTTTTTTCCAGGCATCTGGGTAATCTGTTATCCATTTCTGGGGTAGCTTGCCTGTTTGATAAGTCTTGGGGGGTGTGAAGAGTTGCTGTTCATCTTCTACTGACATATTTAAAGCCGTGAATATAGGAGTTTATACTAAAGGATTTAGAAATATCATTTTGGGGCCTTAGGGATTAAAAGTCATTTTGGCCCAGAGCTTGGTGAGCAGATCTCTGCCTATCAATGGGGCCAGGCATTCTGGGATTATTAGGAAGGAGTGATGGATTTTTCCTTTTCTCATTTCCATGGTTTTCTTAGTTGTCTAATTCCCATATTTACTATTGTTAGCACTTTGAACTAGAGAGCTTTTATTTGATAGAGGGCCCAGTGGGGCCTTAAGGACTAAGTATACTGCCCCTGTATCCATTTCAAAGTTTACTGGGGTCCCCTCCACATCAAAAGTTACCCTGGGTTTATTGGGAGTCTAGCATTCTGGGGCTCAGAGCTCACTTGAATAGAGCAGAGAGCAATGAGAACAGCTTAAGCAGAGCTTATATACTTTCCTTGAAGAGGGCAGGGAGGGAAGTTTATTGATGGGTCAGGGTGAGTGGGCGGTTTGTGTGCAAACAGGTGAGGGTGTACATTCTCAGTTTGGCAGTCGGGGACAGCACATTCTGGGAAAAAAATTAGCAAACAGTCCTCAAGGTTTCAACAGTGTTTTGTTAAGCATACAGAAAAACAGGAAGTGACAAGAACCTATCTTATTAACCTTTCACCAAATCCTAAATGGAAAGTGAGCATGAATTTCTAAAAACATCCATGTCCAGGTTGCTTAATGCTTGCAAATCAATCCTATTGGTGACTACATATTTTTTGCTTCCTAAGATTATATATTCAACCTCAACCCTGTTGAAAATGACTAATACTAACCCTCACTTTATGCTTTTCCTGATTTCCTAATGTCTCCATTGATATCTGCTTTCATACATATTTTCCTGAGTTCATCATTGTGACTGACTCTTCACATGTGCTGAAATTTACATTCACTCTCTATCTGAAACCCTATTGCTACAGAACATTTGTTCGAAATCCTATACTCACTCTTTTTTCTATACCTACCAACTATCTTATAATAATCCTACTGACTATCCCTTTTTGACTGGAAATTCTCTTTGACAATCAGTCATCCAAGGTACAAGGTCCTATGCCATTGTATATCAATTTATCTGAGACATCTGTGCAGTATATAATTCAAAGCTAAGTATCCCAATCAACAGCCCAATGTCATTCTTGGATTCAAATCTTATCTAGATTTCTGTTTTCGTACTTATATTTCACCTATATATTCTCGTAAATATCGCGAGTTCCCAATACAATTGTTCATTCCTCAGTATGATTTCTAACCTAAATCGAACCTGTTATTACCCTAACCATACACTGTACCCTCAAACTAACTGTACAGAAGAGCCGGGACAGAGTTTGTCTTACAATACAGTAATGTAGGGGCTCTTCCACCTGCTGAGAACATCAAAGGTACAAGCAGAAATGATACCCTGGAGAAGTTGCAGGCATCTATGAAGGACCTAATAGAGCAAAAGTCATCTTCCATGACAAACAACCTGGTCAGTATTAAGGGATGTGTCTGAATCAGCCTCTCCTTTCTTAATGTAGAGAAGATTGATCAAACCATGCCTGTGTGGAGAGCTGTTCCCAGGTGCCTATGGTTGATATACCATTCTAACTTGTGAAAGTGTCACAGGAAGTAGTGGCAGCCTCCATCTCATGGGAACCTTGGATGAATCTGGTAGGACAAAGTGGTTGCCAAGGCAGTGACCTCATTCAGTTCCTGAAGGAAGTGACCTCACCTCACTTTCCTGGTGATGGAAATCTCTGAATTTGGGATCCAGGAAGCCAGGCACCGAGAGCCAGTTCAAGTCCCAATCCCAGTGGTCTCACTTGTTTGGATTTACCAAGGACAGAGTCAGTCTTCCTTGGTACCTACTGATATGAGGATTGCCAAATGCCTGAAGAGCTCTGAAGAGGGGCCTTTCCTGAGAAAGCAGGTAGTGGTTCACCGCTGGCTGTTGACAACTTCACAGAGTTGGCCAAGGAGACCAGATCTGAGACAGTACAGGCCATTTTAGGGGAACATAGTATGGCACACCATTCAGAGGACACTCCGGATAGTCACAGACCTACTTGAGTTAAGGAGGTGCCTTTCTGGATGTGGGTGTGAGTTTGTGGTTTTGTCTCATGTTCTGAGAATAGGTAGGAAAGGCTGTTTGTTTGGATTGGAGTGGACTGTTTCTAGTAAGTCGTTTGACTAGGCGAGTGCTTCTATGTCTGTGTATCCCACTCTGTCCATGGTTGTAGACATTCGAAAAGAGAATGTATCAATGTATGTGTCCTGTCTAGTGAAAAACTTTCCAGCATTAATCAGGCCTAGTTGATGAATGGACTGTGTCTTTCCTTATGGATGGGCAACACCTACTAACTTCCTAAGTTCCTGTTTTCTTCCTAAATTCTGGCCACTCTCCAGAATAGCCTCATAGTTTTGTGTCCAAGATACATACCACCCCCAAGCTCTGTGACATGGCCATGTACTTGATAGCTATAGGGAATGGGAACATCTTAGAAAACTTAGACATCATTGTGACCAGTAAATGCTCAGTGAAGAAACCATATTTTGGTTCATTTGCTTCCTATTGTTCTGTTGCCCTGAATGTCAGGAAGGTCTTTGCCTCAGGCCACCGCTTTGTGAAGCCTGAATAAAACAGTTTTAAAATGGAAATAAATGGGCATAACTTGTGGTTCTTTGCTTTGGAAAGGGATGTTTGAATCAGACTCCTAGCCCTGTATGAGGTTGTGGCTTAAATTTTCAGCACATGATGGATCTAAAGATAGATACCATGTGTGCAATCAAAACCATAATGGCAAAAAATCAGTCATTGTGGATGAGTCTCTTGCCTTCCTCTGTTAGGTACCTGACCTCTATCAAGTGAGACAGAGATTCTTTGGGTCAAATGAGTTTTTCAAAGTCCTGCAGAGGTGCTTGTGTTTTCTCGTGACTCCAAATCACATAAAAAATCTATACCTGAGAGTAAATAGGCCTCAAATTGGAGAAGCAGAGCAGTATTAACGGCAGGCCTATTTGATCACTTCTGGTTCACAGGAAGGGTGTCCAGGCCCCCCTGACTTTAGGCAAATGAGGGGCAAGGGAGAATATTTTGGACACTGTCTTGGGATGCGTCCCCCATGGAAACCTCCAGCCAGAGTTTATGATGAGTGTCTATATTTAACAAGATGAGGGCCATGTGGGAGTATTTTGGTTTTAATTGTGGTCATTCGTGTGGCAGTTGGAAGAGATGACTGGATCCAACTGGGCTTGAAATATGGTGTCATTCACCTTAGAGACTGAGTTCTGAAACTTACCTCAGAGAAATATTGCCATGAATTGTGTTGGGATTTAGGAGGCCACACATGAGAGTCACCCTTGGAAACTGAGATCTAGGCCCAGTGTCGCTTTCCACAGAGCACTGGGAATCTCAGGAGGATATCACATAATTTTATTCTGAAAAACTTGGCAGACATATTTGATAGTCAAAACACACATGGACCTCAATTGTATACCTCAATGGGCCTGGCTTCATGTGACCTTTTGGCCACTCTTTGGGAAGCCTTGCCTGTGAGAGTTCTCCAGAGCTTTCATTGAAATGAGCTTCCTCACCATTAAATTATTCCTGAATGAATTGAAACCCACAGTGTCTCCAACTTCATCCTTGAAAATTGGCTAGATAAATACCATGAAATTTTTGAAATTCCCTTGACCAGGTGGCACTGGAGAACATTTGGATGTCCAGTTGCTGATCATGAGTGTACCAGACAGTGTGTTGATTGACTGGTTTTCATGAAAATGGTGTAGAAAAGAGATGCCAGTCATTTGAAGCCTGTTGAGTAATGGGCCCAGAGCGGTGGTGAGCAAGTGTGTGATAAAACATCTGTGGTGGGGTCATGTGGATCTGCCATTGGCTTCCAAATGGCTTGTGACTGACATGGTGCAGCCAGCAGATCCTGTATGTAAAGACATCTGGTTATATAGAGAGGTTTCAGGGCAATGTTCAAAATCAGGTTTCTATGGTCAAGGGAGCAACCTATGTGGTATACAAGCCCTGTTGGTGCATTCTCCTGCAGACCCTGACCCACCACACGTGAAAGAACTTCCTCCAGCCCTTTGTCCCAGTTGAACTCCTTGTATTTCATGAAGCAAATACCAAACTCCGAGTGCAGTATCAAGAAACGTTTTGAAAAGTGGAGGATGAACTAATGGCTTAGCAGTCTACATGGGGAGACACTTAGACCCAGTGGCCATAGTTTACCTACAAAGAGAGAAATCAACACTGCTGCTTCATGTTCCTTGAAGAACTATAAACCATGTCCTCCAGGTCACAGATGTGCAGACCAAACTTTGATGGTCTCACTAGAAAGGAAGCTAAAGCTCCTGACAACAACATATATTTCAAGTGCCCAACCTAGAGGCAGTTTCTCCAGAAGTCTTTAGGCTGGTAAATCTCTATGTTTGTGGAGATTTTACACTGTCCCTTACTTTTGGAAACTCCTCTACCAACTCCAAGGTTGTGAACTCCTGAACATTTTTCATTTCAGATATGTATTCAAAGATTGTCTAACTCTTCTCCTCTAAATGTGTCTTACTTGGGGTGAAGGTAATGTCAAGGCATTGTTCTGAATGAGAGTGGGAAAATTTTTGTGTAGCACACATTTGCATACACATTGATTCATTTTACAATTTTCCATTTGAAATACTGAATTCTTGACACTAACTCATACCCTACTAGACTCTGACTACTAATCCTAATATGATGGAGAAAAATACCCAAACAGAATGAAAATACAAGCAGTTTAGAGCAGGCATGGTGTGTTGTTGGACTTCCTTTTTGCATGATAGAGGATAGGTATTATAAATCTACTCAATTTTTAATTGAAATAGTCCTCCATGTGGTTTTAATGTTAACACATATGTGAATTCCTGTCTTCCTTTCTATGTAGCCTACTCAGCACATGTATTTTTATATGCAAATATAGAATCCTACCTGGTCTCACACGTACATTATTATGAGTTGGCTGACTGGGCAGAAACAAGCTGTGAGAAGAGATCAGTTCTTGTAAACGCTGTTGGAACTGAAAATTTAAACTATGGGTGAGCTTCCCAGTAGAACAATATTATACATAAATCCATATTCAGTAAAATAAATATATTTTCATCTGTGGATGATATATATTACTGATAAATTACTTTTGGCATATATATTGATACTTTTTAATGTATTTTTGTGTTTTTCTGTATATATATATATATATATATATATATATATATATATATATATATACACACACACACTCTCTCCAGATTTTATAAAATATGGAATATATGTCTCTTATATACACCCCATCAATTCATTCATGTTCATGTATGTGGATTTATAATCAACTTTTCACAAGATTATTCTCAGAAATATTCATCTACCTGAAATACATATTTGTTTCCCAGTATGAGAACTAACTTCAATCAATGGTGCTTACAAATCCTAATATTTCTAGAGTAACAGACCCAGTTTAACATCAATGCAAGTAGATTCCTATGGGACTTGATGTCTATTTTGACCTTTATTTTAATTCAACACTGGTACATTACTATTTCTTCAGTTTTTGCACATCATAGGACATATATTTCATCCAAAGTTAGCAAATTTATATGAATTTGTTTCACTTCCTGCTTCAGAACACATGAATTCTTCCATGTTACTTGACTGGTCTTTTCATGAGACTTCTTTCCAAACACATTATTTTCTATTTCCAAAATCAATTTTGAAGCTAAACTCACACACTCTTCATGATAAACTATAACATTAATATTACCATTAGATGTAAAACTGGTTGGAATGAATGTATGCATATCAATATAAAATTTCCTGTATATTTTCACATTTCAATTCAATCTATTATTTAAAGTTGGAACCAGTTAGGTTATATATTCACAGTATGGTTTATTAATGCATTATCTCTATATTCATAAACACAGTGTACACCTATTTGTCCCCCCATTAGTAATTTGTACCTCTTCAAAATATTGCTCCCAGAAATGGTGGAAGAAATACTGATGTCACCTTATCTATATATACATTTTATCACAGTAATATTTTGGACACAAAAAGCAAACGTCAAACTCATGATTGTATCAAATCCTAAATGGAAAGTGAGCATGGATTACCAAAAACAACCATGTTCTGGTTACCAAATGCTCTCAAATGTCAATCCTATTGATGACTACATATTTGTTTCTTCCTAAGATTATATATTCAACCTCAAGCCTGTTGGAAATGTCTAATTCTATCACTCACTTTACACGTTGCTGATTTCCTAATATCTCTATTGATATCTGCTTTCCTACATATTTTTTCTAGTTCATCATTGTGACTCACACTTCACATATGTTGACATTTACATTCACTCTCTACCCGAAACTCTATTGCTAAAGAACTTTTGGTCCAAATCCTATACTCACTCTTTTTTATAAACATACTGACTATCTTACTAATCCTACAATCTATCACTTTTTAACTCGATGTTCTCTTCGACAATCAATCATCCAAGGTATAAGGTCCTATGCCATTTTATACCAATTCATCTGAGACACATGTGCAGAACATAATTCAAACCTAAGTATCCCACTCAAGGGCCCAATGCCCTTCTGGCTTCATATCTTACCTACATTTCTGTTTTAATACTTATATTTTACCTATATATTCTTGTAAATATCACAGGTTCCCAATACCATTATTCATCCGGCAGAGAGATTCCTAACCAAAATCGAACATGTTATTAACCCTAAATATACACTGTTACCTCAATCTAACTTTACAGAAGTGGAGGGACAGAGTTTCTCTTTAAATACAGGAATGTAGGGAATCTTCCACCTGCTGAGAACATCAAAGCTCCATGTAGAAATAATCCCTGGAGAAGATGTAGGCAGCTGTGAAGTTCCCGAGAGAGCAAAAGTCATCTTCCATGGCAAACAACCTGGTGAGGATGAAGGGATGTGTCTGTATCAGCCTCTATCAACTTAATGTAGAGAAGATAGACCAAACCAGGCCTGTGTGGAGAGGTGTTCCCAGGTGCCTATGGTTGATATACCATTCTAACTTTTGAAAGTGTTACAGGAAGTAGGAACAGCCTCCATCTCATGGGCCCTTAGAAGTAACTATTTGGACAAAGTTGTTGCCAAGGCAGTGACCTCATTCAGTTCATGAAGGAAGTGACCTCACCTCACTTCCTTGGTGATGGAACTCTCTGAACTTGGGATCCAGGAAGACTGGCACCCAGAGCCAGTCGCAGTCCCAGGCCCAGTGGTCTCACTTGCTTCAATTTACCAAGGACAGAGTCAGTCTTTCTTAGTGCCTACAGATGTGAGGATGTTCAAATGCCAGAAAAGCTCTGAAGAGGGGCCTTTCCTGAGAAAGCAGGTAGTGGCTCACCCATGGCTACTGACAACTTCACAGAATTGGCCAAGGAGACCAGGTTTGAGACAGGACAGGCCATTTTGGGGGAATATAGTATGGCCCACTATTCAGAGGTCACTCTGGGTAGTCACAGACCTACTTGGGCAAAGGTGGTGCCTTTGTGGGTGTGGGTGTATGTTCATGGTCTTGTCTCATGTTCTGAGAATAGGTAGGAAAGACTGTTTGTTTGGATTGTTGTGGACTGTTTCTAGTTAGTCGTTTTGCATGGGGAGTGCTTCTATGTCTGTGTATCCCACTGTGTCCGTGGTTGTAGACATTAGAAATAAGAATGCATCAAAGGATGTGTCCTGTCTAGTAGAAAGCTTCCCAGCATTCATCTTGCCCAATTTATAAATGGACTGTGGCTTTTGTTATCAAAGGGCAACACCTGATATTTTCATAAGTTTCTGTTTTCTTCCTGAATTCTGGAAACTCTGCAGAATAGCTTCATGGTTTTGTGTCCAAGATATGTACCACCTAAAAGCTCTGTTATATAGCCATGTAGTGGGTAGCTAGTGTGACCAGGAAAGTCTCAGTGGAGAAAACCTGCTTTGGGCTTTTTGCTTACCTATTGTTCTGTTGCCCTGAATATCAGGAAGGTCTTTACCACAGGCCAATTCTTTGTGAAGCCTGAAGAAAAAAGTTTTCAAATGGAAATGAATGGGCATCACCTGTAGCTCTTTGCTTAATTGCTTTGGAAATGGATTTGTCTGAAACAGCCTCTTGTCCTTTTGTGAGGCTGTGGTTAGATTCTCAGCACCTGATGGATCCCATGTGTTCATCCAAAACCAAAATGGTCAAAAGAGCAGTCATTGCGGATGAAGTCTCTCACCTTCCTCTGTAAGTTTCCTGACCTCCATCAAGGGAGAAGAGGGATTTTGGGTCAAATGCATTCGTCAAAGCCAAGGAGAGGCAAGCCCAAAGGTGCTTGCATTTTCTCATGATTCCAATTCACATAAAGAATCTAAACCCCACAGTCAGTCGTCCTCAAATTGGAGAAGCAGAGCAGTATTAACGGCACACTATTTGATCACTCCAGGTTCACAGGAAGGTGTTCAGGCCACCCCGACTTTAGGCAAATGAGGGGCAAGGGAGCTAACTTTGGACAAGGTCTTGTTCTGCATCCCTCATTGAAACCTCCAGCCAGAGTTTATAATGAGTATCTATATGGAAGAAGATGAGGGCCTTGTGGGAGTGTTTGGGTTTTAATTTTGGTCGTTTGTGTGGCGGTTGAAAAAGATGACTGGCTCCACCTGGTCTTGAACTCTGGTGTGATTCCCCTTAGAGACTGAGTTCTGGAACTGACCTCAGAGAAGTATTGCCATGAGTTGTGTTGGAATTTTAGGAGGCCATGAATGACAGTCGCCCTTTGAAACTGAGATCTGTGCCCAGAAAGGCTTTCCACAAGGCACGAGGAATTTCAGCCAGGATATCACATGATTTTATTCTGAAAGACTTGGCAGCCATAGTTAAGAGGCAAAACACACATGATCTCACATTGCAGACCTCAATGGGCCTGCCTTCATGTGACCTTTTGGCCACCCTTTGGGAAGCCTTGCCTGTGAGTGTTCTCCAGAGCTTTCATTGAAATAAGCTTCCTCAACATTTAATGTTTCCTGAATGAATTGAAAATCATAGTGTCCCCAACTTCATCCTTGAAAAATGGCTAGAGAAATACCATGGAATTTTTGAAATTTTCATGACCAGGTGGCACTGGAGAACCTTTTGATGTCCAGTTGCTGATCATGAGTATACCAGACAGTGCCTTGATTGACTGCGTTTCATGAAAATGGTGTAGAACAGAGATGCCAGTAAGTTGGAGCCTGCTGAGTAGTGGGCCTAGAACAGTGGTGGGCAGGTGTGTGATAAAACATCTGTGTTGCGGCCATGTAGATCTGCCATTGGCTTCCAAATGGCTTGTAACTGACATGGTGCAGCAAGCAGACCCTTATATGTAAAGGCATCTTGTTATATGGAGAGGTTTCAGGGCAATGTTCAGAATCAGGATGCTATGGTCAAGGGGGCAAACTATGTGAAATAGAAGCCTGACTGGTGCATTCTCCTGCAGACCCTGAGACACCACATGTGACAGGACTCCCTCCAGCACTCTGACCAAGTTGAACTCCTTGTATTTGTGAAGCAAATACCAAACTCCCAGTGCTCTACTAGGAAAAGTAGAGCATGATCAATTAGCTTCACAGTCCACACAGAGAGACCCTTAGCATCCAGTTGCCACAGTTTACCTACAAAGTGAGAATTCAGCACTGCTGCCTAATGTTCATTGGAAAATAATATTCCATGTCCCCCAGGTCACATAGATGCAGACCAGTTTTGATGCTCTCACTATAGAGGAAGCTAAAGCTTTGGACCACAACATACATTTTAAGTGCCCAAACTCAGAGGCAGTTTCTCAAGAAGTCTTTAGGCCTGCAGATCTCCATGTTTGTGGAGTGTTTACCCTGTCCCTGACTTTTGGAAATTCCTCTACCACCTCCAAGCTTGTGAACACCGAGAATATTCCATTCCAGATATGTATTCACAGATTTTCTAACTCTTCTCCTCTAATTGTGTCTTATTAGGGGAGAAGGTAATGTCAAGACATTGTTCTGAATGAGAGTGGGAAGATTTTTGTATTGCACATATTTGCAAACACAATGGGTTTATTTTTCTATTTTCTATTCGAAATACTGAATCTCTGACACTAATCCATAACCTACTAGACTCTGACTACTAATCCTAATATGATGGAGAATAGTAACCCTAACAGAATGGAAATACAAACAGTTCAGAGAAGGTATGGTGTATACTTGGACTTCCCTTTTGCATTATATGGGGTTGGAGTTATAAATATAGTCAATGTTTATTGAAATATTTCTCCATGTGTTTTTAATGTTAACAAATATGTGAATTCCTGTCCCCTTTCTCTGTCGCCTATTCAGCACATGTATTTTTATATGCTTATATAGAATACTACCTGGTATCACACAGACTTTCTTCTGAGGTGGCTGACTTGGCAGATACAAATTGTGAGAAGAGATCACTCGTCCTAAACCCTTTTGGAAGTGAAATTTCAACCTATGGGTGAGCTTCCTAGTTGAACAACATTATACATAAATCCATTTTCAGTAAAATGTATTTTTTTGGATATGTGAAGGATATATATTTCATTTTTAATTTTGATTGGCATATATATTGCTACTTTTTAATGTCTGTGTGTGTGTTTCTGTGTGTGTGTGTGTATATATATATATATATATATATATATATATATCACTCTGCAGATTTTTCAAAATATGAAATATATGTGTCTTAATATACACTCCCTAAAATCATTCATATTCATGTATGTGGATTTATAATCAACTTTTCACAAGTTTATTCTCCGAAATTCAGATTATTCATTCACCTGAAATACATATTTGTTTCCTAATACTGAAAACTAACTTCAGTAAATGCTGCATACAAATCATAATATTTCATCATTGCAAGATGGCCACGAATAGAGTGCATCACACCCAGTGTAACGCACCACTGCACGGGTGAATAACGAGTTAGAACCACAAAAAACTATCTTGTTAAGAACTTACAGCAAAATGGGGGTGCACCGAAACCTATAAGAAAGATTTTTAGCACTGAGATCCGGTAATTGGGTCTGAAAAATGAGCCAAATGTGCAACCGGAGATCCGGTCTGACTGATCCTCAAAACAATAGAGTGGCTGGGTTCCCAATAGACACCCTCCACACCCAACAAATGACAGGCCCAGAATACAGATTGAACTGCAGAGAAGCATCACTCAGGGGAAATCTAGTCTAGCAGGAGAAACCAGGACTAGCAGGAGAAACCAGGGGACTAGAGACCAGGCTCTTGTGACTGGGAAGCTGGAGAATGCAGAAGCGCAGGTGACAGTCCACCTGCTGTCCGCGTGAATGGGCGTCTGGAGAACACCGGCGCGCAGGAGACCGACTGTGCCACTGGGTGGCTAGTGATTGCCCACCCGCCAGTGACCTAGAGCTGAAACCAACAGGAGACAGTCCAGTTCCATCCCCGTATTCGAACATTTCGCCAAGGAGCCTAGGCCCGCCAAAGCAGAGAGGTGACGTCACTGGAGCTCGGCCTTCGGAATTCCCTACAAGTGGAATCCACTTTAGCAGGCATAGTCTACCAACACAAAGGAGAGACAACAGAGATACACAACACCAAAACAAATCTATAGAATAAAGTAGAAACACAGCAATCAAATAGAGCTGGAAAGTAACGTGAACATCATGAATAAACAAGGGAAATAAAGGAGTACAAACAATGCAGGACAACTTAATTCTACAGGAGGACCTAGAAGCATCAGAAACAGGGATAGGGAAAGAACTTAAGGTATACCTAACTCAGATGGAAAGGAATATTAGAGAAGACATGAGGCAGCAAGTCCAAGCAATAAAAGTATATTTTGAAAATGAATTAAACAAACAAACTCAAATGGCAAACAACGAGCTTTACCAGGAGATAGAGATCTTAAAAGAAATGAAACAGTAATACTAGAAATCAAGGAAAGTATTAACCAAATCAAAAACTCAAACGAGAATATTACAAATAGACTAGATCAAGTAGAAGTCTGAATATCAGATAATGAAGACAAAGTTTATCAACTTGAAAAGAATATAATCAACACAGAAAAGAGGCTTAAATCCCACTAGCAATCTATTCAAGAGATATTGGATGTCATAAAAAATGAGAGTCATCGGGATAGAAGAAGGCATAGAGATTCAAACCAAAGGAATGGAGAACATATTAAATAAAATAATTCTAGAAAACATCCCAGAGATGAAAGATGGATCGGATTGTCAAATCCTCGAAGCCTACAGGAACCCAAACATTCAAAACCATAATAGACCAACTCCAAGACATATAGTTATGAAGATAGCCAACATACAGAACAAGGAGGGACTATTAAACACTATAAGAGAAAGGAGGCAGATTACATTCAGGGGGAAACCAATTAGGTTAATGACTGATTTTTCATCACAGACTTTGAAAGCGAGAAGATCCTTGAACAATGTATTTCAAATGCTGAAAAATAATGGATTCCAACCAAGAATACTGTATCCTGCAAAATTAAGTTTCAGATTTGAAAACGAAATTAAAGTCTTTCACAATAAACAAAAGCTAAAAGAATTCGCAGCCAGAAAACCAGCACTGCAAAGCATTTTGAGCAAAATACTACAAGAAGAGGAATTGATAAATAGTGCCAAAAACTAACAGCAGGAGGTATCTCAGTAAAGGGGGAGGAAAATAGCCAAAAAAGAAAAAGCTAGCCAAACTAAAACAAAATAAATAAATAAACATGATTGGAAGTACAAATCATATTTCAATTGTAACCTTAAATGTTAATGGCCTAAATTCACCAATCAAGAGAATGAGCTAGTAACCTGGATCAAAAAAACAAATCCAACAATATGCTGCCTTAAGGAGACTCATATGATAGGAAAAGACATACACAGGGTGAAGGTAAAAGGTTGGGAAAAATCATACCACTCACATGGCCCTCAGAAGCAAGAAGGAGTGGCCATACTCATGTGGAATAAAATCAAATTCAAACCTAAGTTAATCAAAAGGGATAAAGAAGGACACTATATTCTGTTAAAAGAAACCATCCACCAACAAGACATAACAATTATGAATTTGTATGCACCAAGCAATGGAGCTGCAATGTTCATAAAACAAACTCTCCTCAAGTTCAATAGTCAAATAGACTACAACACAATAATTATGGGTGACTTCAACACACCACTCTTGGCATTAGACAGATTCTCTAGACAAGAACTGAATAAAGAAACAGTCAAACTCAACAGCACAATCTGTAACCTATACTTAAACAACATATATAGAATACATCAGCCATCATCAAGTGGATACACGTTCTTCTCAGTTTCACATGGATCCTACTCAAAGATAGACCATATATTATGCCATAGCACAATTCTTAGTAAATATAAAAGCATGGAGATTATACCATGCACTATATTTGATAATAATGGAATGAAACTGGAAATCAATGATGAAAGAAGGAAGGACAAATCCTACATCACATGGAAAATGAACAACATGCTACTGAATGATCAATGGGTTACAGAAGACATAATGGAGGAGATAATAAAAATTCTTAGAGACAAATGACAATACAGACACAACATACCGGAATCGATGGGACACAATAAAAGCAGTTTTAAGAGGGAAGTTCATTTCTTGGAGTTCTTTCCTCAAAAAAAGAAAAAAATCAACAAATAAATGAACTCACACTACACCTCAAAAACCTAGAAAAGGAAGAGCAAAACAACAGCAAATGTAGTAGAAGACAAGAAATAATTAAATTTAGAGCAGAAATCAACAAAATTGAAACAAAAAAAAAATTAAAAATTTGATAAAACTAAAAGTTGGTTCTTTGAAAAAATAAATAAGATTGACAGGCCCACAGCCATGCAAATGAAGAGAAGAAGAGAGAGAACTCAAATTACTAACATACGGGATGAAACAGGCAATATCACAACAGACACTACAGAAATACAGAAGATAATTAGAAAGTATTTTGAAACACTATATTCCAATAAAATAGAAGATAGTGAAGATATCGATGAATTTTTTAAGTCATAAGATCTACCCAGATTGAGTCAGGAAGACACACACAATTTAAACAGACCAATAACAAAGGAAGAAATGAAAGAAGCCATCAAAAACTACCAACCAAAAGAAGCCCTGGACCGGATGGGTATACAGCGGAGGTCTTCAAAACCTTTAAAGAAGAATTAATACCAATATTTTTCAAGCTATTCAAGAAAAACAAAAAGAAGGAGCTTTTCCAAATTTATTCTATGGGGATAAATCACCCTGATCCCGAAACCAGACAAAGACACTTCAAAGAAAGAAAACTACAGACCAATATCTCTAATGAACTTTGATGCAAAACTCAATAAAATCCTGGCGAATCAAATACAAAAGCATATCAAAAAAATTGTGCACCATGATCAAGTAAGATTCATCCCTGGGATGCAAGGCTTGTTCAATATACGGAAATCAATAAATGCCATTCACCACATCAATAGACATAACGACAAGAACCATATGATCATCTCAATAGTTGCAGAAAAAGCATTTGACAAAGTTCAGCATCACTTTATGTTCAAAACACTAGAAAAACTAGGGATAACAGGAACTTTCCTCAACATTGTAAAAGCTATATATGCTAAACCTCAGGCTAGCATCATCCTAAATGTGGAAAAACTGAAGGCATTTCCTCTAAAATCTGGAACAAGACAGGGATGCCCTCTATTACCACTTCTATTCAATTTAGTTCTTGAAATACTAGCCAGAACAATTAGACAGACAAAAGAAATTAAAGGCATAAAAATAGGAAAAGAAGTATTTAAATTATCGCTATTTGCAGATGTCATGATAATATATTTAACAGACCCCAAAGGGTCTACAATGAAACTGCTAGAGTTAATAAGTGAATTCAGCAAAGTGGCAGAATGTAAAATCAACACGCATAAATGAAAGGCATTCCTGTATGTCAGCAACTCAACTTCTGAAATGGAAATTAGGAAAACCACTCCATTCACAATATCCTCAAATAAAATAAGATACTTGGGAATCAACCTAACAAAAGAGGTGAAAGTTTTATATACTGAAAACTACAGAACCCTAAAGAGAGAGAGACAAGAAGATCTTAGAAGATGGAAAAACAAAAGACCCAGAATAGCAAAAGCAACTCTAAGCAGAAAATATGAATCTGGAGGTATAGTGATACCAGAGTTCAAACTGTACTAAAAGCAATAGTAACAAAAACAGCGTGGTACTGGTAACAAAATAGGCAGGTGGACCAATGGTACAGAATAGAGGACACAGAAACCAATCCACAAAATTACAACTTTCTTATATTTGAAAAAGTGGCTAAAAGCATGCAATGGAAGTAGCATTTCCTATATCTTCAAACAATGGGGTAGGGAAAATTGGGGAAAGGGGGGGCAAGGGAGAGAAGTGAACAACAGCAGATGAGGTAGAGAAAGAAGATGGGAGGGGATGGGAGGGGAGATAGTAGGGGATAGGAAATGTAGCAGAATACAACAGTCACTAATATGACATTATGTAAAAATGTGAATGTGTAACTGATGTGATTCTGCAACTCGTATTGGGGAAAATTGGGAGTTCATTACCCAATTGAGTCAAATGTATGAAAGATGATATATGATGAGCTTTGTAATGTTTTGAACAACCAATAAAAAATAAATAAATAAAGGTTTAAAATTGAGTGGGAAGAAATCAGCTAAAAAAGAGTTGAGATGCATTCATTTTGCTAAGCAGAAACTTTGTTTTGTGTAGTTGTAACTATCACAAATTTATTTTACCAGAAAACTGGCTTTTAAAAATGCACATAATTGAGATTAAAGGATAATCCACTTACCTTCAGGAAAAACTCATAGCATTTCCTATATTTTTCATATTTTATTTTTTTGTGAATATTTTGACATGGACCAGGTCTAGACTTAGGCTATTCTTCCAGAATACTACCTCATCTGACAAGTTGGTACAATTTGTTGGATTGTTCTTTTCATCTTTTATTTAATAGTTTCTAGATGATAATGTATATTTTTCCTTATGTTTGTTTGGACATACATACCCAACTATATCTTTGCATTTTATGTTTTACTGGGGAAGAGACTCATCAAAAGCTCTTTATTATATGTATCAACAATCAAACATTTAGAGCATGCAATTATACATAATTTTGCATGAAAATATTTTTATACAATTTTTATAAAGATTTAGAATTATTAATACTGTCTCTACTGTAATTAGTAACTACTTACAAAAAGAATTAAACAATTGACTTTATATCAATTATGAATATGAAAATTACTAAAATAAGTATTTGGCAATTAATACGCAATTGATAGAAAGTGAAATCACAAGAAAGCCATTTAAAATGTCAGTGCATATGGTCCTTAAATAATAGGTTGTTCAAAAAAAATTTCTCTAATTCAAAAGAGTTAATATGCCATATTACAGCTAAATGTGATATAAAAACCTTAAATTATCAGTATTGATAAATAAGAATGATACCTGTTTACTTAAATATGTTTATTTGATTTTCACTGTAAGATGTTATTTCTGGAAGACTTTAGAATTAAGAAAGACTTGGTCTATATTATTTCTAACAGGCTAATCAAAGTACTTTTAAATATATATGTATATATATAATATATGTAACACATATGCATGAATATAGATACATATGCATAATAAATGTATTGTAATATATTTATCAGGTGGTTATAATTTTTAAATTTTCTCAAGAAAAAAGAATGACTATAAAAAACAGTTTTAAATGTAAATTTCATAGCATAGTACTGTTTGTAATGCTATGAGAGAAAAATACTTATGGAGGGAAAATGAAAAAGGAAGAGAGAGAAGGGGGAAAATGAGGAAGAAAGTGAGTAAAGAAGAGGGAGAGGAGTGTTTGATGAAAAGATAAAAGTGGAGGGGCTGGGTTTGTGGCTCAGTGTTAACATGCTTGTCTAGCATGTGTGAGGCAGTGGGTTATATTCTCAGCACCACATACAATAAATAAAATGAAGGCCTATCAACAACTGAAAAAATAAAAAAGGAGAAATATTACCAAAATTCCAAGATTTTATGAATGTTAAATACAAAAAATTATGTTGCATAGCCTTATGTAATTTCTAGACTCCCCAAAATAATCATTAAATGGTAGATAATTAGTGCTATAACTAAAAATCCTTTGCTCTTTCCTCTACATTCTGTGGCATGCTAGTGCTAAAATAAATTGTATTATAACACCAAAATAAAATTCTAATATATATACAGTAACTGACCCAGTTTAACATCAATGCAAGAAGATTCCTATGGGATATAATGTGTATTTTGACGTTCATTTTTATTCAACACTGGTACATTACTATTTCTCCAGTTAATGCACATCATAGGATGTATATTTCATCCACAATTTAGTAAATATATACACATTTGTTTTGCTTTCAATCACTTCTTGCTTCAGAACACATGTATTCCTCCATGTTTCTTGACTTCTCTTTTTATGACACTTCTTTCCAAACACATTATTTTCGATTTCCATTATCACTTTTGAAGCAAAACTCACACACCCGTCATGATAAAACATAACACTAATATTACAATTAGATGTAAAACTGGTTTAAATGAATGATAGTACATCAATATAAGATTTCTTGTATACTTTCAGATATCAATTCAATCCATTATTCAAAGTGAAACCAGTTATATCATTTATTCACAGTATGGTCTATTCATGCATTGTCTATATATTGATAGACACATGGTACACCTCTGTGTACTCCCAATAATAATTTGTATATCTTCAAAATATTGCTCCCAGAAATGGTGGAAAAATATGCATGTCAACTGATCTACATATACATTTTATCACAGTAATATTCTGGACACAAAATGCAAAGGTCACACTTATGACTGTCCCAAAGCCTAAATGGAAAGTGAACATGGATTACTAAAAACATCCATGTCCAGGTTGCCTAATGCTCTCAAATGTCAATCCTATTGGTGATTACATATGTGTTTCTTCCTAAGACTACATTTTCAATCTCACCCTGTTGAAACTGTCTAAACCTCTCACTCATTTTATAATTTGCCTGATTTCCTAATCTCTATTCACATCTGCTTTCCTACTTTTTTCCCCAGTTCATCATTGTGACTGACTCTTCACATGTGCTGACATTTATATTCAATCTCTACCAGAAACCCTATTGCTAAAGAACTTTTGGTCCAAATTCTATACTCAATCTTCTTCGTAATCCTACCGACTATATTTCTAATCCTAGCAAAAATCCCTTTTTTAACTGGATGCTCTCTTCTACATTCAATCATCGAAAGTACAAGGATCTATGCCATTGCATATCGATTTATCTGAGACATATGTGCAGAACATAATTCAAAGCTAAGTATCCCACCCAAGGGCCAAATTCCCTTCTGGGATTCAAATCTTACCTAGATTTACATGTCCATACTTATATTTCACCTATATTTTCATGTAAATATCGCAGGTTTCCAATAACATTGTTCATGACGCAGAATGATTCCTAACCCATATTGAACATGTTATTAACCCTAACCATACACTGTTCCTCAATCTAACTTTACAGAATAGCAGAGACAGAGTTGGTATTACAACACAGGAATGTATGGATCTTCCACCTGCTGAGAACCTCAAAGGTCCATGTAGAAATAATCCCTGGAGAATATGTAGGATGCTATGAACGACCTGAGAGGGCAAAAGTCATCTTCCATGGCAAAAAACATGGTCAGGATAAAGGATGGTGTCTTAATCAGAATCTCTCTTCTTAATGTAGAGAAGATAAACCAAACCAAGCCTCTGTGGAGAGCTGTTCCCCAGTACCTATGGCTGATATACCATTCTAACTTATGAAAATGTCAGAGGAAGTAGGTGCAGCCTCCATCTCATGGGACCCTTGGAAGCATCTGTTAGGACAAAGTAGTTGCCAAGGCTGTGACCTCATTCAGTTCCTGAAGGAAGTGACCTACCTCACTTTCTTGGTGATGGAATCTCTGAACTTGGGATCCAGGAAACCAGGCACACAGAGCCAGTCCCAGTACCAGTCCCAGTGGTCTCACTTGTTTGGATTTAACAAGGACAGAGTCAGTCTTTCTTGGTACCTACTGATGTGAGGATGGCCAAATGCCAGAAAAGCTCTGAAGAGGGGCCCTTCCTGAGAAAGCAGAAAGTGGCTCACCAATGGATCCTCACAACTTCACAGAGTTGGCCAAAGAAAACAGATCTGAGACAAGACAGGCCATTTTGGGGTAACATAGTATGGCTCACCATTCAGAGGACACACTGTATAGTCACAGACCTACTTGAAGAAAGGAGGTGCCTTTGTGGGTGTGGGTGTGAGTTTTTGGTTCTGTCTCATCTTCTGAGAATAGGTGGAAAAGGCAGTTTTTTTTGGTTTGGAGTGGACTCTTTATAGTAGGTCGTTTGACAAGGTGAGTGTTTCTTTATCTATGTATTCCACTGTGTCCATGGTTGAAGACATTTGAAAAGAGAATGCATCAAGGATGTGTCCTGTCTATTAGGAAGCTTCCCAGCATTCATCCTGCCCGATTTATTAATGGACTGTGGCTTGTCTTATAGATGTGCAACACCTACTAAATTCCTAAGTTCATGTTTTCTTCCTGAATTCTGGCCACTCTCCAAAATAGTCTCATGGATTTGTGTCCAAGATATGTACCCCTCCAAGCTCTGTGACATGGCCATGTACTGGATAGCTGAAGGAAATGGGAGCATCTCAGAAAACACAGATATCAATGTGACCAGTAATGTCTCAGTGGAAAAACCCTTCTTTTGGCCTTTTGCTTACCTATTGTTCTGTTGACCTGAATGTCAGGAGGTCTTTGCCTCAGTCCACCCATTTGGGAAGACTGAAGAAAACTGTTTTTAAATGGAAATGCATGCACATCACCTGTCGCTCTTTGTTTAATTGCTTAGGATAAGGATGTGTCTGATTCAGCCTCTTGGCCCTGTGTGAGGCTGTGGCTTAGATTCTCAGCACCTCATGGATCTAAAGTAAGATTCCATGTGTGTATCCAAAACAAAAATGGTAAAAAATCCGTCATTATGGATGAAGTCTCTAGCCTACCTCTGTCAGGTTCCTGATATCCATCAAGTGAAAATAGTGATCCTTTGTGTCAAATGACTTCTTCAAAGCCCTGCAGAGGCTAGCCCATAGGTGCTTGAGATTTCTCATGACTTCAAATCACATAAAGAATCTATCACTATAAGTCAGTAGGCCTCAAAATGTAGAAGCAGAGCAGTATTAACAGCAGGCCTATTTGATCACTCCTGGTTCACAGGATGGGTGTCCAGGCCACGCTGACTTTAGGAAAATAAGTGGCAAGGGAGCTCTTTTGAACACTGTCTTGGGCTGCGCCCCTTATGGAAAACTCCAGCAAGAGGTTACGATTAGTGTCTATATGGAAGAGGATGTGGGCCTTGTGGGAGTGTTTTGGTTTTAATTGTGGTTATTTGTGTGGTGGTTGGAAGTGTTGACTGGGTCCACCTGGGCTTGAACTCTGGTATGATACCCTTAGAGACTGAGGTCTAGAACTGACGTCAGAGAAGTATTGCCATGAATTGTGTTGGGATTTTAGGAGGCCATGCATGAGAGTCGCTCTTGGAAACTGAGATCTTGGACCAGGGTGGCTTTCCACATAACACTGGGAATCTCAGACAGGATATCACATGATTTCATTCTGAAAGACTTGGAAGCCATATTTGAGAGTCAAAACACACATGGACCTTACATTGTAGACCTCAATGGGCCTGGCTTCATGTGACTTTTTGGTCACTCTTTGGGAAGACTTTCCTCTGAGAGTTCTCCAGAACTTTCATTGAAATAAACTTCCTCAACATTTAATGGTTCCTGAATGAATTTAACCCCACAGTGCCTCCAACTTCATCCTTGAAAAATGGCTAGATAAGTACCATGACATTTTTGAAATTCCCATTACCAGATGGCACTGGAGTAACTTTGGATCTTCTGCTGTTGATCATGAGTGTACAAGACAGTGCCTTGATTGACTTGGTTTCATGAGAATGGTTTAGAACAGAGATGCCAGTAATTTGGAGACTGCTGAGTAGGGTCCTAGAGCAGTGGTGTGCAGGTATGTGATAAAACATCTGTGTTGGGGCCATGTGGATCTGCCATTGGCTTCCAAATGGCTTGTGACTGACATGCTGCAGCCAGCAGACCCTTATATATAAAGGCATCTTGTTATATGGAGATTTTTCAGGGCAATGTTCAGAATCAAGTTGCTATGATCAAGGGGGCAAGCATGTGCGATAGAAGCCTGGTTGGTGCATTTATCTGCAGACCCTGACACACCACATGTGACAGAAATCCCTCCAGCACTGTGCCCCAGTTGAAATCCTTGTATTTCAAAAAGCAAATACCAAACTCCAAGTGCACCAGCAAGAAACACCACGAAAACTGGAGGATGACCAACTGGGTTCACAGTCCAAACAGGGAGACACTTAGCCCCAAGTTGCCACAGTTTACCTACAAAGAGAGAATTCAGAACTGCTGCCACATGTTCATTAGGAAAATAAGAAACAACATCCTCCAGGTCACATAGATGAAGACCCAGCTTTGATGGTCTCACTACAAAGAAAGCTAAAGCTTCTGACAACAACGTATATTTCAAGTGCCCAACCTCAGAGGCAGTTTCTCAAGAAGTCTTTAGGCCAGCAGAGCTCCATGTTTCTGGAGTGTTTACCCTTTCCCTTACTTTTGGAAACTCCTCTACCACCTTCAAGGTTGTGAACTCCTGAGAATTTTCCATTCCAGATATGTATTAACAGATTTTCTAATTCTTCTCCTCTAATTGTGTCTTACTTGGGGCGAAGGTAAGGTCAAGGCATTTTTCTGGATGAGAGTGGAAAGATTTTTGTTTAGCATATGTTTGCATACACATTGGATTCATTTTCCTGTTTTCCATTTGAAATACTGAATCCCTGACACTAACCCATACTGTACTAGAATCTGACTACTAATCCTAATATGATGGAGAAAAAGAATCCTAACAGAAAAGAAATAGAAGCTGTTCAGAGAAGGCATGGTATATATTTGGACTTGCCTTATGCATGATAAAGGGTAGGTGTTATAATTCTAGTCAATTTTTAATTGAAATAGTCCTCCATGTGTTTTTAAAGTTAACAAATATGTGAATTCCTGTCTCCTTTTCTCTGTATCCTATTCAGCACATCTATTTTATATGCACATAAAGAATCCTAACTTTTATCACGTGTATATTTTTGTGCAGTAGCTGATTTGGCAGATACAAATTTTGAGAAGAGATCACTCCTCCTAGATGCTGTTGGAACTGAAAATTGAACCTATGGGTGAGCTTCCTAGGAGAACAACATTATACATAAATCCCTGTTAAGTAAATTGAATGTTTTTGGATCTGTGAATGATGTATATTTCATGGTGAATTTCGATTGGCATATATGTTGCTACATTTTAAAATTTGTGTGTGTGTGTGTGTGTGTGTGTGTACACACACACACACTCTCCAGATTTTTCAAAATATGAAATATATGTGTCTTATTTACACTCCCTAAATTCATTCATGTTCAAGTATGTGGATTTATAATCAACTTTTCACAAGATTATTTTCAGAAATATTCATCCACCTGAAATTCATATTTGTTTTCTAGTACTGAAAACTAACTTCAGTGAATGGTGCATACATATCCTGTTGATAGTCACAGCCGAAGGGGCCACAGCAAACTTCCAGCTGCCAGCAAACTTTCAGCTGCCGGGTGATGTTTGGCTCACAGCGGCCCCAGCAACTTCTAGCTGATTGTCTCCTCTGTGGTGATGCTCATTGGAGATGCTCATTGAGATGTTTCCCCGCCTTTCAGACTTCCAGCTTATGATTGGCTCACAGCAGCCCCAGCAATATCTAGCTGATTGGCTCCTCTGTGGTGATGCTCATTGGGCTGTTTCCCTGCCCATTCAGACCATAGAGCTGCTCATTGGGGGACTTTTTTGGCTCTGTCCACGAGACCCAACCAATCTGCCTCAAGAGCAGGAGGATTGTGAGAAGTGGATAGAGGCTTGTGTGGGAGGGAGAGGCTTTTGGGAAGCTGGTGTTGGGAGTTGGGGTTCTGAGGATTTTTCCTGAGAGGCTGTTTTGCTTGGCGTGTGTGGTTCTAAAAATAAAGTTAGTTTCTTTTGACAAGTGGATCCTGATTGTGCCCAGCCAGACTGTGGCATTTGGTGGCTCACATGGGGAGCGACTGAGGGTAACTGATAAGGTAAACTGCTCGCTCATGAGGGCAGGGCGAGAGGATGGGTAGCCATTTTATGATTCCTCTTTTGTTTTAAGTTGCCTGTCCCTGGAGATGAGTGAGATGGAAGAAAAACTGCTCACATCTGAGGAAAAACTATTTGTGTCTGAGGAACATATATGGAGAAAGGCTATAATAATTTTTTGTTGTTCCATTTTTATTTCGTTCTATCTCTTTTTTTGTTTGGTGTTATCTTGTTGGTTTTTATTATAGTAGAAATATGGGATCAAAAATTAGTAAAAAACAAACCAAAAAAGTGTTAAGTAAATTGTTAGAGGAAGGAGGCATGCCAGTAAAATCAAGAGCAGTCATGGCAATTGTTGATACAATACAAAAATGTAGACCATGGTTTTTTAAGGAGGAGTTGTTAAATATATCACAATGGAACCATCATGGTGCAGATTTAAAAAGAATAGAAAAGAAAAGCCCAGGGACTCTGCCAGTTGGCACATTGCCATTGTGGACATTCATATCTTGTTTGCTTAGTCCAAAGCCTTCAGTTCAGTCAATGGTAGAGGAAAGAGAAGACATATTGATTCAAGTAAAAAAGAAGGTGTCTCAAGTTAGTCAGACAGAGGAAAAAACTCAAGTAAAAGAGAAGGTCTCTCGAGCTAGTCAGATAGAGGAAACTATTCAAGTAAAAGAGAACGTCTCTCGAACTAGTCAGACAGAGGAAAAAATTCAAGTAAAAGAGAAGGCCTCTAAAGCTAGTTAGACAGAGAAAGAAAGTGTAAAACAGTAAAAACCATCCGGGGAAATTTACAACAGGAGACTGCTACTAACACCTTTCTATCACCAGATGACATAAGTGTCCAACTAACAAGGCCACTTTCTTATGCTGGGAGGCCCCCAACTCCCGCAGTTGATAGTTAGGATTCTGAGACAAGATCTCAAATATTAACATCCCCTGTATTTGAGGGAGGAGGGCAGCATGTTTACCATGCTTTAAATTTCAAAACAATGAAGCAGCTAAAAGAGGCTGTAACAACCTATCGTCCTCAAGCACCCTTCACTGTAATCATGGTCGAATCCATTAACAACTTGAACATGAAGCCAGCAGATTGGGCTAATATGTGTAATGGTGTGCTAAATGGAGGACAATGCATGTTATGGAAGGTTGCCAATGAGGAATGTTGCAAGGAGACAGCTATGCGAAATGCAGGAGCTGGTTATCCTCAGAGAAATCTAGATATGTTGTTAGGAAAGGGACCTTATGAAGATCAGCAGCAACAAATTGCATATGATCGTGCTGTATGTGCACAAATTGGTGTAGATGCAATTAAGGCATGGAAGACTTTACAAGAACATGGAGGTTTACAAGGTCAATTATCTAAGGTAATACAAGGAGCTAATGAACCTTTTGCTGAATTTGTATATAGGCTTATTCAAAGAGCTACCAGAGTTTTTGGGAATACAGAACAAGCAATGCCATTACTAAAACAACTGGCTTATGAGCAAGCGAATCGTTGTTGCAGAGATATCATTAGACCATGGAAACATGAAGATTTAAACACATTTATATAATTATGTAGAGACATTAATGAACAAGAGCAAGTCATGGCAGCTGCAGTAAAACAGGCTTTAGTTGCCAGATACATTAATGAACAAGGGCAAATTGTGGCAGCTACAGTAAAACAGGCTTTAGATGCCAGACCAAGAACATGCTACCAATGTGAAGAAACAGGACATTTTAAAAGGAATTGGCCCATAGGAGGAGGGTTTAACAAAATTAGGTATCAAACGAGTAGAATACCAGGTATTTGGCCACAATGCCATAGAGGGAGACATTGGGCTAATGAGTGCTGTTCTCAAACCACCATAGAGGGTACTCAATTATCAAAAAATGAACAAGGACCAGGTGTTTATCCACGATATCTTGGAGAAAGGCATTGGGCTCAATTGCCAAAAAAAATGGACAGGGGGTTCCAATGCTCCGGGGCCCCAAACCACAAATATACAGAGCACTGGAGGAACCCAGCAACCCCATCAGGGTAGTGCCCAGGACACATTGTCCATCAGATCCCTCATCAGACAAACCAGAGGGAGCACAGTGTTGGACATCTGCGCCTCTGCCAGATCAGTACTAACTCCAGAGATGGGAGTTCAAATTATTCCCACAGGGGTAAAAGGACCTCTTCCCAAAGGAACCGTAGGCTTATTATTGGGAAGCAGCTCTTCTACTCTAAAAGAACTTATGATAAGTCCTGGGGTGATTGATCCCGATTATGAAGGTGAAATAAAAATTATAGCCAGTTCTCCAAAGGACATATCAGTAATTTCACAAGGAGATAGAATAGCACAGTTACTAATAATACCCAGCCTACATGATAAATTTTCCAGTCGTACTGTAGAAAGATGTTCCAAGGGATTAGGCTCCACAGGTGTAGATTTGGCTATGCTTTCTTTAAATTTAGATTCTCGCCCCATGCTAAAACTAAATATTCAAGGGCATGAATTTAATGGGCTACTGGATACAGGTGCAGACATTAGCATCATCTCTCGTCAAGAATGGCAAAAACATTGGCCATTACAACAAGCCACTCAAACGCTTCGAGGCCTATGAGTGGCGACTAATCCCCATAGAAGTGCCATGGTATTAGATAGGAAGGATCCTGAAGGATGTGAAGGAACTATACAGCCATATGTATTGGATCATCTTCCCATAAATTTATGGGGATGAGATGTCCTAGATCAATTAGGTTTGACATTAACAAATAACATCAACCAAAATGCAGCCACTATTATTACTAGACAAGGTTTTAGGAAAGAAAAAAGATTAGAAAAACAAGAACAAGGCATAGCAGCACTAATACAAATAGATCAAGGAACAGACAGACATGGGTTGGATTTTCAGAAAGGGCCACTGAGACAATAAAAATTACCTGGAAATCAGAAAGACAGTATGGGTTCCTCAGTGGCCCCTGACTAAAGAAAAGATACAAGCAGTCCATGACCTGGTAAAACAACAATTAGCAGAAGGACATATACAACCGACTGTATATCCCCAAATACTCCCATTTATGTCATCAAAAAGAAATATGATAAATGGAGACTATTGCAAGATTTTAGAGCCATTAATAATGAGATGGTTATTATAAGACCTGCTCAATCAGGGATTCCTCAATTGTCTGCTTTGCAAATAACCTGGTATGTTTTAGTTATAGATATTAAAGATTGTTTTTTTTTTTTTCAATTATAATTCATCCTGAGGATAGTCCAAGTTTTGCTTTTACTATCCCTGCACTGAATCATGAAGGTCCTGATCAGAGATATGAATGGAAAGTACTCCCTCAAGGGATGGCTAATAGCCCAACTATGTGTCAAATTTATGTTAACAAAGTAATCCAGCCACTTAGAAATCAAAATCCTGAACTACAAATATTTCACTATATGGATGATGTATTATTAGCACACAAAGCTAAAAACACATTGCTAGAAAGTTATGCCACACTTACAAACTTATTAAAAATTATAATCTAGAGATAGCAATAGATAAAGTACAATTAAATTTTCCAATTAATTATTTAGGAGTTCTATTATCCTCAACCATGGTCAGTCCACCAAAAATTCAAATACGAGTAGATCAACTCAAATCACATAACGACTTTCAAAAGTTATTAGGAGACATAAATTGGATAAGGCCTTATCTAGGTATACCAACAGGAGAGTTGGGACCTTTATTTGATATCCTAAAAGGTCTATCAGATAAAAATTCACCCCGCATGTTAACACCTGAAGCAAGAAAGGCATTAAAAATCAATGAAACATATATGGAAAATATGCATTTGGATAGAATTGATATAAGTTTGCCTTTATTATTTATTGTACTACCAACAAAAAATATTCCTACAGGAGTATTTTTGCAAGAAGGTCCATTATTATGGATACATTTATCTTATTCTCCTAACACTATTCTTACTAGGTATCCTGAGGCTTTAGGATAATTAATACTCAAAGGAATTAAAGCAGCAAAGGGAGTGTTTGGAATTTCTTCCAATAAAATTTTTACTCCATATACTCTGAATCAAATTGATGAGTTAGCTAATGAGTTAAATACTTGGGCAATAATCATGGTCCAATCTAATGTTTCATTTGATAACCACTTACCATCTAACCCTTTATTGTCTTTTTGGTCATCGCATCCTGTAATTTTTCCAAAATTGAGAAGAAAAACACTTATCATGAATACTTCAAATATATTCACTGATGTATCAAATAATGGTACAGCAGTAATAGTTATACCTGATAAAACTTATACATTTTTAGTACCCAAACAATCAGCTCAAAAGGTAGAGCTTAATGCAGTATTACAAGCTTTTGAGATATTTAAATATTCTGTATTTAATTTATTTTCCGATAGTCAGTATATAGTTAATGTTATAGTATCCCTTGAAGATGCTGGTAAGATTTCTCCTTTCTCTACTGTTTTCTCTTTGCTTTCCAATGTACAAAGTCTAATCTGGGACAGAAAAGATCTATTCTTTATAAGACATATCAGGGCACATCCAAAAAGAAGATGATTTGACTCAAGTCCTTATCAGCTGATATCCAAAATTCCAGTTTGGCTATCCTTACATCTGAGATAGAACCAGGATGCTTTTTTCATTATCTATTTTATTATTGCCCTTTCCCACATTCTATTTTGTTTTTTTGAGCTCATACAGACCTAGTTTAATGTTTTGCTGATCAGTTCTATTTTTTGACAAAAGAGTTTTTGAACATTGCAATGGAGATTTCACGTGTAAAAAGTTATAAGGCCTTTACTATTAGGTTATGTGTTGTATGTATTATATTATGTGTGCACACTTGTGTTTTGTGTTATATGTTTGAATGTTCATATGTCCATATATGGTATATGATGAGCGCTCATAAAAAAATGGATCCAAATATTTTTTTATTCACATTATTTAAATGGTTTAATTTAAATTGGGTAAAGAGCTGTTGAGGTTTGTTTTAAAATGTGAAAAAAAGGAGGTTAACAGATCTGTTTCCTTTCTTTCACCTTTCCTTTTCATTATATTTAATAATTATCTTCAAGACAACGTAAATAGTTAAGAAAATTGTTTTCTTTCAGTGCCTTCTGGAATGTTACATAATTTTTCTTTAGCCATTATTGCCAGAATTCCTATCTTCATTCCAGTGCTGGTGAAATCAAAGATAAAACCAATCTACAGCTTCTGCAATAGCCATCACTGAAATGCTTGCAGAACTTGCCTAGACACATTGAGAACTCACCTGTATGCATTGTAAACTATCTGTTTGTGCAGCGACTTGTGGTAGTGTTCGGGTACATTTGCTGATGATGTCATCGGTGGTACAATTTTTTCAAAAGGAGCCGTCAATTGGCTTGGTGTATCTTCCTCTCTTCTGTGTGTCATTATCGTCCAGCTAATGTTTGGGGGCCATTAGAGGTGAGGCAAAGAACCTCACCACCCCCTGGTGGTACAAAGACCTCTCCACAGGTGTTGCTGTATACTGGACCGGTAGTCAGTGATGGGTAAGATCCAATTGCAATGGTACCAACTTAACCGGTAAGGACCATATGTACTATTGGACAACCTAAGGCAGGCACTGTCCCTAAGCCACATGTGTGTTGTTTAAACAGAGAGGGGGAGATGTTGAGAGCCACATCCGAAGGGGCCCCAGCAAAATTCCAGAAGCCAGCAAACTTCCAGCTGCTGGCTGATGACTGGCTCACAGCAACATCTAGCTGATTGGCTCCTCTGCGGTGATGCTCAATGGAGATGCTCATTGAGATGTTTCCCGCCCTTTCAGACTGTCAGCTGATGATTGGATCACAGCGGCCCCAGCAACACCTAGCTGATTGGCTCCTCTGTGGTGATGCTCATTGGGCTGTTTCCCTGCCCTTTCAGACCACGGAATTGCTCATTAGGGGACTTATTTGGCTTTGCCCACATGACCCAGCCAATTGGCCTCAAGAGCAGGAGGATTGTGGGAGGTTGAGAGAGGCTTGTGTGGGAGGAAGAGGCTTTTGGGAAGCCAGTGGTGGCAGTTGGGGCTCTGAGGGTTTTTCCTGAGAGGCTGTTTTGTTTGGCATGTGTGGTTTTAAAAATAAAGTTAGTTTCTTTTGACAAGTGGCTACTGATTGTGCCCAGCAAGACTGCGGCATTATGGTAATATTTCTACAGTAACTGCCCCAGTTTAACAGCAATGCAAGTAGACTCTTATGGGACATGATTTGTATTTTGACGTTCATTTTTATTCAACACTGGTACATTACTATTTCTTCAGTTTATGCACATCAGAGGGTATATATTTCTTGCACAAGTTAGCAAATTTATAGGCATTTGTTTCACTTTCAATCACTTCCTGCTTCAGAACACATGTATTACTCCAGGTTTCTTAACTGGTCTATTCGTGAGACTTCTTTCCAAACATATTATTTCCGATTTTCTTTATAATTGTTGAAGCAAAACTCACACACCCTTCATGATAAACCATAACTATAATTTCACAATTAGATGTATAACTGTTTGGAATGAATGATTGTATATCAATATAAGATTTCTTATATATTTTCTGATATCAATTCAATCCATGATTTAAAGTGGAACCAGTTATATTATTTATTCACAGTAAGGTCTATTCATGCATTATCTCTATATTCATAGATACAGGGTACACCTCTTTGTACCCCCAATACTAATTTATACGTTTTCAAAATATTGCTCCCAGTAATAGAGGAAGAAATACTCATGTCACCTGATCTAAATATGCATGTTATCACAGTAATATTCTGGAGGCAAAATGCAAAATTCACACGTGTGATTGTACCAAAGCCTAAATGGACACTGAACATGGATTACTAAAAACATCCATGTCCAGCTTGCATAACGCTCTCAAATGTCAATCCTATCTGTGACTACATATTTGTTTCTTCCTAATATATTCAACCTCAAAACTGTTGAAAATGTCTAATACTATCACTCACCCTATACTTTGCCTGATTTCCTAATGTCTCAATTGATATCGGCTTTCCTACATATTTTCCCCAGTTCATCATTGTGACTGACCCTTCAAATGTGCTGACATTGATATTCACTCTCTAACCAAAACCCAATTGCTAAAGAACTTTTGGTACAAATACTAAATTCACCCTTGTTCCGAAATCTACCGACAATGTTCCTGATCCTATTGATTATCCCTGTTTGAGTGGATGTTTTCTTCTACATTCAATCATCCAAGGTACAAGTCCTATGGCATTGTATATCGACTTATCTGAGACATGTGTGCAGAACGTAATTTAAAGCTATGTATCGCAATCAATTGCCCAATGCACTTCTGAGCTTCAAATCTCACCTAGATTTCTGTTTACATACTTATATTTCACCTCTGTATTCCTATAAATATTGCAGGTTCCCAATACCATTATTCATCCCGCAGAATGATTCCTAAACCAAATCGATCCTGTTATTATCCCTAACCATACACTGTTGCCTCAATCTAACATTACAAAAGAGCAGGAACAGAGTTCATCTTACAATACAGGAATGTAGGGGATCTTACACCTGCTGAGAGCCTCAAATTTCCATGCAGAAATGATCCCTGGAGAAGATGTAGGCAGCTATGAAGGACCTGAGAGAGCAAAAGCCATCTTCCATGGCAAACACCTTGTGATAACGAAGGGATGTGTATGAATCAGCCTCTCTCTTCTTAATGTAGAGAAGATGGACCAAACCAGACCTGCATGGAGAGGTGTTCCCGGGTGGCCATTGTTGATATACCATTCAAACTTGTCAAAGTGTCACAGGAAGTAGGGGCAGCCTCCATCTCATGAGACCCATAAAAGCAACTGTTAGGACCAAGTGGTCGCCAAGGCAGTGATCTCATTCAGTTCCTGAAGGAGGTGACCTACCTAACTTCGTTGGTGAAGGAACTCTCTGAAATTGGGATCCAAGAAGCCAGGCACCCAGAGCCAGTCCCAGTCCCAGTCCCAGTGGTCGAACTTGTTTGGATTTACCAAGGACAGAGTCAGTCTTTTTTGGTACCTAATGATATGAGGATGGCCAAATGCCAGTAGAGCTCAGAAAAGGGGCCTTTTCCGAGATAGCAGGTAGTGGCTCAATGCTGCCTGCTGACAACTTCGTAGAGTGGGCCAAGAAGAACAGATCTGAGACAGGCCAGGCCATTTTGGGGGAACATAGTATGGCCCACCAGTCAGAGGACACTCCAGATAGTCACAGACCTACTTGGGGGAAGGAGGTGCTTTTGTGGATGTGGATGTGAGTTTGTGGTTTTGTCTCATGTTCTGAAAATAGGCAGGAATGGTGGTTTGTATGGTTTGGAGTTGACTGTTTCTAGGAAGTCGTTTGGCAAGGCGAGTGTTTCTATGTCTATGTATCCACTGTGTTCGTGGTTGTAGTCTTTAGAAAAGAGAATGCATCAATGGAGGTTTCCTGTCTAGTTGGAAGCTTCCCAGCATTCATCCTGCCCACTTTATAAATGGACTGTGGCTTCCCTTATGGATGGGCAACACCTACTATCTTCCTAAGGTCCTGTTCACATCTTGATTTCTGGCATCTCTCCAGAATAGGCTCATGGTTTTGTGGCCAAGATATGTACCACCTCCAAAATCTGTGACATGGCCATGTAATGGATAGCTGAAGGGAATGGGAACATCTCAGAAAACTCAGATATCAGTGTAACCAGTAAAGTCTCAGTGGAAAAACCTTGCTTTGGGCCATTTGCTTACCTATGGTTATGTTGCCCTGAATGTCAGGAAGGTATTTGCCTCAGGCCACCCCTTTCTGAAGCCTGAAGAAAACATTTTTCAAATGGAAATGAATGGGCATCACCTGTGGATCTTTGCTTAATTGCTTTGGAAAGAGATGTGTCTGAATCAGCCTCTTGGCCCTGTGTGAGGTTGGGGCTTTGATTCTCAGAACGTGATAGATCTAAAGAAAGATCCCATGTGTGCTTGGGTTTTCTATTGCCTCCAAATCACATAAAGAATTTATACCTGACAATCAGTAGGTTTAAATTGGAGAATCAGAACAGTATTAACGGCAGGCCTATTTGATCACTCCTGGTTCACAGGAAGGGTGTCCAGGTCACCCTGACTTTAGGCAAATGAGGGGCAAGGGAGTTTATTTTGGAAACTGTCTTGGGCTTCGCCCCTCATGGAAAACTCCATCCAGAGGTTACGATGAGTGTCAATATGGAAGATGATGAGGGCCATGTGGCATTTGTGTGTTGGTTGGAAGAGATGACTGGGTACATCTGGACCTGAACTCTGGTGTGATTCCCCTTAGAGACTGAGTTCTGGAACTGACTTCAGGGAAGTATTGCCATGAATTGTGGTGGGATTTTAGGAGGCCACGCATGAGAGTCGCCGTTGGAAACTGAGATCTAGTCTCAGGGTGTCTTTCCACAGTGCACTGGGAATCTCCACCAGGATATAACACGATTTTATTCTGAAAGACTTGGCAACCATAGTAAAGAGTCAAAACACATATGGAACTCACATTGAGTAGACATCAATGGGCCTGGCTTCATGTGACATTTTGGCCACTCGTTGGGAAGCGTTGCCTTTTTGAGTTCTCCAGAGCTTTCATCCTCACCATTTAATGGTTCCTGAATGAATTGAAAAACCAGTGCATCCAACTTGATACTTGAAAAATGGCTAGATAAATACCATGAAATTTTTGAAATTCCCATGACCAGGTGGCACTGGAGAACCTTTGGATGTCCTGTTGCTGATCATGAGTGTACCAGACAGTGCCTTGAATCACTGGGTTTCATGAAAATGGTGTAGAACAGAGATGCCAGTAAGTTGGAATATGCTGAGTAGTGGGCCTAGAACAGTGGTGGGCAGGTGTGTGATTAAACATCTGTGTTGGTGTCATGTGGATCGGCCATTGGCTTCCAAATGGCTTATGACTGACATGGTGCAGCCAGCAGACCCTTGTATGTAAAGGCATCTTGTTATATGGAGAGGTTTCAGGCAATGTTCAGAATCAAGTTGCTAGGGACAAGGGGGAAGTCTATGTTGGATAGAGGACTGGTTGGTGCATTCTCCTGGGAGACCCTGACCCACCACACATGACAGAACTCCCTCCAGCACTGTGTCCCAGTTGAACTCCTTGTATTTCGTGAAGCAAACACCAAACTCCCATTGCAGCAGCTAGAAAGACCATGAAAAATGGAGGATGACAACATGGCTTCAGAGTCCACACAGGAAGACACTTAGCCCCCATTGGCCACAGTTTACCTACAAAGAGAGAATTCTGCACTACTGCCTCATGTTCATTAAAGAATAAGAAAACATGTGCTCCAGGTTACATAGATGCAGACCCAGCTTTGATGGTATCACTGCAAAGGAAGCTAAAGCTCCTGACTACAACATATATTTCCAGTGCCCAAACTCAGAGGCAGTTTCTCATAAGTCTTTCGGTCAGCAGAGCACCATGTTTGTGAAGTGTTTTCCCTGTCCCTTACTTTTGGAAACTCTTCTACCACCGCCAAAGTTGTGAACTCCTGAGCATATTCCATTCCAGATAAGTATTCATAGATTTTCTAACTCTTATCCTCTAATTGTGTCTAACTTGGGGTGAAGGTAATGTCAAGGCATTGTACTTGATGAGAGTGGGACGATTATTTTTAGCACATATTTGCATAAACATTGGATTCATTTTCCTAATTTTCATTCGAAATACTGAATCACTGACACTAACCCATACCCTACTAGACTCTATATTCTGATTCCTAATCCTAATATAATGGAGAAAAAAAAACCAAAATGAATAGACATACAAGCATTTCAGAGGAGGCATGGTGTATAATTGGACTTGCCTTTTGCATTATGTAGAATTGGAGTTATAAATCTAGTCAATTTTTTGTTGAAATAGTTCTCCATGTGTTTTTTTTAACTTTTGTTGTTTGTTGTTCAAAACATTATATAGCTCTTGATATATCATATTTCACACTTTGATTCAAGTGGGTTATGAACTCCCATTTTTTTCCCATATACAGTTTTCAAAATCATATCAGTTACGCATCCATTGATTTACATGTGGCCATACTAGTGTCTGTTGTATTTTGCTGCCTTTCCTATCCTCTACTATTCCCCCTCTCCTCCCCTCCCCTCCCATCTTCTCTCTCTACCCCCTCTACTGTAATTTATTTTTCCCCCTTGTATTTTTCCCTTTCCCCTCACTTCCTCTTGTCCGTAATTTTGTATAACCCTGAGGATTTTCTTCCATTTCCATGCAATTTCCCTTCTCTCTCCCTTTCCCTCCTACCTCTCATCCCTGTTTAATGTTAATCTTCTTCTCATGCTCTTCATCCCTACTCTGTTCTTAGTTACTCTCCTTATATCAAAGAAGACATTTGGCATTTGTTTTTTCGGGATTGGCTACCTTCACTTAGCATAATCTGCTCTAATGCCATTCATTTCCCTGCAAATTCTATGATTTTGTCATTTTTTAATGCAGAGTAAAACTCCATTGTGTATTAATGCCACATTTTTTAACCATTCGTCTATTGAAGGGCATCTAGGTTGGTTCCACACTCTTGCTATTGTGAATTGTGCTGCTATAAACATCAATGTAGCAGTGTCCATGTACCATGCTCTTTTAAGGTCTTTATGAAATAGACCGAGAAGAGTAGTAGCTGGGTCAAGTGGTGGGTTCCATTTCAAGCTTTCCATGAAATCTCCATACCCCTTTCAAAATTGGCTGCACCAATTTGCAGCCCCACCAGAAATGTACATGTGTACCCATTTACACACATCCTCGCCAGCACTTGTTGATGTTTGACTTCATAATGGCTGCCAATCTTACTGGAGTGAGATGGTATCTTATGGTGGTTTTGATTTGCATTTCTCTGACTGCTAGAGATGGTGAGCATTTTTTCATGTACTTGTTGATTGATTGTATTCCTCCTCTATGAAGTGTCTGTTCAGGTCCTTGGGCCATTTGTTGATTGGGTTATTTGTTATCTTATTGTCTAATTTTTTGAGTTCTTTGTATACTCTGGATATTAGGGCTCTATCTGAAGGGTGAAGAGTAATGATTTGTTCCCAGGATGTAGGCTCCCTATTTACCTCTCTTATTCTTTCTTTTGCTGAGAAAAAAAAATTAAGTTTGATTAAGTCCCATTTCTTTATTCTTGTTATTAACTCTTGTGCTATGGGTGTCCTATTGAGGAATTTAGAGTCCGACCCCACAGTATGTAGATCGTAGCCAACATTTTCTTCTATCAGACGCCGTGTCTCTGATTTGATATCAAGCTCCTTGATCCATTTTTTGTTAACTTTTGTGCATGGCGAGAGGAAGGGATTCAGTTTCATTTTTTTCATTTGAATTTCCAGTTTTCCCAGCACCATTTGTTGAAGATGCTATCCTTCCTCCATTGCATGCTTTTAGCCCCTTTATCAAATATAAGATAGTATGTAGTTTTTTGGATTGGTTTCTGTGTCCTCTATTCTGTACCATTGGTCCACCAGCCTGTTTTGGTACCAGTACCATGCTCTTTGTGTTACTATTGCTCTGTAGTATAGTTTGATGTGTGGTATTGCTATACCGCCTGATTCACACTTTCTGCTTAGCATTGTTTGTGCTATTATGGGTGTTTTATTTTTCGATATGAATTTCATGATTGCTTTCTCTATTTCTACATGAAATGCCTTTGGGATTTTGATTGGCATTGCATTAAACCTATAGAGAACTTTTGGTAATATCGCCATTTTGATGATGTTAGTTCTGCCTATCCATGAACAAGGTATATTTTTCCACCTTCTAAAATCTTTTACTATTTCTCTCTTTAGGGATCTGTAGTTTTCATTGTATAAGTTTTTCACCTCTTTTGTTAGGTTGATTCCCAAGTATTTTATTTTTTCTGAGGATATTGTAAATGGAGTGGTTGTCCTCATTTCCATTTGAGACAATTTTTCGCTGATATACAGGAATGCCTTTGATTTGTGCATGTTGATTTTACATCCTGCCACTTTGGTGAATTCATTTATTGTCTCTAATAGTTTCTTTGTAGACCCTTTTGGGTCTGTTAGGTATAGAATCATGTCATCTGCAAATAGTGATAATTTAAGTTTTTCTTTTCCTATTTTTATGCCTTTAATTTCTTTTGTCTGTCTAATTGCTCTAGCCAGTGTTTCCAGAACTATGTTGAACAGAAATGGTGAGATAGGGCATCCCTTTCTTGTTCAAGATTTTAGAGGGAATGCCTTCAATTTTTCTCCATTCAGAATGATGCTAGCCTGAGGCTTAGCATAGATTGCTTTTACAGTATTGAGGTAGGTTCCTGTTGTCCCTAGTTTTTCTAGAGTTTTGAAAATAAAGGGATGCTGTACTTTGTTGAATGCTTTTTCTGCATCTATCGAGATGATCATATAGTTCTTATTTTTAAGTCTATTGATGTGGGAAATAACATTTATTGATTTCTGTATATTGAACCAGCCTTGCATCCCAGGGATGAATCCTACTTGCTCATGGTGCACAATTTTTTGATATGTTTTCGTATCTGATTCACCAGAATTTTATTGAGGATTTTTGCACCTAGGTTCATTAGAGATATTGGTCTGTAGTTTTATTACTTTATAGTGAGTTTCTCTGATTTAGGAATCAGGGTGATGTTGGCCTCGTAGAATGAATTTGGAAGTTATCCCTCTTTTTCTATTTCCTAAAATAGCTTGAAAAGTATTGGTAATAATTCCTCTTTAAATGTTTTTTAAAACTCCGCTGTATACACATCCGGTCCTGGGCTTTACTTAGTTGATAGTCTTTGGATGGTTTCTTCTATTTCCTCCATTGATACTGGTCTGTTTAAGTTGTGTATATCCTCCTGACTCAATCTGGGCAGATCAGATGACTTAAGAAATTTATCGATGCCTTCACTATCTTCTATTTTATTGGAGTATAAGGATTCAAAATAATTTCTGATTATCTTCCGTGTTTCTGAAGTGTCTGTTGTGATATTGCCTTTTTCATCCCGTATGCTAGTAATTTGAGTTCTCTCTCTTCTTCTCTTCATTAAAATGTCCAAGGTTCTGTCGATTTTATTTATTTTTTGAAAGAAACAAGGTTAAGTTTTGTCAATTTTTTCAATTGTTTCTTTTGTTTCGATTTCATTAATTTCAGCTCTGGTTTTAATTATTTGCCTTCTACTTCTTTTTCTGTTGTTTTCTTCTTCTTTTCTAGGGTTTTGAGATGAAGTATGAGATCATTTATTTGTTGGTTTTTTCTTTTTTTAAGGAATGAATTCCAAGCAATGAAATTTTGTCTTAGAACTGTTTTCAATGTGTCCCATAGATTTTGATATGTTGTGTCTGTGTTTTCACTTATCTCTAAGAATTTTTTAATTTCCTCCTTGAAGTCTTCTAAAACCCATTGATCATTCAGTAACCTATTGTTCATTCTCCAAGTGATGCATGATTTTTCTTTACTTCTTTTATCATTGATTTTCAGTTTCATTCCATTACGATCAGATGAGATGCATGGCATTATCTTTACTCCTTTATATTGTTTAAGAGTTGCCCTGTGACATAATATATGATCTATTTTGAGAAGGATCCATGTGCTGCTGATAAAAAAGTGTAACTGCTTGATGTTGGGTGATTTATTCTGTATATGTCAATTAAGTCTATGTTATTAATTGTGTTATTGAGTTCTATACTGTTGCCTCAATCTAACATTACAAAAGAGCAGGGACAGAGCTCGCCTTACAATAAAGGAATGTAGGTTATCTGAAAACTACTGAGAACCTCAAAGTTCCATGCAGAAATGATCCCTGGAGAAGATGTAGGCAGCTATGAAGGACCTGAGAGAGAAAAAGCCATTTTCCATGGCAAACGACCTGGACAGGAAAAAGGGATGTGTCTGAATCAGCCTCTCTCTTCTTAATATAGAGAAGATGGAGCAAACCAGGCCTGCGTGTACAGCTGTTCCCAGGTGCCTATTGTTGATATTCCATTCTAAGTAGTCAAATTGTCACAGGAAGTAGGGGCAGCCTCCATCTCATGGGACCCATGAAAGCAACTGTTAGGACAAAGTGGTTGCCAAGGCAGCGACCTCATTCAGTTCCTGAAGGAAGTGACCTACCTAACTTCCTTGGTTACGGAACTCTATGAACTTGGGATCCAAGAAGCCAGGTACCCAGAGCCAGTCGCAGTACCAGTCCCAGTGGGCTCACTTTTTTGGATTTACAAAGTACAGAGTCAGACCTTCTTGGTAACTACTGATTTGAGGAGGGCCAAATGCCAGTAGAGCTCTGAAGAGGGTATTTTCCTGAGATTGCAGGTAGTGGCTAACTGCTGACTCCTCACAGTTTCACAGAGTAGGCAATGGAGACCAGGTCTGAGACAGGACAGGCCATTTCGGGGGGAAAATATTATGGCCCACCAGTCAGAGGACACTCCAGATAGTCACAGTTCTACTTGGGGGAAGGAGGTGCCATTGTGGGTGTGGGTGGGAGTTTGTGGTGTACCAGACAGTGCCTTGATTAAATGGGTTTAAGGAAAATTGTGTAGAACAGAGTTCCCAGTAAGTTGGACCCTCCTGAGTAGTGGGGCCAAAGCTGTGGTGTGCAGGTGTGTGATAAATCATCTGTGGTGGGGCCATGTGGATTTGCCATTGATTTCCAAATGGATTGACACTGACACGGTGCAGTGAGGAGACCCTTGAATGTAAAGGCATCTTGTTATATGGATAGTTTTCAGGGCAATGTGCAGAATCAGGTTGCTATGGACAAGGGGGCAAGCTATGTGGGAATGAAGCCTGATTGTTGCATTCTCTTGCAGACCCTGAAAAACCACACGTGACAGAACTCCCTCCAGCACTGTGTCCCAGTTGAACTCCTTGTATTTCATAAAGTAAATACCAAACTCCCAGTGCAGCAGCAGGAAAAAAACACGAAAACTTGAGGATGACCAAAAAGCTTCACTGTCCACACGGGCAGACACTTAGCCCCCAGTGGCCACAATTTACCTACAAAGTGAGAATTCAGCACTGCTGCCTCATGTGCATTGGAAAATAAGAAAGAATATCCTCCAGGAAACATAGATGCAGACCCAGCTTTGGTGGTCCCTATACAAAGGAAGCTAAAACTCCTTACAACAACATATATTTCAAGTGCCCATCCTCAGAGGCAGTTTCTCAAGAATTTTTTAGGCCAGCAGACCTCCATATTTCTGGAGTGTTTACCCTGTCCCTTACTTTGGAAGACTCCTCTACTACATCCAAGTTTGTGAACTTCTGAGCATTTTCTATTCCAGATATATATTCACAGAATTTCTAACTCTTCTCCTCTAATTGTTTCTTATTTGGGGCGAAGGTGACGTGAAGGCATTGTTGTGGATGAGAGTGGGAAGATTTTCATGTAGCACATGTTTGCATACACATTGGATTCATTTTCCTATTTTCCATTCGAAATACTGAATCTCTGACACTAACGCATACCCTACTAGACTCAGACTACTATTCCTAATATGATGGAGAAAAATAACCCAAACAGAATAGAAATACAAGAAGTTCAGAGGAGGCATGGTGTATAGTTGGACTTCCTTTTGCATGATAAAGTGTAGGTGTTATAAATCTAGTCAATTTTTATTGAAATAGTTCTCCATGAGTTTTTTTCCTTTAATTTTTATTGTTGGATCTTCAAAGCATTACATAGTTCTTGACATATCATAGTTCACACTTTTATTCAAGTGGGTTATGAACTTCCATTTTTCCCCGTATACAGATTGCAGCATCCCATCAGTTACACATCCACTGTTTTACATATTGCTATAGTGTCTGTTGTATTCTGCTGTCTTTCCTATCTACTATCTCCCATCCCCTTCCCTCCAATCTTCTCTCTCTACACCACCTACTGTAATTTATTTCTTCCCCTTGTTTTATTCCCCTTTCCCCTCACTTCCTCTTGTATTTAATTTTGTATAACCATGAGGGTCTCCTTCCATTTCCATGCAATTTCCCTTCTCTTTCCTTTCACTCCCTCCTCTCACCCCTGTTTAATGTTAATCTTCTTCTCATGCTCTTCCTCCCAACTCTGTTCTTAGTTACTCTCCTTATATCAAAGAAAACATTTGGCATTTGTTTTTTAGGCTTTGGCTCTCTTCACTTAGCATAATCTGTTTTAATGCCATCCATTTCTCTGCAAATTGTATGATTTTGTCATTTTTTAATGCAGAGTAATACACCATTGTGTATAAATGCCACATTTTTTTTTATCCATTCATCTTTTGAAGGGCATCGAGTTTGGTTCCACAGTCTTCCTATTGTGAATTGTGCTGCTAGGAACATCGATTTATCAGTGTCCCTGTACAATGCTCTTTTTAGGTCTTTAGCGAATAGACTGAGAAGGGAAATAGCTGGGTCAAATGATGTTTCCATTCCCAACTTTCCAAGAAATCTCCATACTTCTTTCCAAATTGGCTGCACCAATTTGCAGTCCCACCAGCAATGTACAGGTGTACCCTTTTCCCCACATCCTCGCCACCACTTGTTGTTGTTTGACTTCATATTTTCTGCCACTCATACTGGAGCGAGATGGTATTTTAGGGTGGGTTTGTTTTGCATTTCTCTGACTGCTAGAGATGGTGAACATTTTTTCATGGACTTGTTGATTGATTGTATGTCCTCCTCTGAGAAGTGTCTGTTCAGGTCCTTGGCCCATTTGTTGATTGCGTTATTCGTTTTCTTATTGTTTAATTTTTTGAGTTCCTTGTATACTCTGGAAATTAGGCCTCTCTCTGAAGTGTGAGGAGTAAGAATTGTTCTCAGGATGTAGGCTCTCTATTTACCTCTCTTATTGTTTTTGTTACTGAGAAAAATCTATTTAGTTTGAGTAAGTCCCATTTGTTCATTCTAGTTATTAACTCTTGTGCTATCGGTGTCCTATTGAGGAATTTGGAGCCCGATCCCACAGTATGTACATCGTAACCAAGGTTTTCTTCTATCAGATGCCATGTCTCTGATTTGATATCAAGCTGTTTGATTCATTTTGACTTGACTTTTGTGTATGGCAAGTGAAAGGGATTCAGTTTCATTTTGTTACATATGGAACTCCAGTTTTCCCAGCACTATATTTTGGAGATGCTATCCTTCCTCCATTGCATGCTTTTAGCCCCTTTATCAAATATAAGATAGTTGTGGTTTTTTGCTTTTGTTTCTGTGTCCCCTATTATGTACCATTAGTCCAACCACCTATTTTGGTACCAGTACTATGCTCTTTTTGTTAGTATTGCTCTGTAGTATAGTTTGAGGTCTGGTATCGCTATACCGCCTGATTCACACTTCCTGCTTAGCATTGTTTTTGCTATTCTAAGTCTTTCATTTTTCCATATGAATTTCATTATTGTTTTATCTATTTCTACAAGAAATGCCATTGGGATTTTGATTGGCATTGCATTAAACCTATAGAGAACTTTTGGTAATATTGCCATTTTGATGATGTTAGTTCTGCGTATCCATGAACAGGGTATATTTTTTCATCTTCTAAGATCTTCTTCTATTTCTCTCTTTAGGGTTCTGTAGTTTTCATTGTGTAAGTCTTTCACCTCTTTTGTTAGGTTGATTCCCATGTATTTTATTTTTTTGAGGATATTCTGAATGGAGTGGTTTCCTCATTTCCATTTCAGAGGATTTGTCACTGATATACAGGAATTACTTTGATTTATGCGTGTTGATTTTATATCCTGCCACTTTGCTGAATTCATTTATTAGCTCTAATAGGTTCTTTGTAGACCCTTTTGGGTCTGCTAGGTACATAATCATGTCAGCTACAAATAGTGATAATTTAAGTTCTTCTTTTTCTTTTTTTATGCCTTTAATTTCTTTCATTTTTCTAATTGCTCTTGCCAGTGTTTTGAAAACTATGTTGAACAAAAGTGTTGAGAGAGGGCATCCCTATCTTGTTCCAGATTTTAGAGAGAATGCCTTCAGTTTTTATCAATTCAGAATGATGCTTGTCTGAGGCTTAGCATAGATTGCTTTTACAATATTGAGGTATGTTCCTGTTATCATTAGTTTTTCTAGAGTTTTGAACAGAATGGGTTGCTGTACTTTGTGGAATTTTTTTTCTGCATATATCGGGATGATCATATGGTTCTTATTTTTAAGTCTATTGAAGTGGTGAATAACAATTATTGATTTCCATATGTTGAACCAGCCTTGCATCCCAGGGATGAATCCTACTTGATCATGTTGCACAATTTTTTAATATGTTTTTGTGTCTGATTTGCCAGAATTTTATTGAGGATTTTTGCATCTAGGTTCATTAGAGATATTGGTCTGTAGTTTTGTTTCTTTGAAGTGTCTTTGTCTGGTTTAGGAATCAGGGTAATATTGGCTTCCTAGAATAAAATTGGAAGTTGTCCCTCTTTTTCTATTTTCTGAAATATCTTGAAAACTATTGGTATTAGTTCCTCTTTAAAGGTTTTGTAAAACTCTGCTGTATATATATCCAATCCTGGGCTTTTCTTAGTTGGTAGTCTTTGGATGATTTCTTCTGTTTCCTCAATTGATATTGGTCTGTTTAGGTTATCTATATCCCCCTGACTCAATCTGGGCAGATCATATGACTTAAGAAATTTATTGATGCCTTCACTATCTTCTAATTTATTGGAGTATAAGGATTCAAAATAATTTCTGATTATCTTCTGTATTTCTGAAGTGTCTGTTATGATATTGCCATTTTCATCCCCTATGCTAGTAATTTGAGTTCTCTCTCTTCTTCTCTTCCTTAACATGGCTAAGGGTCTGTCGATTTTATTTATTTTTTCAAAGAATCAACTTTTAGTTTTGTCAATTTTTCAATTGTTTCTTTTGTTTCAATTTTATTAATTTCAGCTCTGATTTTAATAATTTCTTGCCTTCTACTTCTTTTTCTGTTGTTTTCTCATGTTTTTCTAAAATTTTGAGATGAACTATGAGATCATTTATTTGTTGTCTTTTTCTTTTTTTTAGGAAAGTACTCCAAGCAATGTATTTTCCTCTTAGAACTGCTTTCAATGTGTCCCCTAGATTCTGATATGTTCAGTCTGTCTTTTCATTTATCTCAAAGATTTTTTTTTATTTTCCTCCTAGATGTCTTCGATAACCCATTGATCATTCAGTAGTCTATTGTTCATTCTCCAAGTGATGGATGATTTTTCCTTCCTTTTTTTACCATTGATTTTCAGTTTCATTCCATTATGATCAGATAAGATGCCTGGTATTATCTGTACTCCTTTATATTGTCTAAGAGTTGCCCTGTGACATAATATATGATGTATTTTGAGAGGTATCTATGTGCTACTGAGAAAAAAGTGTAACTGCTTGATGTTGGGTGGTATATTCTATATATGTCAATTAAGTCCAAGTTACTAATTGTGTTATTGATTTCTATTGTTTCCTTATTCAACTTTTGTTTGGAAGATCTGTCCAGTAGTGAGAGAGGTGTGTTGAAGTCTCCCATGATTATTGTATGGTGGTCTATTAGACTCTTGAACTTGAGAAGAGTTTGTTTAGTGAACATAGCTGCACCATTGTTTGGGGCATATACACTTATGATTGTTATGTCTTGTTGGTGTATGGTTCCCTTGGGCAGTATGTAGTGTCCCTCTTTATCACTTTTGACAAACTTTGGCTTGAAATCTATTTTATTTTATATGAGTATGGACACTCCTGCTTGTTTCTGAAGTCCATATGAGTGATATGATTTTTCTCAACTGTTCACCTTCAGTCTATGTACGTCTTTTCCAATCAAATGGGTCTCCTGTAGGCAGCATATTGTTGGGTCTTGTTTTGTGATTCATTCTACTAGCCTGTGTCTCTTAATTTGTGAGTTTAAGCCATTAACTTTTACGGTTATTATTGAGATATGAGTTGTTCTTCCAGCCATATTTGTTTATTTATGTTACTAAGCATGGTTTGTTTTTCTTTGATTATTTTCCCCCTGTTACTGTACTACCTCCCACTGTTGGTTTTCATTGTTATTTTCCATTTCCTCTTCCTATCATCTTTTGCCGAGAATGTTTTGAGGAGATGGTTTTCTAGCTGCAAATTCTTTTAAATTTTGTTTATCATGGAAGGTTTTAATTTCATCTTCCATCCTGTAGCTTAATTTCGCTGGATGCACAATTATTGGTTGAAACCCATTTTCTTTCAGCTTTGGAAAAATGTTATTACAGGATCTTCTAGCTTTCAGAGTCTGTGTTGAAAGATCAGCTGTTATAATCATTGGTTTACCGCTAAATGTAATCTGCTTCCTTTCTCTTGTAGCTTTTAAAATCCTCTCCTTATTCTGTATGTTTGGCATCTTCATTATAATATGTCTAAATGTGGATCTCTTAAGATTTTGCACATTTGGCATCCTGTAGGCTTCTAGGATTTGGGATTCTGTCTCATTCTTCAAGTCTTGGAAGTTTTCCCATATTATTTCATTGAATTGATTTCTCATTCCTTTGGTTTGGACCTCTATACCTTCCTGTATCCCAATGATTCTTAAGTTTGGTGTCTTTATGTTATCCCATATTTCTTGGATGTTCTGCTCATGGTTTCTTAACAGTCTTGCTAGCTTTCTCTGTTCTTTTCAAGTTGAAATATGTTGTCTGATGTTCCATCTTCTAAGTGATCTCCTCTGCTGGTAGTATTCTCAATTGAGTTTTTAAGTTGGTTTATTGCTTCCTGCATTTCTATGATTTCTGTTTGTTTGTTTTTTATAACCTCTATCTCCCTGTATAGTTGATCTTTTGCTTCTTGGATTTGTTTATGTAATTCATTGTCAAAGTGATCTTTCATTGTCTGATTTTGCTGTCTAATGACTTCCTTGAGACTCCAGATCATCTGAAGCATGTATGTTTTGAATTCTTTATCTGACATTCCATCTGCTGCAGGTATTACCTCTTCTAATGTTGAGTTGACCTTCATTGCTTGTTGTCCTTTCTTTCCTTGTCTTTTCATACTGTTCGCGTATCTTTCTGTTTGTTCAAAGTGTTGTGTTATTGAATTTTACCACTAAATATTTACACTGCTCTTTTACAGTTGCAAAGTCTCCCTCACAGGCGCAGGCCGTGGCTCTGACCCTCCTCCAAATGGGGCAATGTGCCTACCTCACCAGCAGGCTGCTGGGCCTGTTCTGCCTGTCGGTAGCAGGTCTGCCTACCTTGCAGGAGTGGGCAGCGGCTCTACCCCTCTGCTGGCGCTGGGCCTGTTCTGCCAGTGGGTCACAGATCCACCTACCCTGCAGGTGCGGTTGTCGGCTCTGCCCCTCCGCACGACGATGGGCCTCTTCTGTCTGTGGGTTGCAGGTCTGTCTACCTTGCAGCCGCAGGTGGCGGCTCTGCCCCTTCAAAAACCGGAGTGATGTGTCTAACACGGTGGAAAGTCGCAGGGCCTCTTGTGCCGGTGGGTCAGAAGTCCACCTGCCTTGCAGGCACGGGCGGCAGCTCGGACCCTCCCCCAACCTGGTGATGTGTCTACCACCCTGTCGGGCCCCTGGGCCTGGTCTGTCCATGTTCGCATGTCCACCTACTTTGCAGGCGTGGGGGGTGTCTCTGCCCCTCTGAAGGCCCCTGGGCCTGTTCTGCCGGTGGGCTGCTGTTCACCAACCTTGACGTCGCAAGGGGCGCCTCTGCACCACCGCGGTTTTCTGGGCCTGTTCTGCCTGTGGGTCACAGGTCCACGTACCTTGCAGCCGGGCGGTGGCTCTGCCCTTTCCCCAACCAGTGCGATGTGTCTTTTACGATTGGCGGGCCGCTAGGAATGTTCTACCGGTGGGTGGAGGGTCTGCCTACTTTGCAGGTGCGGTTGGTGGCTCTGTCCCTCCCCCTATTCATGTGTTTTTAAAGTTAACAAATATGTGAATTCCTGTCTCCATTTCTCTGTACCCTATTCAGCACATGTATTTTTATATGCACATATACAATCCTACCTGGTATCACAAGTAAATACTTATGAGGTTGCTGACTTGGCAGATACAAATTGTGAGAAGAGATCACTCCTCCTAAACGCTGTTGGAAATTAAAATTCAAACTATGGGTGAGCTTCCTAGTTGAACAACATTATACATAAATCTATGTTCAGTAAAATGAAGATTTTTGGATTTGTGGATGATATATATTTCATGATGTATTTCGATTGGCATATATATTGCTACTTTTAAATGTCTGTGTGTGTGTGTCTGTGTGTGTGGGTGTAGGTATAAATAAATATATATATTTACTCTCCAGATTTTTCAAAATATAAAATATATGTGTCTTATTATACACTCCCTAAATTCATTCATGTTCATGTATGTGGATTTATTATCAACTTTTCACAAGATTATTTTCAGAAATATTGATCCACCTGAAATACATATTTGTTTTCTAGTACTGAAAACTAACTACAGTGAATTGTGCATACAAATCCTAATATTTCTACAGTTACTGACCATGTTTAACATCAATGCAAGCAGATTCCTATGGGACATGATATGTATTTTGACGTTCATTTTTTTTTCAACACTGGTAAATTACTATTTCTTCAGTTTATGCACATCATAGGGTATATATTTAATCCACAAGTTAGCAAATTTATATGAATTTGTTTCACTTTCCATCACATCCTGCTTCAGAACACATATATTCCTCCATGTTTCTTGACTAGTCTTTTCATGAGACTTCTTTCTAAACACATAATTTTGGATTTCCATAATCACTATTGAGGCAAATGTCACACACACTTCATGATAAACCATAACACTAATATTACCATTAGATGTATAACAGGTTGGAATGAATGTATGAATATCAATATAACATTTCCTGTATAATTTCAGATATCAATTCAATCCATTATTTAAATTTGGAACCAGTTATATTATTCATTCAGAATATGGTCTATTCATGCATTTTCTCTATATTCATATAACACAGACTACACCTATTTGTACCCCCAATACTAATTTATTTTCTTCAAAATATTGCTCCCCAAAATGGTGGAAGAAATACTCATGTCACCTGATCTATATATACATTTTATCACAGTAATATTGTGGAAACATAAAGCAAGGTCACACTTATGATTGTACCAAATCCTAAATGGAAAGTGAGCATGGATTACTAAAAACATCCATGTCCAGGTTGCCTAATGCTCTCAAATGTCAATCCTATTGGTGACTATATATTTGTTTATTCCTGAAATTACATATTCAACCTCAACCCTGTTGAAAATGTCTAATCCTATCACTCACTTTATACATTGCCTGATTTCCGAATGTCTTCATTGATATCTTTTTTTCCTATATTTTTTCCCCAGTTAATCATTGTGACCGACTCTTCAAATGTGCTGACATTTACTTTCACTCTCTACCCAAACCCGTATTGCTAAAGATCTTTTGGTTCAAATCCTATACACACTCTTCATTATAAACCTACCGACTATCATCTTAATCCACCAACTATCCCTTTTTGACTGGATGTTGTCTTTGACATTCAATCATCCAAGGGACAAGGTCCTATGCCATTGTATATGGATTTATCTGAGACACCTGTGCAGAACATAATTAAAAGCTAAGAATCCCAATCATGGGCACAATGCCCTTCTGGGCTTTAAAAATTACCTAGATTTCTGTGTTCATACTTATATTTCACCTACATATTCTTGTAAATATTGCAAAATCACAGTACCATTATTCATCCCGCAGAATGATTTCTAAACCAAATGGAACCTGTTATTAACCTTAACCATACAATGGTCCCTCAATCTAACTTTACAGAAGAGGAGGGACAGAATTGGTCTTCCAATATATGAATGTAGGGGATCTTCCAGCTGCTGAGAACCTCAAAGTTCCATGCAGAAATGATCCCTGGAGAAGATGTAGGCAGCTATGAAGGACCTGAGAGAGCAGAACTCATCTTTCATGGAAAACAACCTGGTCAGGATGAAGGGATGTGTCAGAATCAGCCTCACTCTTCTTAATGTTGACAAGATGGACCAAACCAGGCCTGTGTGGAGAGCTGTTCCCGGGTGCCTATGGTTGATATACAATTCACAGTTGTGAAAGTGTCACAGGAAGTAGGGGCAGCCTCCTTCTCAGGAGAACCTTGGAAGCAAATGTTAGGACAAATTGGTTGCCAAAGCAGTGACCTCATTTAGTTCATAAAGGAAGTGACCTTCTTCACTTCCTTGGTGATAGAACTCTCTGAAATTGGGATCCAGGAAGCCATGCACCCAGAGCCAGTCCCAGTACCATTCCCAGTGGGCTCACATGTTTGGATTTACCAAGAACAGAGTCAATCTTTCTTGGTACCTACTGATATGAGGATGGCCAAATTTCAGGAGAGCTCTGCAGAGGGGCCTTTCCTGAGAAAGCAGGTAGTGGCTCACCACTGGCTCCTGACAACTTCACAGAGTTGTCCAATGAGATGAGATTTGAGACAGGACAGGCCATTTCAGGGAAACATTGTATGGCCCACCAGTCAGAGGACACTCTGGATAGTCACAGACCTACTTTGGGAAAGGAGGTGCCTTTGTGGGTGTGGGTGTGAGTTTGTGGTTTTGTCTCATGTTCTAAGAATAGGTAGGAAAGGAGGTTTATTTGGTTTGGAGTGGACTGTTTCTAGTAAGTCTTTTGAAAAGGTGAGTGTTTCTATGTCTGTGTATCAAACTGTGTTCATGGTTGTAGATATTAGAAAATAGAATGCATCAATGGATGTGTCCTCTTTAGTATAAAGCTTCCCAGCATTCATCCTGCCCAATTGATGAATGGACTGTCGCTTCCCTTATGGATGGGCAACAACTACTATTTTCCTAAGGTCCTGTTTTCTTCCTGATTCTGTCCACTCTCCGGAATTGGCTTATGGTTTTGTGTCCAAAAAATGTACCACCTCCAAGTTCTGTGACATAGCCATGTACTGAATAGCTAAAGGAATGGCGAGCATCTTAGAAAACTCAGATACCAGAGTGACGTGGAAAGCCTCAGTGGAGTAACCCTGCTTTGGACCTTTTGCTAACCAATTCTTCTCTTCCACCGAATGTGAGGAAGGTCTTGGCCTCAGGCCACTCCTTTGTGAAGCCTGAAGAAAACAGTTTTCAAATGGAAATGAATGGGCATCACCTGTGGCTCTTTGTGAATTGCTTTGGAAATGGATATGTCTGAATCAGCCTCTTGGCCCTGTGTGAGGCTGTGGCTTAGATCTCAGCACCTGTTGGATCAAAAGAAAGATCCCATATGTGCATCCAAAACCAAAATGGAAAAAGATCAGTCATTGTTGATGAAGTCTCTCGCCTTCCTCTGTTAGGTTCCTGACATCCATCAAGTGAGAATAGTGATCCTTTGAAACAAATGAGTTCTTCAAAGCCCTGCAGAGGCTAGCCCATACATGTTCGTGTTTTCTCATGTCTCCAAATCACATAAAGAATCTATACCCCACAGTCAGTAGGCCTCAAATTGGAGAAGCAGAGCAGTATTAATGGAAGGCATATTTGATCCCTCCTGGTTCACAGGAGGGGTGTTCAGGCCACCCTGACTTTAGGGAAAAGACAGGCAATGGAGCTTATTTTGGATACTGTCTTGGGCTTCGCCCCTCATGGAAAACTCCAGCCAGAGGTTATGAGTAGTGTCTATATGGAAGAAGATGAGGGCCATGTGGGAGTGTTTTGTTTTTAATTGTGGTCATTTGTATGGCGGTTGGAAGAGATGACTGGGTCCACCTGGGCTTGAACTCTGCTGTGATTCCACTTAGAGACTGAGATCTGGAACTGACCTCAGAGAAATATTGCCATGAATTGTGTTGTGGTTTTAGGAGACCACACATAACATTCGCCCTTGGAACCTGAGATCTATGCCCAGGGTGGCTTTCCACAGAAAAACTGAGAATCTCAGACAGGATATCCCATGATTTTATTCTGAAATATTTGCCAGCCATAGTTGAGAGTCAAAACATACATAGACCTCACATTGTAGACCTAAATGGGCCTGGCTTCATTTGACCTTTTGGCCACTTTTTGGGAAGCCGTGCTTGGGAGAGTTTTCCAGAGCTTTCATTGAAATGCGCTTCCTAAACATTTAATGGTTCCTGAATGAATTGAAAACCACAGTGCTTCCAATTTTATCCTTGAAAAATGGAGAGATAAATACCATGAAATTTTTTAATTTCCCATGACAAGGTGGCACTGGAGCACCTTTGAATGTCCTGTTCCTGAACAAGAGTGTACTAGACAGTGCCTTGATTGTGTAGAACTGAGATGCCAGGAAGTTGGAGCACACTAAGTAGTGGGGTTAGAGCAGTGGTGGGGAGGTTTGTGATTAACCATGCATGGTGGATTCATGGGGATCTGCCATTACCCTACAAATGGATTGTGACTGACATGGTGCAGCCAGCAGACCCTTTTATGTTTATGGCATCTTTTTATATTGAGAGGTTTCAGGGCATTGTTCAGAATCGGGTTGCTCTGGTCAATGGGGCAAACTATGTGGGATAGAAGCCTGTTCCGTGCATTCTCTTGCAGACCCTGAAAAACCACACATGACCGAAATCCCTCCAGCACTGTGTCCCCAGTTGAACTCCTTGTATTTTGTGAAGCAAATACCAAACTCACATTCCAGCAGCAAGAAACACCACGACAAGTGGAGGATGACCAAATGACTTCACAGTCCACACGGAGACAGACTTAGCCCCCAGTGGCCACAGTTTACCTACAAAGAGAGAATTCAGCACTGCTCCCTCATGTTCATTAGAAAATAAGAAACCATGTCCTCCAGGTCACTTAGATACATACCCAGCTTTGATGGTCTCTCTATAAAGGAAGCTAAAGCTCCTGAAAATAACAAATATTTCAAGTGCCCAAACTCAGAGGCAGTTTCTCAAGAAGTCTTTAGTCCAGCAAAGCTCCATGTTTGTGGAGTATTTACCGTGTCCCTTACTTTTGGAAACTCCTCTACCACCTTCAAGGTTGTGAACTCTTAAGCATATTCCATTCCAGATATGTATTCACAGATTTTCTAACTCTTCCACTCTAATTGTGTTTTACTTGGGGCGAAGGTAAAGTCAAGTCATTGTTCTGGATGAGAGTTGGAAGATTTTTATGTAGTACATATTTACATATACATTGAATTTATTTTCCTATTTTCCATTCAAAATACTGAACCCTGACATTAACCCATAACCTACTAGACTCTGACTACTAATTCAAATATGATGGAGAAAAATAACCCAAACAGAATAGAAATTAAAGCAGTTCAGAGGAGGCATGGTGTATACTTGGACTTGCCTTTTACATTATATAGGGTAGTCGTATTAAATATAATCAATTTTTTGTTGAAATAGTTCTCCATGTGATTTTAAAGTTAACAAATAGGTTAATTCCTCTCTCCCTTTCTCTGTAGCCAATTCAGCACATGTGTTTTCACATGCACATATAGAATCATACCTGTTATCACATGTACATTCTTGTGAGGTGGCTGACTGGGCAGATACAAATTGGGATAACAGATCACTCCTCCTAAACCCAGTTGGAACTGAAAATTCAACCTATGGGTGAGCTTCGTAGATAAACCACATGATAAATAAAACCATGATCAGTAAAATGAATATATTTTGATCAGTGGATGATATATATTTCATGATGAATTTTGATTGGCATATATATTGCTACTTTTTATTTTCAAAATATGAAATATATGTGTCTCATTGTACACTCCCTAAGTTCATTCATATTCACTGTATGTGGATTTATAAAGAAATTTTCAAAAGATTATTCTCAGAAAAATTCATCCACCTGAAATACATATTTCTTTCCTAGAACTGAAAACTAACTTCAGTGAATGGTGCATACGAATCCTAATATTTCTACAGTAACTGACGCAGTTTAACATCAATGCAAGTAGATTCCTATGAGACATGATGTGTATTGTGATGTTCATTTTTAGTCAACACTGGTACATTACTATTTCTTCAGTTGATGCCCATCATAAGAAATATATTTCATCCACAACTTAGCAAATTTAAAGGCATTTGTTTCAATTTCAATAACTTCTTGCTTCAGAAAACATGTATTCCTCCTTGTTTCTTGATGGTCTTTTCATAAGACTTCTTTCTAAACACATTATTTTCGTTTTCCATAATCACTTTTGAAGCAAAACTCACACACTCTTCATGATAAAACATAAACCTAATATTACCATTAGAAGTATAACTGGTTGGAATGAATGATTGTATATCAATATAAGAATTCCTGTATATTTTCCGATATCAATTCAATCTTTTATTTAAAGTGGAACCAGTTATATTATTTATTCATAGTATGGTCTATTCTTGCATTATCTCTATATATTCATAAACACAGGGTACACCTATTTGTACCCCCATACTCATTTATACACCTTCAAAATATTGCTTCCAGAAATGGTGGAAAAAATATTCATGTCACCTGATCTACATATACATTTTATTACAGTAGTATTCTAGACACAAAATGCAAAGGTCACATTTCTGATTGTACCAAAGCCTAAATTTATAGTGAGCATGTATTTCTAAAACATCCATGTCCAGGTTGCCTAATGCTCTCAAATGTCAATCCAATTGGTGACTACATATGTGTTTCTTTCTTTTTTTTATTTTTTTTATTTTTTATTTTTTATTTATTTATTTTTTTTATTCAAAACATTACAAAGATTTCAGAATCACATCGGTTACACATCCACATTTTTACATAATACCATAATAGTAACTGTTGTATTCTGCTACCTTTTCTATCCTCTACTATCCCCCCTCCCCTCCCCTCCCATCTTCTCTCTCTACCCCATCTACTGTAATTCATTTCTCTTCTTATTTTTTCCCATTCCCCTCACAAACTCTTATATGTAATTTTGCATAACAATGAGGGTCTCCTTTCATTTCCAAGCAATTTCCCTTTTCTCTCCCTTTCCCTCCCACTTCATGACTCTGCTTAATGTTAATCTTTTCCTCCTGCTCTTCCTCCCTGCTCTGTTCTTGGTTGCTCTCATTATATCAAAGAAGACATTTGGCATTTGTTTTTTAGGGATTGGCTAGTTTCACTTAGCATAATCTGCTCTAGTGCCATCCATTTCCCTGCAAATTCAATGATTTTGTCATTTCTTAGTGCTGCGTAGTACTCCATTGTGTATAAATGCCACATTTTTTTTTATCCATTCATCTATTGAGGGGCATCGGGGTTGGTTCCACAGTCTAGCTATTGTGAATTGTGCTGCTATGAACATCGATGTGGCAGTATCCCTGTAGTACGCTCTTTTGAGGTCTTCAGGGAATAGTCCGAGAAGGGCAATAGCTGGGTCAAATGGTGGTTCCATTCCCAGCTTTCCCAGGAATCTCCATACTGCTTTCCATATTGGCCTCACCATTTTGCAGTCCCACCAGCAATGTACAAGTATACCCTTTTCCCCACATCCTCGCCAGCACTTGTTATTGTTCGACTTCGTAATGGCTGCCAATCTTACTGGAGTGAGATGGTATCTTAGGGTGGTTTTGATTTGCATTTCTCTGACTGCTAGAGATGGTGAGCATTTTTTCATGTACTTGTTGATTGATTGTATGTCCTCCTCTGAGAAGTGTCTGTTCAGGTCTTTGGCCCATTTGTTGATTGGGTTATTTGATTTCTTATTGTTTAATTTTTTGAGTTCTTTTTATACTCTGGATATTAGGGCTCTATCTGAAGTGTGAGGAGTAAAAATTTGTTCCCATGATATAGGCTCCCTATTTAACTCTCTTATTGTTTCTCTTGCTGAGAAAAAACTTTTTAGTTTAAGTAAGTCCCATTTGTTGATTCTTTTTTTTTTAACTCTTGTGCTATGGGTGTCCTATTAAGGAATTTGGAGCCCGACCCCATAATATGTAGATCGGAGCCAACCTTTTCATCTATCAGACGCATAGTCTCTGATTTGATATCAAGGTCCTTGATCTATTTTGAGTTAACTTTTGTGCATGGCGAGAGGAGGGGATTCAGTTTCATTTTATTGCATATGGATTTCCAGTTTTCCCAGCACCATTTGTTGAAGATGCTATCCTTCCTCCATTGCATGCTTTTAGCCCCTTTATCGAATATAAGATAGTTGTAATTTTGTGGATTGGTTTCTGTGTCCTCTATTCTATACCATTGGTCCACCCGCCTGTTTTGGTACCAGTACCATGCTGTTTTTGTTACTATTGCTTTGTAGTACAGTTTGAAATCTGGTATTGCTACACCTCCTGATTCACACTTCCAGCTTAGAATTGCTTTTGCTATTCTGGGTCTTTTATTTTTCCATATGAATTTCATGATTGCTTTATCTATTTCTACAAGAAATGCCGTTGGGATTTTGATTGGCATTGCATTGTACCTATAGAGAACTTTTGGTAATATTGCCATTTTGATGATGTTAGTTCTGCCTATCCATGAACAGGGTATATTTTTCCATCTTCTGAGATCTTCTTCTATTTCTCTCTTTAGGGTTCTGTAGTTTTCATTGTATAAATCTTTCACCTCTTTTGTTAGGTTGATTCCCAAGTATTTTACTTTTTTTGAGGATATTGTGAATGGGGTAGATGTCCTCATTTCCAGTTCAGAAGATTTGTCGATGATATACAGGAATGCCTTTGATTTATGCGTGTTGATTTTATATCCTGCCACTTTGCTGAATTCATTTATTAAGATTTCTAAGATTATTTATTCAAACTCAACCCTGTTGAAAATGTCTAATCCTATCACTCACTTTATACTTTGCCTGATATCCTAAAGTCTCTACTGATATATGCTTTCCTACATAATTTCCCAGATTCATCATTTTGACTGACTGTTCATATGTGCTGACATTTACATTCACTCTCTACCTGAAACCCAATTTCTAAATAACTTTTGGTCCAAATCCAATACTCACTCTTCTTTCTGAATATACCTACTATCTCCCAAATCCTACTGACTATCCTTTTTTGAATTTGTGTTCTGTTTGACATTCAATCACCCAAGGTACAAGGTCAAATGCCAATGTATATTAATTTATCTGAGACATCTGTGCAGGACATAATTCAGAGCTAAGTCTCCCAATCAAGGGCCTCATACTTTTCTGGGCTTCAAATCTTACTTAGATTTCTGTTTACATACAGTGTGACCAGGAAAGTCTCAGTGGAGAAACCCTGCTTTTGGCCTTTTGTTTACCTATTGTTCTTTTGCCCTGAATGTCAGGAAGGTCTTTGCCTCAGGCCACACCTTTGTGAAGCCTGAAGAAAACAGTTTTCAAATGGAAATGAATGGGCATCCCCTGTGGCTCTTTGCTTAATTGCTTTGTAAAGATATGTGTCTGAATCAGCCTCTTAGCCCTCTGTGAGGCTGTGGCTTAGATTCTCAACTCCTGATGGATGTAAAGAAAGATACCATGTGTTCATCCAAAATCAAAATGGCAAAAATTGCAGTCATTGTGGATGAAGCCTCTCGCCTTCCTCTGTAAGGTTCCTGACCTCCATCAAGTGAGAATAGGGATCCTTTGATCAATGAATTCTTAAAGGCCCTGCAGAGGGTAGCCCATAGGTGCTTGGGTTTTCTCATGAGTCCAGTTCACATAAAGAATCTAAACCCCACAGTCAGATACCTCAAGTTGGAGAAGTGGAAAAGTATTAATGGCAGGCCTATTTGATCACTCCTGGTTCACAGGAATGATGTCCAGGCCACAGTGACTTTAGGTAAATGAGGGGCAAGGGAGCATTTTTTGGACACGGTCTTTGGTTGCACCGCTAGTGGGAAACTCCAGCCAAAGGTTATCATGAGTTTCTATATGGAAGAAGATTAGGGCCGTGTGGAGCGTTTTGGATTTAATTGTGGTCATTTGTGTGGTGGTTGGAAGAAATGACAAGGTCCACCTGGCCTTGAACTCTGGTGTGATTCCTCTTAGAGACTGAGTTCTAGAACCGACATCAGAGAAGTATTGCCATGAATTGTATTGGGATTTTAGGAGGCCACGCATGAGAGTCGCCCTTGGAAACTGAGATCTAGGCCCAGGTTGGCTTTCCACATATCACTGGGAATCTCAGACAGGATACCAAATGAATTTATTCTGAAAGACTTGGGAGCCATAGTTGAGAGTCAAAAAACACATGGACCTCACATTGTAAACCTCAATAGGCCTGGCTTCATGTGACCTTTTGGCCACTCTTTGGGAAGCCTTGCCTGTGCGAGTTCTCCAGAGCTTTCATTGAAATGAGCTTCCTCACCATTTAACGGTTCCTTAATATATTGAAACCCACAGTGCCTCCAACATCATCCTTGAAAAATGGCTCGATAGATACCATAAATTTTTTCAAATTCTCATGACCAGGTTCCACTGGAGAACCTTTGGATGTCCTGATGTTGATCTTGAGTATGCCAGACAGTGCCTTGATTGACTGGGTTTCATGAAAATGGTGTAGAACAGAGATGCCAGTAAGTTGGAGCCGGCTGAGTAGTGGGGCTAGAACAGTGCTGGGCAGGTGTGTGATAAAACATGTGGTGGGGCAATATGGATCTCTTTTTGGCTTCCAAATGGCTTGTGACTTACATGGTGCAGACAGCAGACCCTTTTTTGTAAAGGCATCTTGTTATATGGAGAGGTTTCAGGGCAATGTTCAGAAACAGGTTGCTATGGTCAAGGGAGCAAACTATGTGGGATAGAAGCCTGGTTGTGCATTCTCCTGCAGACCCTGACCCACCACTGAGACAGAAATCCCTCCAGCACTGTGACACAGTTGAACTCCTTGTATTTTGTGAAGCAAATACCAAACTCCCAGTGCAGCAGCAAGAGACACCACAAAAATTGCAGGATGACCAAATGGCTTCACAGTCCACACGGGGAGACACTTAGCCCCCAGTGTCCACAGGTTACCTACTAAGAGGGAATTCAGCACTGCTTCCTCATTTTCATTGGAAAATAATAAACCATGTCCTCCAGGTCACATAGATGCAGACCCAGCTTTGATGGTCTCACTAAAAGGGAAGCTAAAGCTCCTGACAACTACATATATTTCAAGTGCCCAACCACACAGGCAGTTTCTCAAGAAGTCTTTAGGCCTGCAGAGCTCCATGTTTGAGGAGTGTTTACCATATCCTTTACATTTGGAAACTCCTCTACCACCTCCAAGGTTTCAAAACCCTGAGCATATTCCATTACAGATATGTATTCACTGATTTTCTAACTCTTCTCCTCTAATGGTGTTTTAGTTGGGGTGAAAGTACTGTCAAGGCATTATTCTGGATGAGAGTGGGAACATTTTTTGTAGCACATATTTACATACACATTGGATTCATTTTCTAATTTTCCATTCGAAATATTGAATCCCTGACACTAACCCCTAACCTACTACACTCTGACTACTAATACTAATAAGATGGAGAAAAATAACCCAAACTGAATAAAAATACAAGCATTACAGGAGGCATGGTGTATAGTTGGACTTCCCTTTTGCCTTAAATATGGTAGGTGTTATAAATCTAGTCAATTTTTTGTTGAAATTGTTCTACATGTTTTTTTAAAGTAAACTATTGTGTGAATTCCTGTCTCCCTTTCTCTGTAGCCTATTCACCACCTGTACTTTTATATGCACACATAGAATCCTACCTGGGACCACACGCACATTCTTGTGAGGTGGCTAATTTGGCAGATACAAATTGTAAGGGATCACTCTTCCTAAACGATGTTGGAACTGAAAATTCAAATTATGTGTGAGCTTTCTACTTGAACAATATTATTCATAAATCCATGTTCAGTAAAATAAATATTTTTGGATCTGTCGATGATATATATTTCATTATAAATTTTGATTGGCATATATATTGCTATTTTTAATGTATCTGTGTGTGTGTGTCTGTATCTATATATCTATATATCTATATCTATATATCTATCTATATATATCTATATCTATCTATCTATATATATATCTATATCTATATCTATCTATCTATCTATACATATATTTATATATACACTCTCCAGATTTTTCAAAATATGAAATGTGTGTCTTATTTTACACTCACCAAATTCATTCATATTCATGTATGTGGATTTATAATCAACTTTTCACAAGGTTATTCTTAGAAATATTCATTCACCTGAAATACATATTTGTTTCCTAGTACTGAAAAGTAATTCAGTGAATGGTGCATACAAATCCTAATATTTCTACAGTAAGTTTAACATCAATGCAAGTAGATTCCGATGTGACATGATGTGTAGTTTAACATTCATTTTTATTCAACACTGGTAGATTACTATTTCTTTAATTTATGCACATCATAGGATATATATTTCATCCACAAGTTAGGAAATTTATAGGCATTTCTTTCACTATCAATCACTTCCCGCTTCAGAACACATGTATTCCTCCATATTTCTTGACCTGTCTTTTCATGAGAAAAGGGACGGACAAGGCAAGCAAGGCACCTAAGATAGCACCGAAGACAGGGAAACAGTCCTATTTGGACTGTTGTCCAGAGCATTCATTGAAATGAGCTTCCTCACCATTTAACGGTTTAGAGGGCATTGCTTCTGTTGTAATCAATTAATCCCCTGAACCCCAAGTTTAGGTTGTTTCACAATTTGTACCCAACATGTAAGGGAGGGGCTCAGAATTCCACAGTCTGCAGAAGTTCACAAAAAGCAGGTTTTTTTCTCTATTCTGGGCAAGTTAACATTTTAAGGACACCTGGGAGGGGGAGAGCTTTTTTCTTCTCTTTTTTCCTTGCCAGCTGTTCCCATGGAGCCCAGTTTGTAACTTCTTTATCTTAGAAATATAGACATTTCTGTGAACCCCCAGCTCAAGGCCAGAGGCCTTGTTCACATATGGCCAGCCTTGTGACTGACTCTTTCCAAACACATTATTTTCGATTTCCATAATCACTTTTGTAGCAAAACTAACATATCTTCATGATAAACCATAACCCTAATATTAATATTATATGTATAACTGGTTGGAATAAATGATTGTATATCAATATAAGATTTCTTATATATTTTCAGATATCAATTCAATCCATTATTTAATGTGGAAACACTTATATTATTTATTCACTTTATGGTCTATTCATGCATTATCTCTATATTCATAGACACAGTGTACACCTCTTTGTACCCCCAATACCCATTTATATGTCTTCAAAATATTGCTCCCAGAAATGGTGGAAGAAATACTCATGTCACCAGATCTACATATACATTTTATCAGTGTAATATTCTGGACACAAAACGCAAATGTCACACTTATGATTGTACCAAAGCCTAAATGGAAAGTGAGCAGGGATTACAAAAAACATCCATGTCAAGGTTGCCTAATGCTTTCAAATGTCAATACTATTGGTGATTACATATTTGTTTCTTCCTAAGATTATATATTCTAAGTCAACCCTCTTGAAAATGTCTAATCGTATCACTCACTTTATACTTTGCCTGATATATTGATATCTGCTTTTCTTCATATTTTTCCCAGTTCATTATTCTGACTGTTCACATGTGCTGACATTTACATTCACTCTCTAACCGAACCCCTATTGCTAAAGAACTTTTGTTCCAAATCCTATACTCACTCTTCTTCCTAAACCTACCGACTATCTTCTTAATCCTACTGACTATCCCTTTTCGACTGGATTTTCTCTTCTACATTCAATCATCCAAGTAATGTTCGTGCGAGCATCGGAGGAAGAGACCACAAAGAGACTGTCTCATGCAACAGCAAAGGGTTTATGGGGGTCCAGCATGCTGGGGTTCAGAGCTCACATGAACAGAGCAGAGAGCCCTGAGAACAGCTTAAGCAGAGCTTATATAATTTCCTTGGAGAAGGCGGGGATGGAAGTTTATTGATGGGTCAGGGCGAGTGGGCGGTTTGCGTGTAACCGGGTGAGGGAATACATTCTACAATTTGGCAGTTAGGGGACAGCACATTCTGGAAAAAAGATTAGCAAACAGTTCTCAATATTTCAACAGTGTTTTGTTAAGCATACAGAAAAAACAGGAAATTACAAGTTCCTATTTTATTAACCTTTCTTTTCCCACTTCTTCTGGCTACTGTTAATCATAAAAGTGATCATTGGTGGGTGTCACATTCTATGTCTGCAAGTGGGGAATTACCAAAAGTTTAAATTCTCCAATTTGAGCTTGGAGAAAACAAATTACACGTTTGAGCACACAGGGTTTCATAGTTAGCAATAATATGAGGATTATTATTGGACCGACCAGGGTTGATAGAAGCATAGTTAACCAGGGGTACTGTATGAACCAGACTCAAACCACCCTTTTTGGGCCTCTCTCTCTCATTGACCCTCTTCAAGGTGTCTTTTTAATTTACTCATATATTTTTTTACAACTACAGTATGTTCGCCATAAAAACATTCTTCCCTCAATGCAGCAAAAGGCCCCCGTCTCTCATGAAGAGGAGGTCCAACCCTTGACTGTTCTGTAAAACTACTTCAGAGGGAGAGGATAAAAATTCCTGCAAAGCTGTGATGGAGGTTTCTAATATCTTTAAGTTTTGGTCTATTGCTGCTTCTAATTGGGTCATTTGTTGTGTCCCATGGAGCAGGGCAGTGGTTCCTGTGCCCACCCCTGCAGCAACTTCTATTCCTAATAGGAAGGCTAAAGTGAGAGAAATATGTTCCCAGCGGAACCGGGTTGTATGCCCCCCTGCTTGAACTTCTAATGAACCTGCATCATTATAGAGCACTCTGGGAAACATCTGCACCATTACACAATTAATCACATCTGTTAACCATTTCATAAAAACATAAAAAATATTTAAGTATATAGATTTTACTGTTGTAGGTTTGGACAAGGCAAGGCACCTAAGATAGCACCGAAGACAGGGAAAAAGTCCTATTTGGTTGCAACTGGATTCAGAGGGCATTGATTCTGTTGTAATCAATTAACTCCCTTAACTCCACGTTTATGTAGCTTCAGAATTTTGTACCCAACATGAAAGGGAAGGGGCTCAGAAGTTCACAGTGTGCAGAACTTCACAAAAAGAATTTTTTTTTCTGTTTTTTCCTCTGTTCTGGGCAAGTTAACTTTTCAAGGACACCTGGGAGGGAGAGAGCTTTTTCTTCATTTTCTTTTATCCCCCTGCAGCTGTTACCATGGAGCCCAGCTGGTAATTTTTTATCTTTGAAATGTAGCCATCTCTGTGAAGCCCCAGCTCAAGGCCAGAGGCCTTGTTCACATATTGTGTGAAAAACTATTAAGGGGGTGTCTAGCTTAGGAGTGCTGATTTTTTCAGCGAGTGGCTAAGTAGAACAGGGCAACAGAAAAAGAGGGAGTTTATCTACACTGAACTCTTTTGTAGGGACTCTTTTGCTGAAAGGCCTAAAGTCAGCCATAATGAAGACTTCTGGAGAAGTTCAGTTAAGATTTTTCTCTGGGCCTGGTACAGTGGGGGAAGATGGGGAAGGCGGGGGGTGAGAGCAGCTCCGTAGATCTGAGAATGAGGCAGGTGAGATGTAAAAGAATAATGAGAAAGGGGTTTGGGATTTTCCTAGCAACTAAAACTTGAGCAGTAGAACAGGTAGAGCAGAGGGGAAGACAGGAATGAGTATCCCAAAAAGCCTGTGAGGTACTTTAAATTCTAAGTAACCTGTTTTTAGTGATGACAAAGCAACTTTAAAGGCCATTTTCATTACATCTTCGATAGGGGTCTGAGGGCTCTCCTAAGCTGGATTGAGTTTTGTGTTAGCTGGTAGAGGACCTGGTTGGACCTGGTGCAGACACTGAGAGGAGAAGAGAGGAGTGAGTGGGTGGAGGGGTACCTCAGTACCTGCTACCTCAGCAAGGGGGCAATGGTCTGAGAACCGGCAGAGGTTTGGTGTTTGATCTAGTAATTGGAGGAGAGAAATCAGGTTGGTGAGCTGGGACTGACAGCAGAGAGTCTTGAGCAGAAGGCTGAGGGTGAGGATCTATTGGAGAATCATAGTTCAGGATGTGAGCGAAAGAGGGAAAAGGCCTTCACATAGGGGAATTTCCTTTCACCCTTTTGAGAACTTGCAGAAGTTAAAAAGGTCACACAGAATTTGAGGATCTAGAGACTCCTCTGGGGGTTTGGTTTTGGTTGTCTAATTGGTAATATGGCCAATGCTGTGTACTGAATTTAATGAGGATTTTGGGTTCCACCAGGCAACCCCTCTATGCTGAAATCCTCATGACTTACAGAAGATTTCGGCTTTTCCCCCACACAGCCATGGCTCTTTGAGGCTTTAATAGTCTGCCGGGCAAACATACTAATCTAGGCTACCCAATCTGAATCTGGCTCGCATGTCCCTACATTCATAATGTTTGTTTCCATTATCTATCGTACGGAAAGGATTTAATGGAATTTTAGTGGGATCCTCTTCATCTGGTATATCCTAATAGGAAAGACCTATAGCCAGCTGACAAATATCTGGGTGGAGAGATGGCCACAAGATCACTAATGGGGCTGTATGCGAGGTAGACCATACTTCTTGTCTAGTAGGATTTGTGATCAGCCATTGCTTCTGAACGGGCTGATGAGCGTTAGGTCTACTCATGGCCAAGGGGAGAGTCTATAGCCTTATCCACATGACGAATACACAATTTGAAAGAGTTACCAGTCTTTTCCAGTTCCCAGCCTGAGTCTGGACAGGGTGCAGGCTTGAGATTAGAGGCATGGATTCAGGAAGTGATTCTGTCAACTTTTACCACTGTAGGTGTTATTATTAGCATCCAGGGATGACACCTAGTGTCGTGTTATGTAGATGATGTCTCTTACTTGATATCGATGTGGAGTCCCCTCATCCCCAGGTTGGAAAGCAGTCGCCAGCTATTTCCACAGGTATCGCTGAGTTCTTTCAAGAGATTTAAGTCTGTCAAGCAAGGGGGTGTGGAAGGGATGTTTAGGTCTTAGAGTTGGGGTTAGGTCCCTTACTGCAGGAGAGGCATCATAGACAATTTCATAGGGGGTGAGTTTACACAAAAAAACAGAGGGGGTATTTCTTGCATGAAATAGTGCATAAGGCAGCAGCATAGTCTAATCTTTTATGTCGGTCTCTAAGCTTAATTTCGTGAAGGTCTCTTTAATGGTTCTATTTATTTTTTTTAACCTGTCCTGAGCTCTGGGGTCTATAAGCACAATGTAACTACCAATTGATCCCCAGGGTCCTGGCTAACCCCTGACTTACCTGGCCCATGAACGCCGTACAATTATCAGATCCTATTACCTTAGGAAGGCCGTGTCTTGGGAAAATATCTTAATATTTTTCAGGATCTTCTTGACCACCATTTGTGCCGTGTTTTTTTTTTTTTTTTTTTTTTTTTTTTTTGGGTGGGGGGCGGGGGGAAAGGCTTCAATCCATCCTGAAAATGTATCTACAAAGACTAGGAGATATTTATGTCCATATCTTCCTGGCTTAATTTCAGTTAAGTCCACTTCCCAGAATTGTCCTGGTCTGGTTCCTCATAGGTGCTTTCCTGCAGGAAGCTTGGAAGGGTAAGCTTTAACCAATTGACAGAACCGACAGGCTTTTGTTACCTGTTCAGTTATTTCCTTTCGCTGTGAGTGAGTTAGTTGAAAACTCTGTCCTTGATCCTTCAGGAATGGCCGCAGTTTCTTTGAACCAAAGTGAGTGAGTTGATGTACATTTTTAATGTAGTGTAGGGCTTTCTGAAATTGCAGGCTGGGCTCAGTGAAGTTGAGGAGTTCAGTGTCATTGTCCTTAGATGTTATCAAAAGCTTGCTGGTGCTCTAGGGTTCATTGGAATTGGGCATTCTCATTTAACAGCGGGTATAAAGGAGCAGCTGAGAACACAAACTCAGTTATCAATAACCTGCAAAAGCCAGCAGTCCAAGAAACTCTCTGTTTTGTCTCCTGTTATATGGGCGTGGTATCTGCCAAACGGTTTGTTTTCTGGGCTCAGTGAGCCATCATTTACTGCCCCTAATGGAATACCCCAGGAAGATTACTTCTTGCTGGCAAATTTGGGCCTTTTTGGCTGAAGCTCTATATCCGAGTTGAGCAAGCTCGGATAATAGTGCTTGGATCGCAGACTCACAGTTTTCCTTGGTGTTGGCTGCCAGTAGCAGGACATCCACATATAAAAGCAGGGTGACTTCAGGGTGCATAGTTGTGAAGTTGTTGAGATCTCTGTGGAGGGCGTCATCAAAGAGAGTGGGGGAGTTTTTGAACCCCTGTGGGAGTCTAGTCCAAGTTAGTTGACCAGACTTTCTGGTTTCTGGGTCTACCCACTCGAAAGCAAACAGCAACTGACTATCTTTATGCAGAGGCAAGCAAATGAAAGCATCTTTTAAGTACAGAACAGTATACCATTTTCACTCAGCAACATCAAAGTGTTTATTGGGGGTCCAGCATGTTGGGGCTCAGAGCTCACGTGAATAGAGCAGAGAGCCCTGAGAACAGCTTTAACAGAGCTTTTATACTTTCCTTGGCGAGGGCAGGGAGGGAAATTTATTGATGGGTCAGGGCGAGTGGGCAGTTTGCATCCAAGGGGGGTGAGGGAGTACATTCTGCAGTTTGTCAGTTGGGGACAGCACATTCTGGGAACAAAATGAGCAAACAGTTCTCCAGATTTCAACAGTGTTTTGTTAAGCATACAGAAAAACAGGAAGTGACAAGTGACTATTTTATTAACCTTTCACCAAAGCAAAATGGAAAGTGAGCATGGATTACTTAAAACAACCATGTCCAGGTTGCCTAATGCTCTCAAATGTCAATCCTATTGGTGACTACACATTTCTTTCTTTCTAAGATTATATATTCAACCTCAAACATGTTGAAAATGTCTAATCCTATCACTCACATTATACTTTGCTGATTTCCTAAAGTCTCTATTGATATCTGCTTTCCTACTATTTTCCCCAGTTCATCATTGTGACTGACTCTTCATATGTGCTCAAATTTATGTTCACTCTCTACCTGAAACCCTATTGCTAATGAACGTTTTGTCCAAATCCTATACTCACTCTTTTTTCTAAACCTACTGACTATCTTCCTAATCCTACCAACTATTTCTTTCTGACTGGATGTTCTCTTGGACATTCAATCTTCCAAGATACAAGGTCCTATGCCTTTGCATATTGATTCATCTGAGACATCTTGCAGAACAAAATTCAAACCTAAGTATCCCACTAAAGGGCCCAATTTCCTTCTGGGCTTCAAATCGTTCCTAGATTTCTGGTTTCATACTTATATTTTACCAATATATTCTTGTGAATATGGCAGGTTCCCAATATCATTATTTATCCTGCAGAATAATTTCTAACCCAAATAGAATATATTATTAACCTTAACCATACACTCTTTCCTTGGTCTAACTTTACAGAAGAACAGGGACAGAGTTGGTCTTACAATACAGGAATGTAGGGGATCTTCCACCTGCTGAGAACATCAAAGGTCCATGAAAAAATGATCCCTGGAGAAGATGTAGGCAGATATGAAGGACCTGAGAGAGCAAAAGTCATCTTCCATGGCAAACAACCTGATCAGGATGAAGGTATGTGTCTGAATCAGCCTCTCTCCTCTTGATATAAAAATATGGACCAAACCAACCCTGTGTGGAGAGCTTCTCCTGGGTGCCTATGGTTGATATACCATTGTAACTTGTGACAGTGTCACAGGAAGTAGGGGCAGCCTCCATCTCAAGGGACCCTTGGAAGCAACTGTTAGGACAAAGTGGTTGCCAAGGCAGTGACCTCATTCCCTTCCTGAAGGAATTTACCTACCTCACTTCTTTGGTGATGGAACTCGCTGAACTTGGGATCCAGGAAGCCAGGCACACAGAGCCAGTCCCAGTCCCATTCCCAGTGGTCTCACTTGTTTGGATTTACCTAGGACAGAGTCTGTCTTTCTTGGTACCTAGTGATTTGAGGATGGCCAAATGCAAGTAGAGCTCTGAAGAGGGGCCTTTCCTGAGAAAGCAAGTAGTGGTCAGCACAGGCTCCTGACAACTTCACATACTTGGACAAGGAGACCAGATCTGAGACAGAACAGGCCAATTTGGGGGAACACAGTATGGCCCATGGGTCAGAGGACACTCTGGATAGTCACAGACTTACTTGGGGAAGGAGGTGCCTTTTTGAGTGTGGGAGTGAGTTTGTGGTTTTGTCTCATGTTCTGAGAATAGGTAGGAAAGGCGGTTTGTTCAGTTTGGAGTGGACTCTTTCTAGAAAGTCCTTTGACAAGGCGAGTGTTTCTGTGTCTGTGTATCCCATTGTGTCCATGGTTGTACACATTAGAAATTAGAATCTATAAGTGGATGTGTCCTGTCTAGTAGAAAGATTCCCAGCATTAACCCTGCCCATTTTAGGAATGGACTGCAGCTTCCCTTATCCATGGGAAACACTTACTCTTTTCCTAAGTTTCTGTTTTCTTCCTGAATTCTGGCCACTTTCCAGAATAGGTTCATAGTTTTGTGTCCAAGATATGTACCACCTTCGAGCTCTGTGACATGGCCATGTACTGGATAGCTGAAGGGAATGGAGAGCATCTCAGAAAACTCAGATATCAGTGTGACCAGGAAAGTCTCAGTGGAGAAACCCTGCTTTGGGCCTTTTGCAAACCTATTGTTTTGTTGCCCTGAATGTTAGGAAGTTCTTTGCCTCAGGCCACTCCTTTGTGAAGCCTGAAGAAAACAGTTTTCAAATGGAAATGAATGGGCATCACCTGGGGCTCTTTGCTTTATTGCTTTGAAAATGGTTGTGTCTGAATCAGCCTCTTGGCTCTGTGTGAGGCTGTGGCTTAGATTATCAGCACCTGATGAATCTAAAGAAAGATCTAATGTGTGCATCCAAAACGAAAATGACAAAAAGATCAGTCATTGTGGATGAAGTCTCTCACCTTCCTCTGTTAGGTTCCTGACCTCCATCAAGTGATAGTAGGGATCCTTTGATTCAAATGAGTTCTTCCAAGCCCTGCAGAGGTGCTTGGGTTTCCTCATGACTCCAAATCACATAAGGAAACAATACTTGACATTCAGTAGGCTTCAAACTGTAGTAGCAGAGCAGCATTAACGTCAGACCTATGTGATCAATCCTGGTTCACAGGAAGGGTGTCCAGGCCACCCTGAGGTTAGGTTAATGAGGGGCAAGGGAGATTATTTTGGACACTCTCTTGGGCTGTGCCATTCATGGAAACATCCAGCTAGAGGGAATGATGAGTGTCTATATGGATGAAGATGAGGGCCTTGGGGGAGTGTTTTGGTTTTAATTGTGGTCATTTGTGTGGCGGTTGGAAGAGATGACTGGGTCAACCTGGGCTTGAACTCTGGTGTGATTCCGCTCAGAGACTGAGTTCTGTAACTTACCTAAGAAAAGTAATTGCTTTGGAAATGGATGTGTCTTAATCAGCCTCTAGGCTCTGAGTGATGCTGTGGCTTAGAATATCACCACCGTATGGATCTAAATAAAGATCCCATGCATGCACCCAAAACCAAAATGGCCAAAAGAGCAGTCATTGTGGATGAAGTCTCACACCTTTCTTTGTAAGGTTCTGAAAGTATAAAAGAAATTAAAATTGAAACAAAAGAACCAGTTTTTGTAAAGTTTACAAGCTGCACTCAGAACCTGAAAATCTGTGGCAGTTAAGACAATTCCCAGACCTGCCCATTAGATGTGTGTTGAAATCTTCCCTGACCACCTAGTTACTTAACAACCCCTTACCAGAAACCGTGCAGCTCAGCACATATACATCTCAGGTCTTCAACCAATCATTTTAAATGTATACCCCTTCTCATGGCTGACCAATCACCCCTGCCCGATGTGTTCCCGCCAATGAAGGTGCTAATCATGTTTTAGAGTTGTTATTTGATTTTCCCGTGGTATATGATGATTTGCTAAAGGAGGCTATGATGTATGTAAAGTCCCTGCGCTCTCTAAAGAATGTGTATAAACTCTGCTCAAGTTGTTCTCGGGGCTCTTTGTTCTTTGCATCTCTGAAGTGAGCTCTGAACCCCAGCATGCTGGACCCCCAATAAACCCTTTGCTGTGGCATGAGACAGTCTCTTGGTGGTCTTTTCCTCCGACATTCGCCCCATCTTTTCATCTGGAGGCCCCAGGTGAGACATCTGGCAGCGGCGGACGAAAGACCCCACCTTACTTACCCCAACTCTCGGGGTAAGTAAGGTGCCTCTTTCTGGTTTCGGGTTTCAGGTTAGGGCTTGGCTAAGTGGCTGTCAGTGAAGAGCGTAAGCTCTCTCTGACGGTGGCTGACAGATGTTTAACAGAGCCACAGGCCACGTCCCTGGGGGACGCTCCAGAGGACTCGGGAATTCGAGGAATAGAAGTTTCCTCAACTCGGTTATATTTTGCTTCAGGATTCGGTTTGACAGCCCATCTGGTTTTGCCGACTACTCAGTTTTGTTCATTGTCAGAAACTCATGTTGAGTTTACTGTCTGTCTTAATTGTCTAACCCATCAGGTTTTGCCAGTTACTCAGTTCTAATCTTTGTCTTGGACTCATGTTAAACGTTTACTGTTTGTCTTTGTCTGTGTCTTGTTTGTGTATTCACTGTCCCTGTTTGAATAATTCCCATTATGGGACAAAGTACTTGCAAGCCTCTGTAGCTTACCCTTGATCATTGGACTGATGTCTGCTCAAGGGCCCAGAATCTTTTTTTTTTCCAGTAAAACGCTGTACCTGGCAGACCCTCTGTGTTTCAGAATGGCCCATTGCTGCAGTCTGGCTGCAGGAAAATATCCGGGGGGTGACGAATGACTTGTGTACGTTGATACAGCAGGAATAGGAGCCGTTTATTGTAGGATCTGAGCGATATTTATACATTTTACACAGCTTATCTAATTAGCATAAAATAGATACAGCAGTCAACCAATAAGGAATCTCCAAACTTAATGGCTCGCTTTTGTTACTTCACAAACCACTCCCTCTGGCATTTTGCCAGGCACCATGCAGACTTGTTTACAGCCTCTAACATTTCTCTGGCAAAATAACAGGTGCCATCCTGACTTGTTTACAGACCTTAACATTTCCCCCTTTTGTTTAATTTAAATAACCACCATAGTGTTGTTTTACAGAAACACCATAAATAACCTGCTAGAAACAGAAAGGGAGGATACAAAATGTTACAATTCCAAGCCAATTGATGGCTCCATGCAAGAAGCCCTTGGAAAAATTATACCAGCAATGACACCATTAGCAAAGATATTGAGTTACAATTTGTTGTAGATTACAGTTTGTTATCTCAGTCCAGATAAAGCAGTGTCTCAATAGATTAACTCACAGTCCAGGTAAATCACAGTCCAGGTAAGTTCTGCAGGCAGCTAGCTTAAGTTGTAGCAGCAGAAATAGCAATAATCCGAAGTCTCCTCGGGTTCTCAGTCGAAGTTTCCTCTGGTTCTCAGCAACAATGTAAATTCTTTCACCTTTGTTTTCACCAGCACTGGAACGAAGGCAGCAACTCTGGATGCCTAAAGAAAATCCTGTAGCATTTCACTAAGAAACCAACCTTTGGAACAATTTAGTACATTATCTCAAGGTTTTTTACATTTGAAATAAGCATTAATAGTACTCATTACTCATCAGTCTCCTGGTGTGGGAGACCCATTGTAGTTACTGGCCTTGGAAATGATCAAACTTCAGGGATACCAGTAGCGTCTTCTGCCAGCTGTAGCATCCCGGGCAGCCCCAGATGGCCCTGGGGAGAGTCCCAGACTCAAACTGCTTCCAGGCACATGGAGCAAGAGCCTGGGAGACTGTGCCTCCAGGTCAGGTCTACGTTTGGGCTCCCAGTGGCCATCCGCTCCCCCGGGCAGGGGGGCGGGGAAGAGCCAGCAACTGCCGCTTGAAAAATTCTTGCTGCGCCATGATCGGCTTGGGCAGGTGGCAGCCACCTTGTCGTTTCACGCACCCTCCGGTAACGAAAAGTATTCAGTAATAGTCTTTTGCTGCAACTTTTGTCCTGATAATCTTTCTTCTTCTGAAGTTTCTTTTTCTTTCTGACTAGAGTTTCTGGGCTTTTATCAACACATGCCCTAATTATTCTTGTTTCCACTGGGGTGCCTTTCTCCCTTATCAATTTACTTCTCACCCCTTCCATAATTTTCGTCACAAAGACAATACAACATTTCAAGACAAAACAAGACACAAACATACTGCATCAATCTTCTCCATTTTCTCGAAATGGCCATTTTTCCTCAAGCCCTATCTGCCTAGGGACGAGCAGATTGCTCCCGTCCTATCTATGGACGGGCAGTTTTTTTTTTGTCACTTTCCCCCGAGTGTCCCGGGGCTCCCCTTAACGGGCCACCATCTGCAGCAGTCTGGCTGCAGCAGAATAACCGGGAGGGTGACGAATAACTTGTGTAAGTTGATGCAGCAGGAATGAGAGCCATTTATTGTAGGATCTGAGCGATATTTATACATTTTACACAGCTAATCTAATTAGCATAAAATAGATACAGGAGTCAACCAATAAGGAATCTCCACACTTAATGGAGATTTTGTTACTTCACAAACCACTCCCTCTGGCATTTTGCCAGGCACCATGAAGACTTGTTTACAGACTCTAACATTTCTCTGGCAAAATAACAGGTGCCATCCTGAGTTGTTTACAGACCTTAACAGCCCATCCTCGGAGTTGGATGTCCCCCAGAATGATGCTTCCACTTCCCTCTAACCTGAAAAGTCAGAGATATTGTCTTTCAGCCGGGGCCACGTGTCCACCCAGATCAACAGCCATATAACCCTTCCCCCACGATCCTATCATTCAAAACTTCCACTCCTCCCCCTCTTCCCTTCATTCTCCCTGAGTCACAAGACTGGACACTCCTCCCCCTCCTTATCCTCTACCCTTGCTCCCCAACCCCCAACATGATCTTGATGATCTTCCCGCCGCTGACTCAGCCTCTCCACCACTGGAGGCATTTAGTCCGGACAAAAGCCCTCCAGGAAAATTCCCCGCAGTAGCAGCTGCCCCTACGACCCTGGAGGAAGCTGGGGCACCTAAAGGAAACCACCAGCAATGGATAATAGAAAACTCGGAAGCCCCTGTGATGCTCCCTCTCCATCCTCACGGGCCAATGAAACGACCCAACTGGGACCCCAACACCTTTGAAGGTAGGTAGCATCTGTCCACTTATCGCAGGGCTCTAATAGCAGGTCTCCGAGCGGCCGCCAGAGGGCTGACTAATTTGGCCAAAGTAAGAGAGATTATCCAAGGGCCTAATGAGTCTCCCTCTATGTTTCTAGAGAGAATTATGGAAGCATTTAGGAAATATACTCCTTTTGATCCTCAGGCAGAGGACCAAAGAGCATCTGTTGCAATGGCCTTTATCGAGCAGGCTGCCCCAGATACTAGGAGAGATTTACAAAGTCTAGATGGATTACAACATATGACTTTAAGAGATTTATTCAGAGAAGTTGAGAAAGCATATTATAAGAGAGAAACTGAGGAGGAGAGGAAACAGAGGAGAGAGAAGGAAAGAGAACAAAAGGAGGATGAAATGAGCAAAAGGCAGACTAAAGCATTGGCTAAGGTTTTGTTCACAGCAGCAAATATGCCAGAAGTTAAAAAGCAGGAAGACAGAAAGGGATACCTGGTCCCATGCCAAAGGCTGCCCCTGGCCTCAGATCAATGTGCCTACTTTAAAGAAAAAGGACACTGGGCCAAAGAGTGCCCCAAAAAGAAGCAGCCACCCCAGCCCGCCATGCTGACTCTTGAAGAGGACTAGGAATGTTGGGCCTCGGATCTCCTCCCCGAGCTCAGGGTAACATTTGAAGTGGAGGAGACTTCAGTGAACTTTGAAGTGGATACAGGAGCAGTATACTCAGCCCTTAAGACCCCACTGGGCCCCCTATCAAATAAAGGGTCTCTTGTTCACGGGGCTAATGGCAGTAGATATCGGGCTTGGACAACTAAGAGGATTATCGATGTAGGAAAGGAAAAAGTCCACCACTCTTTCCTAGTAGTCCTAGAATTCCCAGCCCCATTGATGGGCAGGGAACTGCTTACCAAACTCCGGAATAGAATAACCTTTAACTCTGATGGTCCCCAAGTGAAGTTTCTAAAGCCTTCAGTAAAAACTCCCATAGTCACTGCTTTGACTATGTCCACAGAAGATGAACAACAACTCTTCTCGCTCTAGGACTGATCAAACAGGCAAACTACCACAGAAATGTATAAAAGATTATCCTAATACCTGGGCAGAAACTGCTGGATTAGGTCTAGCCATAAAACAACCTCCAATAGTAGTAGAATTAAAAGCCTCTGTCTCTCTAATCAGTGTTAAACAATATCCTCTAAGCAAAGAAGCTAAGGATGGGATAAGGCGCCATATTCAGAAATACCTTGCTCTTGGTATCCTAAGGCCCTGTAAATCAGCCAGGAATACCCCCCTGCTACCAGTAGGAAAGCCAGGAACTGGGGACTACCGTCCTGTTCAAGACCTAAGAGAGATCAACAACAGAATGCAGGACATTCACCCCAGAGTACCCACTCCATATAATTTGCTTAGCACTCTGAATCTGGAGCGGGAATGGTACACTGTGGTGGACTTAAAATATGCTTACTTCTGCTTTCCACCTACATAAGGACAGTCAGTTCCTGTTTGCTTTCAAGTAGATAGACCCAGAAACTGGAACATCTGGCCAAGTAACCTGGACTAAACTCCCACAGGGGTTCAAATACTCCCCCACTCTCTTTGATGAAGCCCTACACAGGGACTTCAACGACTTCAGAACTGTACACCCCGAAGTCACCCTACTCCAATATGTGGATGATCTGCTACTGGCAGCCGACACGAAGGAGAACTATGAGTCTGGGGCCCAAGCACTATTATCTGAGCTTGCTCGGCTTGGATATAGGGCTTCTGCCATAAGGTCCAAATTTGTCAACAAGAAGTAATCTTCCTTGGTTATTCTCTTAGGGGTGGCAAACGATGGCTCACTGAGGGCAGAAAACAAACTGTTGTGCAGATACTGCCCCCATATAATAAGAGACAACTCAGAGAGTTTCTTGGGACTGCCGACTTTTGCAGGTTATGGATTCCTGGGTTTGCATCTCTGGCTGCCCCTTTATACCCGCTGATAAAGGGGGATGCCTACTTCCAATGGAACCCTGAGCACAACAAGCTTTTTATAATGTCAAAAAAAGGTGCTGCTATGTGCTCCGGCCTTACCACTCCCAGATGTAGAAAAACCCTTCACTCTCTACATCAAGGAAAAGAAAGGAATAGCACTGGGAGTGCTCACTCAGACTTTGGGACCTTGGAAAAGGCCGGTAGCATTCTTATCAAAAAAACTGGACCCATTGGCTAGCGGGTGGCTCCATTGCTTAAGAGCTATAACAGCGGCAGCCCTTATAATAAAAGATCCTCGTATATGAACTTGGGACAGAAGCTAACCATTATAGCCCCCCATGCCCTGGAGAGCATCATCTGTCAGCCTCCAGAGAGGTGGCTATCAAACATCAGAATAAACCACTACCAGAGCCTCTTGCTTGACAAAGACAGAATAATGTTGGGACCCCCTGCTCCACTCAACCCGGCTTCACTGCTGCCAGAAGTATCATCAGGACCCGTCGCTCATGAGTGTCAACACATACTGGCAGAGGAAACCAGTATACGACGAGACTTGAAGGATCAGCCACTGCCTCGCCCTGAAGTCGTATGGTTTACGGAGGGCACCAGCTTCCTCCAAGACAGTAAGCAGCGGGCTGGAGCAGCAGTAGTTAGCGAAACTAATGTCATCTGGTCCTCTGGTCTCCCAGAAGGGACATCAGCCCAAAAAGCAGAACTGATTGCCCTTACGAAACCATTGGAACTAGCAACAGTCAAAAGGGCCACCATATACACAGATAGCTGCTATGCATTTGTCACTGCAAATGTGCAGGGGGCTACTTACCAGCAAAGGTGGCTAATAACCTCTGCTGGGAAAGAAATAAAGAACAAAGATGAGATCCTCCACCTTCTCTCAGCAGTGCAGGGCCCTAAGGACCTAGCTATAGTGCACTGTCCAGGGCCCAGAAGGGAAACGACCCCGTGGCGGTTGGAAACAGAAGAGCAGATGAGGAAGCTTAATTGGCAGCCCTAAACGGAGTGACTCTTTTAACTTTTTCCACACCGGGGAGAACAAAAAGTGGTCAAAAAGATCCTAGAAGACATTTTCCAAGGTTCGGCCTGCCTAAGGTACTAGGGTCCGATAACAGAACAGCATTTGAAGCCCAGGTAAGTCAGGGATTCACCAGGACCCTGGGGATTAATTGGAAGTTACATTGTGCTTATAGACCCCAGAGCTCAGGACAGGTTCAAAGGATGAATAGAACCATCAAAGAGAACTTAACAAAATTAACCTTGGAGACCGGCATAAAAAATTGGATTATGCTCCTACCTTATGCACTGTTTCATGCAAGAAATAACCTCTCTGCCTCTTTGTGTAACTTAACCCCTTATGAAATACTCTATTGTGCCCCTCCACCAGTAAGGTACCTAACCCCAACTCTGAGACTTAATGATTCCTTTCACACCCCCTTGCTTGACAGACTTAAAGCCCTTGAACAAACCCAGCACCCAGCGATACCTGTGGAAACAGTTGGCCACTGCTTATCAGCCTGGAGATGAGGGAACCCCACATCAATATCAAGTTGGAGAGTTTGTCTACGTGAGACGGCATCAGGTGTCATCCCTGGAACCCCGCTGGAAAGGACCATACCAGGTGCTGCTTATAACACCTACAGTGGTGAAAGTGGATGGGATCACTTCCTGGATCAATGCCTCCCATCTCAAGCCTGCGCCCTGTCCAGACTCGGCTGGAAATTGGAACAGACTGCTAACCCTCTCAAGTTGCGTGTCCGTCTTGTGGGTAGGGCTATGGATTCTTCCCCTGACCACCAGCAGTCCTAATCCCCATCAGCCTGTTCAGCAACAATGGCAAGTTATAAATTCTACTGGGCAAGTAGTGTGGTCTATTTCACATACAGCCCCCTTATGGACTTGGTGGCCATCTCTCCACCCGGACATTTGTCAGCTTGCCATAGGCCTCTCTGACTGGGATCTCCCTGACATAGAGGACCCCACACAGATCCCACTCTAACCCAAACCAGGGCAACATAGACCACCTTACCCCATGAATTATGGATGTCATCTCCCCAAGCCCAGGTGTAAACTAGCCAGTCTTGATTTTTATGTGTGCCCAGCTGATTTCCGAAGTCGCAAACAGGCCCAACCCTGTAGAGGACCCAGTGCCTAGATCTACCAGAACCCCTCTATTATCTCATACTTCCCAGTTTCCGTTTTTGCCTACTTCTCCAGTCCAGAGTACAGGTGACTCCTCCCCCTGGGAACTAAATAAAGGAACCTTTATGGTACTGAACTCCACATAGTCAGAACTCCTTGCATTTCAGCCCAGGTATTGGACAGCTCTCTAAAATATTGTGTATTGGTGCAGAAACTCCCCAGGGTACTCTATCATGATGC